>NC_044990.1:24050005-24350005 GCF_008728515.1 Papio anubis | reverse complement strand
TGTCTTTATTTCATAAGCTAGACTTTATTAAAATTAGAATTATCTGCTCTGTGAGGGAGTCAAGGCGGCAGGGGGCTGGGGTGTCAGTGCTGCCACGGTGTGCACACACCCAGCCAGGCTCCAGCAGCACCTGGGCTTGGCCCCAACCTCGCTCCAAGATCAGGGTGGGTGCAGGGAGCAGGGAGAGGCCGGGCAGTGGGAGCACACATTTCTAAGCCTACAGCTGCACCCGGGAGAGCAGGCTCCTACCTGCTTCCAGCCCCCAAGAGCGCAGGGAGGCCCGGGTCTGCAGTACCAACTTGGGCGGCTGCAGCTGTGCCCGGGAAGGTGGGGCTCCTGCCTGCTCCTGGCCCCCATAGGCTCTGTGCAGTGACAGCCCCAGAAGCGCCTCCCCTACTACAGCCAGCATCATGGTCGTGGCCATCCCAGACAGGCCGCCACTGCCATCGATACCTGATTTGAATCTGTAAAGTACTCATTTTCCTGTTCTATATCTTATATAATAAGCTATACATGATATGATGCTATGCATGTTTGTTTTATGTACTATATATTTCACATACAAAAATTTAACCTCCCATCTCAATTAAAAAAGAAAAAAAACTACATACTTGAGGGCACTTGTGTATCTTTTTATAAACCCTCTACAACTACCAGTGAAACTTAAATCGAGGATATACTCAGTATAGTTTTGCTTAAAAAAAGAAAAAAACATTTTCTATCAAAAATGTCCATTCGGATGGCCTTACAAATGATTTAAAAAGCAGATAGTAAGTAAGAATTAGACATAGGAGCAATTGCTAAATTTGGATCCCAAGTGCCTAGAAACAAAAAGAATAAGAACAGTTTTAGAAGAGAGATGGAGTGACATTTTGCCATACTTATTACATATGTGCATGTCCTTTCTTGATTTATTGTCAGATTTAGTCGTGAGCACCACAATCTAGATTTTAAAACCAGTTAGATTAAATTATGTCCTCTTACAATGATGACTATAATAAAAATGTATTTAAATATATATATCATCTAATATATATTAAGTAGGCATTCAAATATGACTTCTATTTTTCTTCCTACCTTTTCTACAGCCATCTCCTCACACTATCATTGCTAGTACTTCTTATTTACATTCAAACTACAAGTCAATTAAGTCAGGGATTGTGACTTAAATTCAAATGGGTAAATTTGGTTTTTAACTCCTTTTTCATTTTAATAGAATGGTGATGGTGATACCAATATCTTCTTATAATTTGCTCATGTATTTCTCTCATATATAAATTTGTGTTGCGTTATTTTACCCTGAGATGATGATATTGCTCTTCTAAATGAATGTGTGATATCTCTAGAAACAGCTGAGGTCTAATGGAAGCAGCACTAGACTAGATGTCATAACCTGTGTTCTAATTTCAGTTCTACCACATATTCTATATGTGATTTGGGTTTCTTCATCTGTAAAACTGGAATATTAATGCCTGCCTCACAAAACTGTTATAAATATCTGTGAATGTATAAAGACATATAATAAAAATAAAAAATACAGAAAAAAAGAATTATCTGCTCTGTGAAATACAATGTTAAAATAATGAAAAGAGGCTGGGTATAGCGGCTCATACCTGTAATCCCAGCACTTTGGAGGCCAAAGTGAGAGGATCACCTGGAGGGCCAGGTGTTTGAGACGAGCCTGGGCAACATGGTGAAACTCTGCTCTATTAAAAATTCAAAAATTAGCCAGGCATGGTGGCACATGCCTGTAATCCCAGCTACTCAGGAGGCTGAGGCACGAGAATCGCTCCCAGGTGGTGGAGGTTGCAGTGAGCCGAGATTACGCCACTGCACTCCAGCTTGGGTGACAGAGCTGTCTCTATCTCAAAAGTAAAATAAAATAATGAAAAGATAAACCACAGACTGGAAGAAAATGTTTTTAAAACACCCAGTTGATAAACTACTTGTGACCAAATATGCAGAGAACTGTTACAATCAATAGTAAGAAACTAAACAACCCAATTAAGAAATGGACAAAGTATTTTAATAGACATCAAAGAAGATACACGAATGGCAAATAAATATATTAAAGATGCTCATTATCATTTTTCTGGTTTTACTCATTAGAATTATCATTAGTA
Source organism: Papio anubis (assembly GCF_008728515.1). Taxonomy (NCBI): domain Eukaryota; kingdom Metazoa; phylum Chordata; class Mammalia; order Primates; family Cercopithecidae; genus Papio; species Papio anubis. Next base: position 24,347,882 of record NC_044990.1, on the reverse strand, counting down.
TTTTTAATTTTAGTATTTTTAGTATACCCATGTGCGGATTTGTTACGTGGGTATATTGCGTGATGCTGAGGTTTGGGCTTCTAATGATTCCATAGCCCAAATAGTGAACACAGTACCCCATAGGTAGTTTTTCAACCCTTCCCCTCCTCTGCTCCCACGTCTTGGAATCCCCAGTGTTTATTGTTCCCATCTTTGTGTCCGTGTATGCCCAATTTTATTTTATTTTATTTTATTTTTGAGACAGAGTCTTGTTCCCTCGCCCAGGCTAGAGTGCAGTGGCCGGATCTCAGCTCACTGCAAGCTCCGCCTCCCGGGTTTACGCCATTCTCCTGCCTCAGCCTCCCTAATAGCTGGGACTACAGGTGCCCTCCACCATGCCCAGCTAATTTTTTGTATTTTTAGTAGAAACGGGGTTTCACTGTGTTAGCCAGGATGGTCTCGATCTCCTGACCTCGTGATCCGCCAGCCTCAGCCTCCCAAAGTGCTGGGATTACATGCGTGAGCCACTGCGCCTAGCCCATGTATACCCAATGTCTAAGCTCCAACTTATAAGTAAGAACATGTGGTATTTGGTTTTCTGTTCCTACATTAGTTTGCTTAGGATAATAGCCTCCAGCTGCATCTATATTGCTGCAAAGGACATAATTTTGTTCTTTTTTATGACTGCATCGTATTCCATGATGTACATGTACCACATTTTCTCTATACAATCCACTGTTGTTGGGTATCTGGGTTGATTCCATGTCTTTGCTGCTATGAATAGTGTGCAAAAACGTCCTAGTGCAGGTGGACACTAAATTGTCAACAGATAAAGTGAAATGTGGCCCTAACAAAATAATAAAGTGTGTTGAATGGAAAAATATGTTCTACCGCCTCCGTTTTTAAATTTATGCTAAATTAAGTTGTATTAAAACATCAGATCCTCAGTTGAACCAGCTATATTTCACATGATCTACACACGTGGCTAGTACTGGAAGTACAGCTAGAAGATGGTACAAACTGGCCCTCTGGGGACAGCAGTTGATAGAGTGAATGAGAATGTCTACGTCTCTGGAATAATGGTAATGATAGCAGTAGTAACTGTCTGGAGAACTCACAGAAAAGATGGAGAGCTTTGGAATTTGGAGAAAAGCAAAAAAAGAAAATCCAAGTGGTTAGGATTCCTATTACAGAACCTCATATACCTGGAATAACTCCTTTTCAGCAGTTATTACCGTGCTCATCAATATATTGTTTGTGTGATGACTTGCTTAGAGTCTGACTCATTTGCCTAGCCATTAGCTCCATGAGGGTAGGAAATATGCGTCTCTTATTCACCATAATATCTACAGAGCCCAGCACCGTGCCTGCTACCAGAGCTCTTGGTACTGTTGAAAGAATAAATTCAAAAGCTGCACTAAATCCTTTGAAGACAAGGTGGGGCAGGGTTTATGTGATTCTGCCCAGCATGAGCAAATCAGCCCAAACAGAGGGTTGACATCTGAGCAAGACTGGCAAAGGCAGACTACAGTTTAGCTAAAAACACAGAACTACCAAACTGAGTAGAGTGTCTCCATTTTACAAGTGAAATAATTTGAGAAGGTCTGGGGTGGGGCTCGAGAATTGGCATTTTTAACACATTCCCAGAGGGCCACACCTACCTCACATCGATCTGCATATCTGCCTCACCTTGGAGGATCTGCTTCTGCAGCCAGGGATCCTGCCACCCTCACCATACTTTCTAGGCTCAGTGGCCTGGCTGACCTCCTCTCCCTGAGAGCCACACCGGTCCCCAGAAGTGACAGCAGGGGCAAGTGGTTCTTTTCCCAGCCTGTGTGGCTGGTGCGCTGGAGCAGCAGGGACTCGGTGCGGATTTCATCTTCCTCCCAGCCCTGCCCAACTCAGAGGTTCCAGCCATTTCCCCCTCTGACAGTGTCTGCTAGGTCTGCCCTGGAGGTGACAGCCAGGCATGTGGAATTAGAGGGCTGGCAGGTGCCTCAGAAACCTGGCATGATCCTCGGCCTCCACATACCACCCAGTCTATTTTAAACATCTAACATCTTAGTTAACATCCAAGAGTGAGCTTGTCACTGCTTCTGCTTGATCTATCTCCCATTGGCTTTTTTTTTCCCCAATGATAAAATACATATAACACAAAACTCATCATTTCACCCATTCCAGTGATTTTTTAAGTGCACAACTCAGTGGTGTTCAGCACATTCACATTGCTGTGCAACCATCACCACCATCCAGCTCCAAAACTTTTCTATGCCCCAAGTAGAAACTCATTACCCATTAAACAATAATGCTCCATTCTTCCCACCCCTCAGCCCCTAGTTACCTCTATTCTAGGTTCCTCATATAAATGGAATCATAAAATATTTATCTTTTTGTGTCAGACTTAATTTCACTTAGCACGTCTTCAAGGTTCTTGCATATTGTAGCACGTGTCATAGTTTCGTTCATTTGAAGGGTGATGAATATTCCACTGTAGACAGGCACACCACATTTCATTCATAGACTGACCAGCTGGGGGACACTTCTATTGTTTCCACGTGTGTGCTATTGTGAAAAATGCTGATATGAACCTTGAGGTGCAAGGTGTGGTCCCTGCTTTCAGTTCTCTTGGGCATATACCGAGAAGCGGAATTGCTGGAGCATAGGGTGATTCTATGGTTATTATTTTTTCTTTTTTTGAGGAGTTGTCATATTGTTTCCCACAGACATTGAATCTGATCACTCACCTAGGAATTGTTCACAAGAAACAAGGATCTCCTGAAAACTTCACCAGTATCTTCCAAAAAGGACTTGAGCCAAGGGACTTACAGCTCAAAGTCAGGGTCGGAAGAGGCTTAACTAACCTTCTCACCTCTATAGGTGGAAAGATGGCACTGCAGGGGACCCTCCGAGGACCTGGCACCCAATGCCCTCACTTTACAGAATGAGAACATGGGAGTTCAGAGGGTTGAAGATGCCACACAACTTTGGCTGGCTTCTTATCTGCCCAGGCCTCAATCCAAATGTCACCTCCTCAGAGACCCTGGTTACCCTGTCTAACGTAGTCCTCCCACCCTCAATCACTCGCTAGCCTTGTTTTATTTTCTGTGCGTTACAGTTTAAAATTATCTTACTCATTTATCTCCTTGTTTTTTCTCTGCATCCTCACATAGATGCAAGTTGGAGGAACTGGTACCTTATCTGCTTTACTCAGGACCCACCCCCAGCCTCTGGAACTGTGCCTGGCAGGCTGTAAGCACAAGAGTAGTTTTACATAAATGAATGAAATATGAATGCCTAACTAAAACGTATACACAGCTCTAATGTTTGCAAGAGAGATACACTGAGACCTTCACAATTCTCGCAGGCATAAAATCTTTCCCATAAAAATGAACAGCCAGTTTTTAAAAGACAGACAAAGCCACTCTGAGATGCTCGCTAAGTGACTGGCGGCAGCTCCTCAGTCCTTGCAATGAGTCTAAAGCTCAATGTTAGCTCCGCGAATCCCAGACCTCTGCTGTCTCTGCAGGCTGGGCTGGATACGGAAGGGTTAACGTTCCCCCAGGGAGCTGAGGTCTTTGATTATGATCACACCGATAATTTTCTTTCCATTAAGATGTTGAAGCCTTTTGGCTGTTCTAAGGATGACAGAAACGGTTTTCTAAGTAATGGTCTCTTCTGGCGTAAAAATGCTGTAGGTAATGGGAAGGAAGGGAGGAGAGAGAGGGACGTGGCCTCTCACCCCATCTCTGTATTCAATCGATGGTGCTGTTTCTGCTCCTGATGTTTTAATAGGACTCATCATGGATTGTGGCAGAATTGCCAGGAATGGCAGATGTGGTTTTACTATTTTTATTTCTGATTGAACACTGAACAGAGCACGGTGAGACTTTGTCCTGAGCCTGAACTACAGCTAACTGGGGGGCAGGGAGGTGAGACCACCATAAGCCACACAACTTGCTTGGGACCTGGGGATTTCCGCTTGTGACTCAGTGCTCCCCTCTGCCTCCCCTTGCCATCCTCACAGGCCTCTGTCCTGGCCTCTCTCTTAGTTGCTGTGCTTCTGCTAAGGCTGAGCTGCTTGTCCCTGGCCAGGCTAAGCTGTCCATATTCCCTGCAGTGGCGGTGGGATTGGGAGGGAAGAAGCAGAGCAAGTGACCCAGCCCAGAGGGAGTCATCCAGGGTGTGGCCTGTCAGTGGTCCTGCCCAGGTGACTGCTGGGATGAGGACAGCCCTGGAGGACTAGCGGGGAAAGTCACATCTCCTTTCTCAGTCTGCTGTGTCTCTTCCCTCTTCCTCCTCCTCTTCTTCTTCCTCCTCCTCCTCACCAAGCCATACTCCTTCCTCCCCTCGGCCAGCTCCTGTGAAAGACTCTTTCCACCTGACTTAGGTCGCTGAACCCCCTGTGACCCCACTGACCTCATGTGTATTTATGATGGGCCTGACTTCTTTGAGGGCAGCATCTGCTTCTTCACGGGCCGTTCATGTATTTAATGCAAACAAATGTTGGGAGGCCGAGATGGGTAGGTCTACTATGGTCAGGAGTTCAAGACCAGCCTGACCAACAAGGTGAAACCCCATCTCTACTAAAAATACAAAAATTAGCTGGGTGTGGTGGCAGGCGCCTGTAGTCCCAGCTGAGGGGCTGAGACAGGAGAATGGCTTGAGCCCGGGAGGCAGAGGAGGTTGCAGTGAGCTGAGATCGCGCCACTGTACTCCAGCCTGGGTGACGAAGCGAGACTCCGTCTCAAAAAAAAAGGGGGGTAGAGGCTGGGGACACCCATGAGGAGCTGTAGCCTAGGAGGCGAGGGCAGAGAGAAGCAACCAGAGACATGGTTGGGGATGCAGAGCAGTGGAGAGTCATGGGTGCTGAGGGAGGAGAGGACTTCAAGGGGAAGATAAGGCTGTGGAGTCCTACAGAGACAGGGCAAGAGAGATCGAGAGAGGGAGAAGGCACCAAAAGAGGTTTTGGGATTCAAGAATTAGAAAATCACCAGAGAACTTGGAGAGGTGGCAATGTTGTCACCATCACAAAGGGAAAAGCTAGATGGAAGAGTTAACAAGTGAGTGCAGGATGGTTACCTGTGCCGGTAAGATGCCCCTTCAGATAGCTCACAGAGTATTCATTGATGTGCCAATGTAACTGAGACCTGCAAAAATACGCATGTCCACAGCAGAACATGGTGGTTCATCTCTGTAATCCCAGCACTTCGGGACACCAAGTCCAGGAGTTTGAGACCAGCCTGGGTAACACAGTGAGCCCTTGTCTATACAAAAGAAAAAAAAAGAAAAAGGACAAAATTAGCCAGGCGTGGGTGTGGTGGCACACTCCTGTAGTCCCAGCTACTTGAGAGGAGGAGGTGGGAGGATTGCTTGAGCCCAGGAGGTCAAGGCTACAGCGAGCTGAGATCAAACCACTGCACTCCAGCCTGGGTGACAGAGCAAAACCCTGTCAAACAAAACAAAACAAAACAAAACAAAACAAAACAAAGCAAAACAAACAAACATTAAAAAACTCATATCCTTTGGCTCGAAATTTTATTTCTAGGCATAGAATATAAACAAAGATGGAGACATCAGGTTACTTACTTTAACACTATTTATAATTGTGAGAAAATGAAAACTGCCCAAGTATCCAACTTGAATATCAAAGATGAAATATCAGTGAACTGTTACCGTTATTATAAATATTGAATCACCTAGGATTACAATATTATGTTAAACCAAACTTCAGGGTATAAAACACTATATTCAGAAACCTGTAAAATAAAAAGTCGGCAAAAAGTCTAGCTGTCTGTCTGTCAATCTATCCACCTACCATCTATTTCTCTAGCTCTATAGAGAAAAAGATTGAAGAGGAAACCTGTACATTAGTAGTCAGTGGTTATGTCTGTACTGTGGCTTATGAGTGACTTTTACTTGCTCCTTTATATTTTTCCGTATTTTCCAAATTTCTGTAGTAGTTATGAGTCATGCCTATAAACAGGGAAACAGAAAAAGTTGCTTTTAAAATGAAAAGCAACTTCTACCTGTGGTGAAGGTAGAAGCAAGGCATGAAGATTGTCTTGTAAAAAGTCCTGCAGTGAAGTGGCAAGAAGAAAGAAAGCAGTAACTCAAGGGGTAGCTGGTTTGCGAAGACTTGGCTTGGGGTTATTTTATTTTATTTTTTTAGAGATGGGGTCTTGCTATGTTGCCCAGCCTGGTCTCCAACTCTTGGTGTCAAATCCTCCCCAGCCTTGGCCTCCAAAAGTTCTGGGATTACAGGCGTGCGCCACCATGCCCAGTTGAACTTGGGCTTATTTTTAAAGACAGGATGCTATAGACCATCCTTTTAGGCAAAGGAGAATGCAATAGAGAGGGTGAAACTGAAGACTCAAAAGGATGGCAGTCATTCACGAGAATGGCCCTGACTTCAAGGGGTTCTCACGAAGTCAGCTCAGCAACCAGGAGAGGCTGGTCTGGGAGGGAAGAGGGTCTGAAGCTGGGGCCATCGCCGCTGCCCAAGCCAGCTGCCCTCCCAAGTCCTCTTCTGTTAAAGGCTTTCATCTGCAGGTGCAGGGCTGCAAAACAGAGCCATCTTTGACACCTTCCTCAAGGATCCTGTCTACTCTTCTTTGGGTGTCTCCTGTGCCCATCTTTTTCTTCCTATTCTCACTCCCACTGTTAGCCTCAGATCCTAATGTCTCCAAGGGATGACCAAAGTCCCTACCCTTGACCTCTGCTTCCAACTGCCCCCGCTGCCCCCACCCCCATGGTGCTTGCTTTCCCTGGCTTGGGGGTCTTTGGCTATGCTGTTCCCTGCTCTTAAAATCTTCCCACTACCTTCTCTGGGCCAATTCCTGGTCATCCTCCAGACTCAGCTCCAGTGTCCCCTCCCAGGGAGGCCTCTCTGACTCTCCCACTCAGCTCCAGCCTGTCCAGAGGATCCTTCCCTGATGTTTGTGCTGGCATTGAGCAGGCTGCGCCATGTGCCTTTACTTCTCTGGATACCCCATAGGATGGTGTGAAGACGGGGCCATGCTTCTATCTGTCGTCTTAACCTTAACATCTGACCTGATACCTGGGACTCAGGGAATTCTTGGTGAGTTTTGATGAAGGAAGGAGTGATGTGCACAGCTTATTCCATTCAAGGAAATGATGAGGGGAAGGAACCAACATTTGTCTTCTGTCTACTCAGGCATTATACAAAGTGTAGTATCCTAAGTGCTTTGAATATGCTATTGCAATAAGTCTCAGATAACACAGGGAGGCGAAGGTTATTATTACTCTTTTGCAGATGAGGAAACAGGCTTAGAGAGGGAAATAGTTCCGTGGGATGTACCCAATTTGCACATAGTTAGCACCCATAGCTAACTCCAAAGTCCCCACAGGGGCAGACTGTATCATCCCTCTATCTCCTTCTCCAAGAAACTTCCTGGTGATTGGTTGCCACGCCTAGGGAACTAGAAAGTTACCCCTTTGCATAAGTTCTAACAAATAGCTTTGTATCACGCACACATCTTTAAATAGCTATTTCTTTTCTTCACATCAGGCTGAGAAATCCTTGCAGGGCAGGAACTGTCTTATTCGTCTTTCTACAACCCACGGTTCTTGCAAGTTGTAAGTGTTTTGTAAATATTTACTGACCTGATTATCAATCAAATTATTTGTGATTTATTAAGCGAAACTAGAACGTTGAATTTTCTGGAGTCAGAGGAGGAAGTATTTTTGAGCAGATGGCCTATTCCGCCACTCATCAAATTATACTAGATGGGTCATTTTCTAAGCACAGGGCCAGCCCTCAGGCTGTAGAGAGAACACATTTAAATTCGTGATGAATTCATTTAAAATTCCAGGACAAGAAATCTTTCAGGGGCACTAACGACATCCCCATTTAAAACTAAATTAATTCTGTATGGTTTAAATGTTATTATAGTGAAGTGCAAACGAACGTCATTGTGATGAGGCCCTGCTTCCGAAAAGGAATCCATTAACAGAGTCAATCATCATAGTTTCGCTATTCATTAATACTACTTGACATCGATGCTACGTCACTCTTCTCAGTTCGTTTAGTCAATACATATTTATGGAGCACCCGTTCCAACCACGCAGGGGACGGGGTGCTTAGAAAAACACAACAGAGATGGAAGGCACGGCTCTGCCCTGTAGCTCCTCGCGGCCCCACGTGTGGTCTCACAGCCGGCCGCCTCAGCATCCCTTGGGAGCTTGTTAGAAATGCAGGCTTTCTGACCTACTAAATCAGAGTCTCCAGTTTAGCCACATCCCCAGAAGATTTGTATGGCCATTGCAATTTGAGAAGCACCGTGGAAACCATGATCATCCTGTTGGCAATATAGGACCGTCAAATGAGCTAATTGCTGAATGATATAAAATCTCAAAAGGGCTTACCTACCCTGACTACTTGATTTGCTCCTGCAACCTGAATCTCCCTACCTCACCACCCTTATAATCTCCTTTCTCTGCTCTATTTTTTATTGTTTCATGATATTTATCACCTTCTCACATATTATATACTACATAGTTATTGTGCATGTGGTTCACTCCGTCTCCTCCTGCTAGAATTTAGGCCCACAGGAAGAGGGGTCTTTGTCCATTTTGCTCACTGATACATCCCAAGAATTACAGATTGGAGCTCTTCAAGGGCCAGATACTTCTGATGTTTCTCCAGCCCCCAGCACAGTCAGAGGCTTTCTAAGTGAGGAAAAAAATCTTTCTTAATAATCAGATGGAACTGGGCGTGATGGCTCACACCTGTAATCCCAGCACTTTGGGAGGCCGAGGCGGGCAGATCACTTGAGGTCAGGAGTTTGAGATCAGCCTGGCCAAAATGGTGAAACCCCGTCTCTACTAAAACTACGAAAATTAGCTGGGCATGGTGGCATGCACCTGTAATCCCAGTTACTCAGGAGGCTGAGTCAGGAGAATCTCTTGAATCCAGGAAGCGGAGGTTGCAGTGAGCCAAGATCGTGTCACTGCACTCCAGCCTGGGCAACAGAGTGAGTCTCCATCTAAAAAACAACAACAGTAACAACTCAGATGAAGATATACCTGGCTGCTTCCAGAGCCAAAGACTCTTCCTTCCCTGGGTTTTCAGCATGTTTCCTTGGTCTGAGTCTTGCAGGCCTCATGGCTAGTATGACCGTATCATCTGGATTGGGGCACCTTTGAGATTGCTAGAGTGGGTGGTGGTGAGGAATTATTAATAGCTCCACAGCAGGTACAAATGGGGACCATTTCAAGCAACTATGCCGTTACTTACGGGACCCATTGAGTTCTGTTAGTCTACAGTCCAGTTCCTGGAGGATGGATCTGAAAGTTGCTTCCGTGTTAGTTCTTCTGATACAAACTCAGATTTAAATATGTGTGTAGCAAAATAGTGCAAGTTTTCCCTCGACATACCTTTATGACATAAAGTGAGATCATCTAGGTTGTACATTTGTATTTTTGTTTTTGTGGTGCACAGTATTGCTATTTTCATCGGAAAGGGGGAAATGCAAACATACTTATTTTTCCAGAATTGGCTTGTATGCAGACAGTGCTGCCTATCCCAGTGCCAAGCAGAGGAAACAGCAAGTGCAAGAACTTGGGGGTTGGAGGTTAGGGGTGGTGGGAAGCAGGACCCTGCAGAGTTTCAGAGTTTGGGTTTGGCTGGGTCTTCTCCCCTCTGCTGCTTGCCCTAACAGGGCTTGGACCTCTTTCTCAAAACGAAAACCAAACCGAAACAACAAAACAAACGACTCCCTCCCCAAAATCTACTTTTCCTCCTTTCTGTCACACAACCCAAGTATATATACTATTTATCTTTTTTCTTTTCTTTTTTTGCAGGAATGGGGAAATATTTGATATTTTTTCATGAGTATTGAACCATATATTGACGGAGAGACACCCTTATTATGCTACCTTCGGTAAAGCAAAGACTGACAACGAATTCTGTCACTAGGACACACCAGCCTCATTACTGGAGGTGCTGTGTAAGGGTATGTGATGTTCACCTACGCTGTCCTGTCTCTCCACTGAGTTCTAAGCTTGTTGGGGAAGGGATGGTGGCATATCTTTTTTCTAAGTCTAGACTCATTTAGTTGCAAAAAACTAATTCAATTCAAACTAGGTCAATTTTTTTAATGCCTTATTGGAAGGTAATAGTAACATCTCACACCACCACAGAATGGAGAGCATGAGGAGTAGCCGACCTGCAGACAACAGGAGCAGTGCCTGGAACAGAGCCGTTTCACCACCCATCAGAGCCTTGAGGTCCCCCTCATCTTTGTTTCACTGTCTCGCTTCTCAGAGCCTGCTTTCTCTCCATGCCTGTGCTCCCACAAAAAAAAAAAAAAAAAAAAAAAAAAAAAAATTCACCTTTCCTTGACTTTGACTTTGTGTTTTTCCAATGGAAGTGCCATTGGCAGCTCCGGTGGGACAATTCTTTGTTGAGTTGATTGTCTGATGTGTTGGTGTATATTTTGCATCCCCCAATGCATGTCAGTGACATCTCCTCACTTGTTCATTGTAACAAACTGAACTACCTCAATGCCTTTCCAAATGACCCCAACTCTGTGATAAGATGGGTACAGCATCCACTTCCAACAGAGTTTCAGTGTCTTCGGTTCACATTTTCCAGAGAGAAACTGACTGATCATCCTGCAACCATTAAATTGGACTCTGGTCCACTCAGCCATGACTGGAAGGCTACCAATTCCTGCCCCTTCCACAGGACCTCAGAGAGGGATTATTCCCAGAGCGGGGTCTGTGACCAGGCAGTTAATCCCAGGTAATTAACCAATTTTTTCCCTCCTTGCTCCTGGACATCTAGCTTTTGGTAAGTGCCTATAAATATATATTAATTGTTGACTGACTGAAGGATGGGGCCAATGGAAGCTAAGGGATAATGAGACTGTCAAGTATAAAGGGGTTACTGGAGAACCTCCAGCCAGCCTGCACACTGGGAGGAGTGCTCACTGGTGCCTGTTGAAATTTATGAGGTTTGTAAAGGGGAATGGGGGGAGGCTGGCCTCTCCTGTTCCAGTGCAGCACCTGGGATTCAGTCTGTGAGGTGGGAAACCAGCTAGCTAGCAGGACTTTCGCTTTGTTGAGAGTTCCTGTTTCCCTTTTTGCCTAAAAAATTCCATTTTTCTCACCCTTCAAAGTGTCTGCAAGCATAATCTCTCATGGTTGTGTGACAAGGACCCCGTGTTTAGCTGAACTAAGGAGATGGTCCTATAACAATAATAGTCATGTTTGCTCAGGAGGCCCCATTTCTCTGCTGTCTCTTGCCACACTTTTGGAACCAATAACTCCAAGTCGTCTATTTTCCCTTCTCTTTCCCTTTGAATCTCAACCTTAACCCTATATTTCATTTTCTGTATTTCCACTTTCCCTCATTTTGCATTTTTCTATGCCCCCTTCAACTTTTATGTCCATAAACATGTGACCTCAGTGAATCTCACTCCTCTTGCATTCCAGATAACATAATACTAATTTACTAAAACTTGAACATACTACTTTATAATCACAAGAATATATGAAAATGCCCTAATTTACTCCCTGAATTAACATACTTTTTGCTTATGTGTTTGCTTTGCACAGCTGTTCACCATTTGAAGAGGTCATCACAATGCTGAAAAGATAATCAAAGAAGCTACTTAAGAATAACATGCCCTTTTTAAAAATAAAAAACAAACAATCCCCATGCTGAACTTGGAATGGTAATGAGCTCGGGCAGGAACCCAACTGTGACCTCCATGGCCAACCCACCCAGCTGGCATATTTGCATTTTATACAAACCATTTTATGATGCTATAAATTTCACATTTTTTACAGTTACAGGTCTTAATCATCATGAAAACCATTTCTGCACGTATCTTTGGTAAACGGAATTAAAATTTCCACATGATCTGAAAATGCTAAATTGTTAATAGCTTCTCTAGGGCTTTGCAGCTTGCTTTGACCTCTGATGATCTCGTCATTGTTTAGGCACATAAAAATCACAATTTAGGCTGATGAGCCTAATTTAAGTCTCCAGGCAATTTTCAATCCATTTTTGCTGCTTTTTCATGTTCTTCACCATAGAAAAAGCCATTTAATAAGCAACCTGGGTACAAAATAACAAACCCCAATTAACAAACCTGGCATATATTATAAACATCACTGTATCTGTCGCCATCTCTAAAGCACTCTTTTGTAACATTCAGTCACAACGTGTAATCCTTAGATTTTTAGTTGTTTTATTCAGTAGTTGGCCCATAAACAAATCTGCTCTTCCATTTAAAATTTTCCTCTTGGAGTTGGTTTTAACCTCATTCATTTGAAGTTTTTAACTTGTTCTTTTTATATTTGCTTTAATTTTAGGTCATACAGCTTTTTGAAGCACATTCAAGCAAACTTCTTGGATCTAGATAAGCATTTGATTTAAAAGTGATCTTTGAGCTATTTAATAACTTCTTATGAATATTGTGTGCTCTATGGGAATTCCTCTGAGTTTTTCATTCACTGGCATTTTCTTTATCAATTCCGTATGTTTTAGGTAAAAAAAAACAAACAAAAAAAACAAAAAAAAAACACATAAAATAGGGGATGTGTTCACAAGACAATAAATGTAACAAGCTGTTCTTGATTTAACCATGAAATGAAAGCTCGTACTTTCTTGAAAACATCTTTTGCACGAAATGAAGGCATTGATTATTTCTATGGCTATTACCTGCCATAGTTGATCGACAAACACTCGGTGAATACTGAGCAGGAAGCAGAGTGGCTGACTGGCTCAGGAACAGTGGCATCATCTTTGCTGCAATGTTGAGGACCTAGGACTGGAAGAGCAGTGAGTGTATTGGTTGAGGCTTGTAAACCCTTTTCTCTCACCAAGTGTGTGTAGTTGATGGAGTAATGGAGAGATAAAAAATTGACTGTTAATTAAATTTTCATGAGAATAAGTGAAAACGGAAGAACCTGGACACATTTGTAAAGGTTCTGATGAATTCATCTTGTCCTTATGGGTATGGGTCATATGAGATGCTGAATTTGTCTTTTGGATTCATGTTAAGAATTTCCGGGGGGCCGAGGCAGGCGGATCACAAGGTCAGGAGATCGAGACCATCCTGGCTAACATGGTGAAACCCCGTCTCTACTAAAAATATTAAAAAATTTAGCCAGATGTGGTGGCGGGCGCCTGTAGTCCCAGCTACTCGGGAGGCTGAGGCAGGAGAATGGCGAGAACCTGGGAGGCGGAGCTTGCAGTGAGCCGAGGTCACACCACTGCACTCCAGCCTGGGCGACAGAGAGAGACTCTGCCTCAAAAAAAAAGAATTTCCTAGTTGATCTTGCCTACTTCAGCCTCATCACACTGCCCCTAGTTTATCCTTTCCAAATGTAAATGTGATTCAATTATGCCCTCTTTAAAACTCTTCACAGTGGTTCTATGGTTTATAAGGGGAAAATACACATGAGTTGGCAAAACCTCTAAAACTAGCATGAGTTGGCCCCAAGTCACCCATCTGGCTATGCCCCAAAGCCTTCCCCATTTTCTCATTCCATTGCAGCCACATAGCACTGCATGGAGCCCCTGCAATGAATCAGTTTTCCCTTCATGTGTGTGCATCTAAAGAACTCTCCCTTCTCTGCCCCTATAGCCCCTTAGCAAACTCCTATTCATCCTGCAAGACCCAGTTGAAGCATTACCTCTGAAGTTTTCCCTGACCACATCCCTCTCCTAACTGAATTAATAGTCCCCTCCTTGCTGACACATCTCTGTGTTCACACCTCTATTCGAGCACTTACCATATAATGTTGTAACTACTTTTCTATGACAGGCTAGTAGTTCTTTCCTTGGTTACATAACAGACACACAGGAAGACTTTTTCGAAATACCTGTTTTTTTGGTGGCGATCTTAAAGATTCCAATCTGGGGTAGAGCTCAGGAATCTTTTCTTTTCTTTTTTTTTTTTCTTAAGTGTAGCAGGTGACTCTGACCAGGTGCACATGTGGTTGAGAATCATTACACAGAACTGGGAACACTGCAGGCCAGGACTGGACCTTGTTCATTTTTGTCCCCCCTGCCCTTAAAAGAGTGGCACATAGTAGACTCCCAGGTGATGTGGAAAGCAGAAAGAAAGAGAAAAATGAAGGAAGGAAGAAAGGAAAGGGAAGGAGGGGAAAGGAAGGAAGGAAGGAGGGAGAAAGGAGGAAGGAAGGAAAGAGGAAGGAAGCAAGAGAGAGTGAGAGCAAATGAGAAAGAGAGAAAGAGAAAGAGAGAGAAAGCAGAGGAGTTCTAGACTTATTGGAAGAATCTTACCCTTTGGGGGAAAAATACTGCAAATTAATACAGGGAGTTTTGTGAACAGATGTCCCCTGGTTTAGCTATAAGGACCAGATCTATCTCCCAAGAAGACAGAAACCAGAAGATAGATACACTTAGAAAAGTGTACTGGTATCTGCTGAGTGTGTGGGCACAGTCCAGCCATGGGAGTTGTTCCTCTTCTTCTAGTTATTGTGTAAGCACCAATCTGAACCATCCATGGAAGACACCTCAGTCGGCCTCTTCAGTTTGACCTGCAGTACATCACCTTCTCTGGTAGTCAGACACCCAGTTTCCGCTTCTGTAAGTGGAAGCCTCGCCAAGTATCCCCACTCCCAGAGCAATCGTGTGGCCATCAGGTGGTCCTTATGTCACTGCAGAACACAGGGATCCTCCTCATGGCTCCATTTGGGGCTCCAGTCCCGCCCCAAGCCCAGAGCCACGGCCAGGCTGATTTACTCTGATGTCAAGGGTCTGCACAGGACTGGCATCTTGTGGAATAGGATCGGGCAGACAAGAGAAGATTCCAGAATGGGGGTCTTTTCAATCTCTGGAGGAGCTTTCCCGTGGCAGGCATAGTGCCATCGTTTTGCTCTGTACTGTATACCAGGCTTAAGGCTAAGCACCATGCAAAATCAGCCCCACCAGGGCTGCCAGACTGGTGCAAAAACAGATCTTTCCCAACTACTGGGATAACGCTTTTACACTCCTGGTTTTCCCAATCATTGGAAAACAGACCTCAAGATTTCAGCAGCCTAGATGCCGGAGATGTGCCTGGTCAGAGCTGTCTGGAATGGCTAACCACTGTGGGGTTTTGTTTTTAAATATATGCCCTGGTTATGGAAGGAAAACTCATTGTGCAGAGCTCTGCATTTCAAGCACAAAACCTGATATGAGGAAGAGTTATGATTGCAGCAACCACAGTGAAGCTCCACTTTGGGGCTCTGCCAGAGTTCCCATAAAACCCTCCTTTTTCTGTAGTCTACACCATGCTCTCTTTGTAATCAATTTAAGAGGCTTTTATGAGATGCCAGAGCATGTTACTTAAAACATCCCCATTTATTTTGCCTTACTTTAAGTTTTTATTATGCAGAATTTGAATTAAATCCATTTGGCAATGTTTTACAGTGGAGGGAGGCCAGGCAGGGGTCCATCAGGAAGAGAAAAGGCATTTGTCATGGAGGAAAAGCGCACATGGTCAGGTGGCTTAGACCCCAGCATGGGGAAGAGAGATGGAGGCACCCGAGGGTGGGGAAGTGCGCCAACCCTCCCCTCAACTCAGTGAGACGTGGAAAATTCCTCATGCTCATCTGGAGCCTCTCTCCTTCCTACAACTTTTGGTAATTTTTCCAAGGGCTGGCTCTGCCCTCCATTGTTCTGTTCAAAAACCTTCCATGACAAAATTTGTCTTCAGAATAAAGCCCAAATTCCACACTGTGGTATTTTTCATCACCTAGGATTTTCCCTCAATCTGCCCCTACCACTTGATGAAGTTCTTTCCTTCTCTTGCTTTTTATTCTCCAGCTAAACATGAAGTGCTTTCTGTTTATGTCTCCTGCAGCAGCCTTCAAATCCTACTCCATGGTCGAAGTCAGACAAAGTGTCAGCTCAGCCCCCATATTCCCCTTAACCCTTTCAGAAGGAAGTAGTTGGGCCCCATTGTGAGTGCCTGTTGGATTTTATTTGTTCTTCTTATGACAATTAACACGTTTTGTCTTGATGTCTGCAATACACGCCCTTTGTTTTCCAAATTATAAGTCTAGAGCAGTAGTTGCCTGAATATTTTATCTTTGAATCACACTTACCACCTAGCCCAGTGACTCGAACATCAGAGGACTCAGAAAGTACCTGTTGAATGGCAATGTGTATGCTGGCACCAATAAGCAAGTTCAGAAATAAGAAACATTTGCCACTTATCTGTAAGTGGGGCTAAAGCGCTTGTTTTAGAGGCTGTTTCCACTGTTGCAGCTACTCGCACACCCACCCCACAGCAGACGGGCGATCACATGAGTCTGCCCCATGGCCTCATGCTCCCACTGATCACCCTGCTCCACACCCAGGGCCACGCCAGGCTGATTTGCTCCGAGGCCAGGAATCTGCATTCGATGACGTCTTGTAGAAGTGATTCGGGCAGACAAGAGAAGAGTGGCATCAGAACGAGATCCTCCCCATCTCTGGAGGAGTATCCTAGCCACAGGAATAGTGCCATCCAATCAGGCCAAGCCACTGGAGGACTCACCCGGATCTGGGGACTGACAGAGGAAGAGGGCGGAAGAGGGTGGAAGAGGGCGGAAGAGGGTGGAAGAGGGCGGAAGAGGGTGGAAGAGGGCAAAAGTTTAGTCAAGGACCTAAAATGAAGCCAGGAGGCCATTTTAGCTTGAGCCTCAGGCACATCTTAAGTAGAGAACACTAGACCCTGGAGATCACAGCCCCTGGTTGAGCAACTGCCAAAACACCTGCTGTTACCTTCATTATTTCCTGCTGAGCTGGGCGGTCCCTGACCACAGGTGCCCTTTTAGACTGTTACAACCAACCCCTTGACTCCAAGCCTGCTTTAGATACAATCACACCAATTGTAATATTTGAAAAACAACTCTTGTAATTGCCCCATCTTCTTGTTTGGCTTTTTTTCTGTAAAAGTTTGAATTTAGTTTTGCTCTCAGGAGCACTTCCCAAAGTAACTTCGAAATGTTTCCTGGGCTGTGGTCACTCAAATTTGGCTCACATAAATTCACTGTTGCCCAAGCCATGCCTTAGTATCTTTCTAGGTCCACAGGACTCTGCCACAGGGCTGAAACTTTATTCTGGTGTTCCACCTTGACTGGACGCAGCCACACACTTCACATCTGTTTTTCCTCTGTGGAGCCACCAGCAGGACTCTTCACCTAAATAAGGTCTGACTCTGCTGCATGACCTTTTGGCTGTAATTCCTACAACCAGTGGGCAAATGCACTGCATCTTTCTTGGTTTGAATTTCTGAGCAAAAAAAAAAAAAAAATGGGATGGGTCCTGCCCATCTCTGTAAGCCAGATGATCACAGCCCTTAGGACAGGTGCCTGCCTTTGAATCAGTTAGCAGAGACCAGGAAGCAGGGGCAGGTGTGCACCATGGGTGTGAGCAGTGGGAGCTTGGTCAGGCAGGCACCACAGCAGACACGTCCAATAGTATCAATGCCCACCTCCGCCATGACCTTGCAACTAGGGAAGGATGAGGAAGAAAGTCACTCTGCTCCCTAGTCAGAGCAGCAAGAGAAACCTGGTGATCAGAAGATATGGCAGCTCATTTCCTCAGATGCCAAAGCTCTGACACACTGCAGATGAGACCTGGGGAGAAATGAAATCACTACAGGTGAGCTCAGAGTTACTGGTGCTATGATCTGCTATTGGTGTGGTCCCCAAATTCATGTGTTGAAATCTAATCCCCAGTGAGTTCGTAGTAAGAGATGGGGCCTTTGGGAGTGGACTAGGTCATGAGAGTGCAGCCCTTGTGGATGGGATTAGTGACCTTATAAAAGAGGCTTGAGGAAGTCTTTTTGACCCTTCCACCATGTGAGGACACATCAAAGGTGCCATCTACGAGGAACAGGCCCTCACTAGACATTGAATCCACTGGTGCCTTGATCTTGAACTTCCCAGCCTCTGGAACTATAAGAAGTAAATTTCATTGTTTATAAATTACCCAGTCTAAGGTACTTTATTATAGCAGCCTGAACTGACTAGGACAGTTGTGAAATAAAAACTAAAAACATACACAAGGGAGAGAAAGAGAGAGGAAAAAAGTATTATAAACACTTTAATTAGTAGCTGAAGCCAAAGGCTAGTCTTTTGAACTGAATAATAACCAGCTATATTTTAGATTCATTTTCTATCCTGGGTCCTCATTTTTAAGACATTTGAGGTTTGGCCTTAGATACTTAAAAAGAATAAAACTTCATAAGACATTGCTTGATTCATGCCTAAGACACAACAGCTTCTGATGTTCATTGCAAGTTTTGCCGCTAGAAGTGACTAATTCTCATTCAATTCTTACCTAACAAGCCTTCCATTCTGAGCAGCTTTCGCTCCTTTATAATCACAGATGGAGAGCCATGATTAGCTGTTTAATCTGGTGACTGCAAGCACTAGTTATTTCTTTTAGCAGATTCAAGCAATCACCACCATGTATCTCTGAGAGAAGAGTCTGCTAAGATCTGATTACAGGGTGCTAACAATCAAGGGTAGCCCAGTGCCCTCCTCTACCTCCTCCCTCCTCCCTCCCCTACTCCCTTTTCCTCCTATTCCCCTCCTCCTTCCTCCTGTTGCTTCTTTCTCTCTTCCTCCCTCTAGGCTTGCTCTCGTTGAGAGGACAAAGCCAACAATGATCATAAGAGCCAACATCTATTGAATGCTGAATACATGCCACGCACCCTGGCAAGCACATTCTGTAATTACCTCATTTAATTCTCATGACAGTCCTAGGAGGCCCATATCTCTGTTTTGCAGAGGGGACCACGAAGCAGAGAGTAGTTAGGTAATGTGCCAAAGATCACAGTTGTGGTGGGAGGATGAGACCCAGGGAGGCCACCCCAGAGTTCCTGGGTCTTTCCACTGGCTTCTCTTTGTATCTTTTATACTCTCCTCCCAGTCCCAGCTAGGAATGCAGTTGAGGGAGAGGGGGAGGAGGGCATAGGGAGATGAAGGTAAGGCATACGCCCAGCAGGGCTGGTCTTGACAGAACTTGCTAGCTGTGGGACCTGAAGCAAGCTACAGAACCTCTCTGGGCCTCAGTTTCCTCATGTGCAAAAGGAGAATAATAATAGTGTCTCTCTCATTGTTGAGAGGGTTAACTCATGCCTGAAACAGATGAACAGCTCAATTAATGAAAGCATTACTATCACGTTATCGTACTTCACTTTAGGGCTACGCTGTGGCCCATCCTGAAAGGTCTTACTTCCTGAATGGACTAAGATAGCCGGGAAATAAAAACTGAAAATATCCACAAGGTAGACAGAGAGAGAGAGAGGAAGCAATCTGTACTATTGATAATTAGGACTTCCTGAATTGACCCTTCCTAAGAGACCTACAAGTCTTTGACAAGAGGGAATCTTTTTTTGACAAGACGGAACTTCTGGATCCACAAGGTGATAAAATGTTCTTAGGTTGTGGCACGTAGTATTAGTTTAGGTTACATAATTTGCATAACAATTTCTGAGATAATAGATGCAATTATCCTCATTTTACAAGTGGGGAAACTGAGGGACTTGCCTAACATCACAACTGGATGAGTGGCAAAGCCAACATTTAGAACTGGGCATGAATCAGCTACAACCCCACCTCTTACCACACAGAGTTGCCACAACCAAAAGAGCAGAGAGCTGTGGGAACGTATCTGGAAGAGACTTGAGTTTCATCAGTGGGTCCCTGTCTGTGTGACCTTTTTTCCATCCAGCAGCCCTGCCACCTCCTGCTCCCTAACCTTGGCAGCCCCTGCCCCACAGAAGATTTAGATCTAGGAGTCAATGCCGCTCTAACATCAAGACGACAGAAATATATGATGATTATGGGCTACTTATTTTGTCAATTCATTTTTAATTTCACATTTTTTTCTGTTTACTTTCTTGGCGAAAATTCCACATTCTGCCCCTCTGTGCTGTGGGTGGAGGTCTTCAGATCTCTATTATGTTCCCTTGTGATTTTCATGCTTTAAACAAACAAGCAAGCAAACAAACATTTTTTTACTTTTGTCATTCCCTGGGGGTTATATAAACTCTCCTAGTTTCAGTGATCTCCTCTCCCTGGGCCGTATTAAAATTCACACCTGACTTCTGGCCACTGGCATCCCCATGAAGTTTCTCATCTCCTTACAGCCAGGGCTTCTCTTGTTCTGACTCTGTTGATGGAGGAAGACAAAGGTGAGGAGAGTTATCTTTTGAAGTCTGGCCACATCCTGTGTTCAACATTTGCTGCTTTTGAGTTAGACAGATGAGTGTTTTTTAAAGAAAAACTTGAACCTTTATTTCCATTTCCCTCAAAAGAATTAAACTTCGGCAGGGCGCGGTGGCTCAGGCCTGTAATCCCAGCACTTTGAGAGGCCAAGGCAGGCGAATCTCAAGGTCAGGAGATTGAGACCATCTTGGCTAACACGGTGAAACCCTGTCTCTACTAAAAATACAAAAAATTAGCTGGGCGTGGTGGCGGGCACCTGTAGTCCCAGCTACTCAGGAGGGAGGCTGAGGCTGGAGAATGGCATGAACCCGGGACGGGGAGCTTGCAGTGAGCCGAGATCGCACCACTGCACCCCAGCCTGGGCAACAGAGCGAGACCCCGTCTCGGGGAAAAAAAAAAAAAAAAAAAGAATTAAACTTAATCAAATTCACGTAAATTTTATTGTTCCAACAGAAAGTTCTTTACTGGTCTTTGCCCTGGGCTGGAACAATTCCATTTCATAGATAATCTTAACAAAGCTAGAAGACCCTCATACTTCAGCCTCAGCCAATCAAACTTGGAGGTGTCTCCTCCCCCACCCTTGCCCTACCCCTGCCTGGAAATCCCGCGTACCCAGTGTTGCATGACAGTGAGTGTGCTTTGCACTTTTCCTACAGTGGGGAAGGAAAGTAGGGGCCTCCCATCCCCGAATCTTTGAGCAACTTATTATGCAACAGATTGCGAGCACATATATTATGTACCAGGCCCTGCGCTGGTCATGAGGATGGAAGCGATAAGGAGAACCTAGTAGGGTTCTAAGGGAGAAAGAAATCACATTCCTGTCTTCGTCCTCTGAGTTTGAAACCAATGGAGAGTTATTCAGGAGTCTGAAGGAGGGAGATTGAAATACCAGCTTTATTACTGGTAAAAACTGGATTGAAGGATGTGGCTTAGATGTTCCACCTCCTATTACTTCACAAGCTTGTCCAATCCATTACCGCAGAGCCAGACCACTTGAGTGTCCCCCCCAGAAGGGCTGAGTGTGTCCAGGGAGTTGCTGTGAGGCTGAGGGCTGATGGGCATGCGCTGGCTCCTCCACGGGCAGCCAGATTGGAGACAGAGAGAAGGGGCAGAGCCCAGTGTACCAGGCATTTCAGCTCATCAGCTAGATATGCCAGTTACTCTTCTGCAAAGAAGGAATTAATATTGGGGGGAGGGAGGTGGGCAGGAATGTTCTGGCGGAAGCCCTTCCGCCTGGAAACATGGCCAGGAAAATAGAGCTGCTTCCCTATCAAATATGCTCCCTCCTCCCATGGAGGGAACAGCCCAGTGGGAGGAGAGAAAAAGACTTATATAAAACAATACAGTCATTGCTTTACAGAGCAGGTGGTCTCTGGACTAAGGCCAGGGGATGAGCAGGGCCCCAGTTGTTGGACAAGGTGCAGGAGGACGAGGGTGCACCAAGGATCACAGATGCAAGAGCCTGAGATAAAGAGGGTGAACATGAGAGGAGTGTGGACCTGTGGGAAGGGACGGAGACGGCCTTCCTCCTCCATCTCTTTTGTGGTCAAGGAATAGAGAACTGAGCACCAAAGCTGGGAGGCAGAGGCACAGCAGGGCAGAGGCGGTCTTGTCCATCGCCTGCTGCAGTGCCTGTTACTCGTCTGTGCTCAGCAAAGATTTGTTCTTTGAATTCATGTCATGATGCTTTGGCCTCTCTGTATCCTGCCTGGAGCAGGCCACTTTTCCTTTATGCCTGTTTCTTTTAACTATGGAGATCCTAGTCCAAGTCACCTTCTCACTTCCCTGAGCCTCCGTTGTCATTCCAGAGTGATGTTTGTACAAAGCCTGGTGCTCTCACAAGCACAGCTCTCAGTAAATACAGAGTTTTCTTATTAGACGATACTGAATTTTGAAAATGTCAATTCTGGCCTTTTCATTACAGAAGAGTGAACTCAGGTCTGCATACAATTTGCTCCTTCTTCATCACGCCTCTCCTGAGGCCTCAGCTCTGGGCTGAGGGCGTGAGTTCAGGTGGCAACCAAGGTCACAGATGCACAGGGAGCTAGGCAGGTCCCGCGGGGAAGGGAGCCCACCCACCTGCAGCACTGCTGCCCAACTCCTGGGGAATGCTTAGGAGCATAGGCCCAATGTGGCTTGTCAAAAGGAGGTAGAAATCGGCATTTTATGTAAAATCTCCTGAATTGTAAACACTGAGTTCAAGTTCAAAAATGCTAAAAAAAAACAAAAACAAAAACAACTTCTGAAGAAAAAAATAAGGCCAGATGCCATGACTCATGCCTCTAATCCCAGCACGGAGGCCAAGGCAGGCTAATTCCTTGAGCCCAGGAGTTCGAGATCGACCTGGGCAACATGGTGAAACCCCGTCTCTACTAAAAATACAAAAAGTTAGCCAGGTGTGGTGGCATGCTCCTGTAGTCCCACCTACTCAGGAGGCTGAGGTGGAAGAATCACCTGAGCCCAGGAAGTCTAGGCTGCAGTGAGCCATGATCTGGGCCGCTGCACTCCAGCCTGGGCAATGGGAGTGAAACATTGTCTCAAAAAACCCAAGACAAAACAGAACAAAAAAACAAAATAAAAACACTAAAAGGTCAGACATGATCTAGCTGAGGGCTGAATTGGCTCTCCCTCCCCTCCCCCAGGCTCCTGGCTTCTGATCCACTGCAACCTGACCCGAATGTCAAGTTGGACCCTATCATGGGAAGGAGAGCCAAGGTCTCAAGGGAGTCAGCCTCAGTCACCCAGGGGAGGACAGTGTCTGTGCTATGCATGATGTTTTAAACTACTGGTCCTTAACATTTCCAGCTTCGCACTAATTTTTCCTTTCATGTTTTCAACTGGAAAGCTTGTCCTAATTAAGATTTATGCCCAATAGTGTTGATTCTTAGACAAACTGGGAGGCTGTAGGGTGAGGTACACAGAGCAGAGCCTGGACCATCAGACAGGCCTTCGTTCCAACCCTGATTTCATTACTTTTTGACTGTGGAATCTGAGCAGATCACTGAACTTTTCTGAGCCTCATCTGCAAAACAGGGATGGTCATAATCCCTAGTTCAAAGGATGACTGTGAGAGATACTGTAAGTATCTGAGCACCTGTCCTGGCAGAGAGCAAAACCCAGAAATAGGGTTTCCTTGTCCTTGATGCGTCCCACCTTCAACATACTACCCCAAAGAATATGGGAAGCCAGATGGGCAACTCTTGAGGAGAGAAAACTAAGAAGGAGACCAAAATAAGCCGGCACTTTGAGCATGTCCTAAATTCTCAGCAGGCTGCTGATCTAACTAGAAAATCATTTGCCACACGTGTAACTGGCCTCTTTTACTGACGGGATGAATTTCTTTTCAGAACAGACTTGGGGGCACGGAGCCCTGGCATGTACCATCAGCCCTGCATGAGTAGACAGTGATTCCTTCTCTTGGATGGAGATGATTTCCCTTCCTCCTCCTGGGCTTGCACTGAGCTTGATATCTCCTTCCTCCCAGAGCATTGACTATTCTACCTGATTTTCCAGTTGCCTGTGGGCAGGTCTCTTTCCCTCATTAGAATGTCAGTGGACAGCAGGTGGGATTGAGGGCAGGCAGAATCTGTGCCTCAATCATCATTTTATTTCTCTCTTCCTCCATCAACTTGGTTGGTGGATGCTAAAAAACCCAAAGTGCCAAAACAAAAAACAAAAACAAAGAAAACTCTCTGTTAATTAAGGGCTAAGGCATGAGGCATGAACACCACAGTACCTAAATTCTCTATTATTCCTCTTCCAGCTTTTATCCATGAATAGTTTTCATGTACCTTTCTGCTTTAAAGCTCTCAATGATATCGAAATTATTGCCTCCATTTCTAGATTGTTGTCTGTCTCCTCCATTACATTACAGATTCTTTGGATGCCCATACAACTCCAGACATAAAACTGAAAATAATGCACTGTGAGGAATAAAAATTAGATCTTAAAAAAATTATGTTTATTTTGGTGAAATTCGCACAACATAAAATTAACCATTTTAAATTGCACAATTCAGTGGCACTTAGTACATTCATATTGCTGTGCAACCACCACTGCTAGCCAGCTCCAATTTCATCACCCCAAAAAGAAATTCCGTACCTTTTAAGCAGTCATTATCTATACTGCCCTCCTCCCAGCCCCTTTGTTCTGTCTCTACAGATTTACCTATTTGGGATATAAGGGGAGTCTTTAATATGTGACTGCTTTGGTTTGGATATGGTTTGTTTCCACCAAAATGCATATTGAAATTGGATCCCCAATGTGACAGTGTTGGGAAGTAGGGCCTAGTGGGAGGTGTTTGGGTCATGCTGGTGGATCCCTCAGGAATGGCTTGGTGCCATTCTCGCGTACTTAGTTCTCATTCTCACGAGACTGGATTTGTTCTCTGGGAATGAATTCGTCCTGTAAGAGTGGGTTGTTACAAAGTGAGATTCCTCCTCCCATCTTGTCCCTCTTTGCATGTGTCTGCTTCCCTTTAACCTTCTCCACCATGTTATGACAGCACAGAAGCCCTTGGCAGATGCCAGTGCCATGCCTGGGAACTTCCCAGTTTGCAGAACCGTGAGCTAAATAAAACCTCCTTTCTTTTTTTTTTTTTTTTTGAGAGAGTCTCACTCCGTCACCCAGGCTGGAGTGCAGTGGTGTAATCTCAGCTCATGGCAACCTCCTCCTCCCGGATTCAAGCGATTCTCCTGCCTCAGCCTCCTGAGTAGCTGAGACTACAGTCACATGCCACCATGCCTGGCTAGTTTTTGTATTTGTTAGTAGCAGTGGGGTTTTGCCATGTGGGATAGGTTGGTCTCAAACTCCTGGCCTCAAGTGATCCACACTATGTGCTGGGATTACAGGTGCCCAGCCTAAACCTCTTTTCTTTATAAATTACCCAGTCTCAGGTATTCTGTTATAGCAACATAAAATAGACTAATATAGTGACCTTTTGTGATTGACTTCTTTCATTTAGCATATGTTTTCAAGCTTCATTCATGTTGTAATGTATATCAGGACATCATCCTTTTATATAGCTGAGTAATATTCTGTTGTGTGTGTGTGCGTGTGTGTGCACACACACCACATTTCGTTTATTGATTCATTTGCTTATGGCCACTTGGATTGTTTCCAGCTTTTGGCTATGATGAATACTGTCATTATAGACATTCTTGGGGAACTGGGTCTTGTTCACCATTGTATTCTCAGGGCAGTAGGCCTGCAATCACTATGTATTAAATAGTTGGGTGGATGCTCAAAATATGTCTGTAGAAAATGCCAATGCAATAGATTTTAAGCTCCGAGTTTAAAAGGTGATGTTGCCTCTTCTCCTCTAGCTCCAAGGAAAACAGCTCACACTCTTTTGGTGCTTGACAAATTGTTATTGGTGCTGAAACCAGGAATGATGTTTATTCTAGAACCGGTTCTGGTAGTAACGTTGCAATTCATAGAATCATAGGTGAATTTATAATCATAAAATTGGATTATTTAAAGACAAATAGCCTGTGTTTTAGATGTTCTCAGCTCCTACAGAAATCCAGAAAAGGCTAATCTTGTGTGGATTAGAATCCAAACAAGAATTATGATATTGGAAAAGAGCTTCACATCATCCCCACTCCTGCATAAGACAGCATTGGAATTGCAGCACACAGAGCAGGGCTGCTGCACACTGGGGCTCTGGAACCACCAAGATTCCAGCCTGCTGAGAGATGATGGGTGACAGGCTGGCTCTTTGGAGGAAAGGCAGCAAGCAGACATAGAGTCGAAGAGAAGAAGCTATGAACAGAATACTGACAGACCCTGAGGAAAGAGCCACGCGGTGGCATATCAAAGCAAATCACATTGTAGGAAGAAAAATCAGTCATGCAATGGCCTTTCAGTGACACCCGAACAAATTGTTAGTAAGTATTTTCAAGGTATTCATGTGAATATAAAGTATGTCCTAGTTTATGACACATTTTGAAGTATAATGAATTGCACAGTTACGTCGTTAGAGTGCCACTCTAAAGTTGTGTGGGATGGAGAGCTTGAAACAATCGGTGATCCCACATTGATTCACTTATTCATTCATTCATCAAACACTTATAGAGTAATTACCATGTGCAAGGCTCTGTAGTACGGATGACTGAGTGGAGCTCATGGTCAGTGGTGAGATACAATTTGGTCTTGAAGACAGAATAGAAATTTACCTGGATGGGCATGGACTGGGGTGAGGAAGGCATAGGACTGAAAATTAAACTCAGGGAAGATGGAAAGATATGACATAGGGACAAAGTTATTTTAAACCACAGATAATGCAATTATTAATTTTAAATTATTTGTGATGCTGTATAGCTGGGCAATATTCAAAGAAAATGATTTTGGAGTAAAATATCTTACTTGTAATTTATTAAACAATGGTTACCTGCCAACATTTAAAAAGGAATTGAGGTGATTTACAACAAAATCTTATTCTCAACAAAAAAGATTTCTCTTCTGAGCACCTGAAGTTGGAGTGGACGTTCTTGGTAGTCCACGACCCTCACTACCCCCAGGCGTGATGACTGTCTACTGCCGACAGGACTCCTGTGACTCTGCCCCTGTGCTCAGGTGCTGGGTGTCTTGCTGTGTGCTCAGATGCTTGTTATTGCACTTTGTACTGGTTGAATTCCTCCTCTTCCCTTTCTCATTTCCCCACTTACTTCCCAGTGCTTTCTGAGACCTCCTCACCAATAAGCTATGTGCATTCAAATATTTGTCTCAGGGTCCATTTTAGGAGGAATCCAACTGCTGTGGTTTGAATTGTGCCTCACATAAAGATAGGTAGGAATCCTAACCTCACCCCCTACTTGTGCACGTTACCTTATTTGGAAATAAGATCTTTGCAAATGTAACCAATCAAGTTAAGATGAGGTCATCCTGGATTAGGGGAGACCCTAATCCAATATGACCGGAGTCCGTGTAAGAAGAAGAGAAGAGACACAGACACACACAGGGAGAACACTATATGAAGATGGAGGCAGAGATCGGGATGACCCATTTGCAAGACAAAGAACACCAATGAGTGCCAGACGCCACCGGAAGCTAGGAGAGACCTACAGGAAGGAATGTCCTTCAAACCTCCGAAAGGAGCCAATCCTGCTGACATCTGGATTTTGGACTTCTGGCTTCGAGAACTATGAAAGAATATATTCTTGGTTTTTTTTTTTTTAAGCCACCCTGGGAAACGAATATACCATCCTATGACAAAAGTATTTCGTTCTTCTGAATTTTCCAGGAGTCTGGGGCTCCCGAGTCCCTTATAGCAGGGGTCTACATTGTTCCTGCTGTGGCGTCAGACTACGATGGCCAGAGAGATCAGGCAGAGGGGATGGAAGAAAGAGGTGAATGGATTTTTCTGGAATCTTCCTGGGTGGTTAGAGCCAAGGAAAATAACAATGAAACAAGATATTACAAAGAGAGGATTGGAAAGCCTAATGCTTCTGTAACACTTACAGATCTTTCTAACCACACATCTACAAACCCTACACTCACAGGTAACTGACCTTGTACATCTTTTAAATGCTAAGGTATGTTGTTTGTCCACTTTAGGTGGATCACAGCACTTATCAAAACCTGGCACAAGACTGACTTGCTGGAGGGTGTATAATTTTGAAACTTGCCTGTGTCAAACTATGCATTCCAAACCTCTTTGCTTTTTACATTTCTATTCCATTTTTTAAAACAAAAACAAAACAAAACAGAGTACCCACAGGCACAATTATTGAGAGCTCTTGAAAATTATCTTAATCCTTTATCAAAAACAAATTCCAATTTTCAAATCTTCAAATGTTTTTATCTTCTTTTATCTACCTTCATTGAGCAAGCTACCTCTTCACTAGTTTGCATGTCAGTCCATTTCTATAACAGATAAATCTTTTAAGTGTTTGACTTTGAATTTGGAAGATGAGGCAAAGACAGAGGAAAATAAGCACAGCCTGATAAAGACCCTGAGGCTGGGGGAGATGCTTCATATGTCTTCAGTAACTTTGAGTTTGACTCCTGGATTTTCAGGCCTTAGGCTAGGATCATCAGATAGATACCCACAGCAAAACCCAGTGTGGGCCTCTGGCTGCAAGTGGCCACACCAATTTGGAAGTCTCTTTTAAGGATTTGATCCTGCCATTCTGCAGACAGGGGTTGCCATGGTAACTTCCTGGGGGGGGCATTTTCAACTAGACAGAGACATTCCAATACTTGGAGATTGTTGGTTAAGAAAAGTCTATCTTGACAAATAGTTGGCGTTTTAATTTGGGGCAGAATCAGAAACTCTCCCTGCATCTCTGAGTGATCCTTTGAGAAGAAGAATGTCAGTGATCAAAGTAACCTGTGATGTCTGTAATCAGATTCCCAGTGGGGGAGAGGAGGGCCCAAAGCCCTTTGTGGGAGGACTCTTCTTAAGAAAGCAGCCCAGTCAGCTAAAGACCCTGTTAGTGCTGTCAAGAGCAGAGTTAATGATGCTGATTTTAGAAAGGGAGACCAGCATTCTCTTTCTTTTACTCACTTCCTCACTCATTCACTGTTCCCATCTCTCTCCCAGAATCTTCCTGTCTTTCCAAGTTCTTTTTCTCTTAGCCCGTGTACCATGTTGGATTTTGGATTCATTTGAACATGGAGTTCAATCCCAGTTGTGTGACCTTGTTACCTAACCTTTCTGGGTCTCAATTTTCTCATCTGTTAAAAGGAGATACCACTTATGGTAAAGGATACTTGAAAACAGTAAATAGATGAGATCTGTAAATGGCTAGCACAAAAGGAGCACAGTGCTATCCAATAAACACTGGCTCCTTCCCCTCTTATAACGTTTCTTATGTAGTCTTTGTGTAAAGAAGAATGACTACAAACTAGAGATAAACATGTTATTCACCATGGTTCTGTGGGAGGTTGGCTGAAATTAAAGCGTTTAGTGGTATTACTGTTCAAATGGAGGAGAGACCCTCACAGGACAAAGGTGTGATATCCTCCAATAGAGTTAGAATGGGACAAGTAGAAATAGCAATTAGTCAACAGAGTCTTCTGTGACCATTATGTGAGTCCAGACTGGTAAGGGTGGGGGTAGGAGGAAGGGCAAAATTGTAACAAATAGCACGATATGAATGTACTTAATGCCAGTGAACTGTATACTTAAAAATGGTTAAGATGGTACATTTCATGTTCTGTGTATTTACTGCAATTTTTTTTTTAAAAAGGATCACAAGTGGTTTCTTGAGGATTTTGTACCAGATGGAATAATAATAATGTAGAATGAAATTAATGCATTAAACTAAGAAATAAATCCATTTAGGTTTTTCATTAATAACAACAGCGACATGCTTCACTGGAGCTCTGCAAGGAAAAAAGTTGCTGTACATTTTGAAAAGCCAGTGAGAGAATGAAAAATCATCAAATCACGCAGATCACAAATGTCTTTTCAAATATCCTTGAACCAGGATCTTATGCACACACACCACCGATAAAGCTTCAGGCTACCTTTAAAACATCGGCATTTGGTTTTCTCTCTAAATGTCTCCATATTTTACCCCTGAAGGTAAATTAATCTCCATGGAATTGCAAAGTCATTAGACAACTGCGTGAATTGCAAAGTCATTAGACAACTGCGTTTTGCCAGAAAATATGTGAGAGCTTCTGGCTTCTCATACTACCCAGATTCCCGATTCCAGAAAACATGGCCGCCTCCTAGAGGAAGGCTACTTCTCATTTATGGAATGGGCCCTAGGGAGGCACTAGGTCCTGGCCTTCTCTTTGGTAGGAAACTTTTTAAATATTACTGATTCAACCTCATTACTTGTTATTGGTCTGTTCAGGCTTTCTGTTTCTTCATGATTCAATCTTGGTAGGTTGTATGTGTACAGGAATTTATTAATTTCTTCCAGGCTTTCCAATTTGTTAGCATATAGTTGTTCATACTAGTCTTTTATGATCCTTTGTATTTCTGTGGTATCAGTTGTAATGTCTTCTTTTTCATCTCTGATTTTATTTGAGTCGTCTTTTTTCTTTGTTAGTCTAGCTTACAGTTTGTCTATTCTGTTTATCTTCTCAAAACACCAATTCTTCATTTTATCTATCTTTTATAATGTTTATTTAGTCTCTACTTTGCTCATTTCTGCTCTGATCTTAATTATTTCTTTCCTTATACTAATCTTGGGTTTAATTTGTTCTTGTTTTTCTAGTTCCTTGAGGAGCAACATTAGGTTGTTTGAGATCTTTCTCCTTCTTTGATGTAAATGTCTATCGCTGTGAACTTCCCTCCTAGAACTGCTTTTGTTGTATAGTTTTTGGTATGCTGTGTTTCCGTTTTCATTTGTCTCAATAAATTTTTAAATTTCCTTTAAAATTTTTTTGTTGACCCATTGGTTGTTTAGGAGCATGTTGTTTAATTTCCATGTAATTATACACTCTCCAAAGTTTCTCCTGTTATTGATTTCTAGTTTTATTCCAGTGTGGTCAGAAAAGATACTTGATGTAATTCTGATTATGATTTTTAAAAATTTGATAAGATTTGTTTTGTGGCCTAACTTACAATCTATCCTGGAGAATGTTCTGTGTGCTGTTGAGAAGAATGTGTATTCTGAAACTGTTGGATGGAATTTTCTGTAAATATCTGTTAGGCCCATTTGGTCTAGAGTCCAGTTTAATTCTAATGTTTCTTTGTTGATTTTCTGTCTGGATGATCTGTCCATTGCTGAAAACGGGGTGGTAAAGTACCCGACTACAAGTGTATTGCAGTCTATCTCCCCCTTTCGATCTGTTCACTGCTTTACATGCTTAGGTGCTTCAATGTTGAATATAGATATTATTTTTTTCAATTGTTATATCCTCTTGCTGTATTGACCTCTTTGTTACTAGAGGATGCCCTTGTTTCTTTTTACAGATTTTGGCTTAAAGTCTATTTTATCTGATATAAATATAGCTACTCTGCCATTTTTTGTTTCTGTCTCAAAATTTCTGTCGTAAAGGAGGCTTCAAGGATGTTTGTAATAAATTACCACTTAAAATGGCAAATGCAGTAAATTATTTAATGACTTTTCCTCTGCAAGGTTTGGGCTTTTGTTTTCTTCAAATTAAAAAAGAAAGAAAAAAAGCAATTTCAGCAAGACACCGTTCAATGTTTCCCAAGCCTGTGGAGTTTCATTCCCAACTTTACTGCCAGAAAAAAGCATGTCAGTCATGTAACTGAAAGGAGCTGAAAGAAGGAAGACCTTTCCAGGGGAGCTCTGATTCAAGGCGTGAGGACCAGCGCCAGCAACCACCGGGTGGCTTCTTCTATTCCGGGAGTGAATGAGGCCATGTGCCAGAGGTGTGAGGCCACTCATCGGCCAAAGACAGAGGCACTAAACACTGACCCTGCGTGACATGGATGAGCCTGTTCCTGCCTGGCTCACAGGCTCCCTGTCGGGGAGAAAGAACAGTATTTCTCAACCTTCTTATATTAACACAGGACAATTGGTGCTTTATGTTCCGTATCCTTCTGAGTCCTCACATCAACTCTGTGCAGTAGATACAACTCTGCCCATCTCCTCCAAGTGGAAAACGGCTCAGAATGAGAAAATAACTCCTGAAGTTAATGCCGATGGTGAAACAGGGGGCCAGTAGGACTCTGGAACCCTCCCTGCTTCTGCTATATCACAAGCTTCATTCAGCAACCTCAGAGGAGAAGCCGCAGCAGCTCTTGGGAGAGGAGGTTCTTCCAGTTCAGTGGAACACATGCAAGTTGGAAAGCAGCAATAAAATATGGTGCTGCTAAACCAAACAAGCAGTTAAGGCCAAGTCCTAGGGGCTTTGAGTGCTATGATGAGGCTCACTGCCTGTGTGGAATAATTAACGGGGAGCTACTGAGGAGCTGTGAGGAAGGCAGCGTCCACACCAGATCTTTAGGGAGTCTCTTCCCACAGCTATCTGAGGACAAACCAAAATGAAAGGGCTTTAAGAGAGTGTCAGGCAAGAGTGGGGCACTAGGAAGAGACACCAGAGAACACGTGGTGATGATGTAGGCTCCAGAGCCTGGACTATCGCTGTTTTCTGAACAGCGAGACTTTCTTTCTGTACACATCCTCTCATGGGAGGAGGCAGCACAGTGAGCTGGTCATATGTACTACCCAGCTCTGCCTTTTTATAGCTGTGTGATTTAGGGCAAACTACTTTCCCTCTCTGTGCTTAGGTTCCTCTTCTATAAAATGGGCATCATAACATGCACCTCACAGGATTACTCTGAAAGATATCTGAGAAAAAGGTTATTTAATATGTAGCAGAGTATTACATATTTACGAATGGCAGCCATTATATCACTATTAGAAATGGATAAAAGTACTTTGCTCTTTCAGTATACTTGGGCAGGCAGGTCTGACTAGAGTCAAACCTATGAAGTAAGTAAAATTAATCTTTTATTTAATTAATCTAATTCTCATCTTCCAAGCTCCAAAGACCAATGATTGTTTTGTAACTCATTTGGTGCCAAACCTGACCCAAAGTCAGGAAGGCTAATGATAGGCTTTATCTTACTTAGTGTGAGACACATTTTGCTGCTGAAGTGTTCATGCGTTTGCTAATGGGGAGTTAGGCTGTGGTGCCTAGGATTTCATCAAATACTAGTTTAGAAGTTGTGAAGATATTTGGAAGGTGTGATTGACATCTACAATCAGTTGACTTTAAGTAAAGGAGGTAATCATTAACTTGCGAGTGGACTCCTATATTGGTTTGCTAGGGCTGCCACAACCAAGTAATGCAGACTGGGTGGCTTAAACAACAGAAAGGCCTTTCTCACAGTTCTGGAGGCTGGAAGTCCAAATCAAGATGGTGGCAGGGTTGGTTTCTCCTGAGGCCTGTTCTCGGCTTGCAGATGGCTGCCTTCTCCCTGCGTCTTCACGTGGCCTGTTCTCTGGTGTCTCTTCCCATTACCCCACCCTCTCACCTCATTTAACCTTCTTCACCTCTTTAAAAGCTCTGTCTAGGCTGGGCACAGTGGCTCACACCTGTAATCCCAGCACTGTGGGAGGCCAAGGCAGGCAGATCACGAGATCAGGAGTTCGAGACCAACCTGGCCAATATGGTGAAACCCTGTCTCTACTAAAAATACAAAAGTTAGCCAGGCGTGGTGGTGCACACCTGTAGTCCCAGCTACTTGGAAGGCTGAGGTAGGAGAATCTCTTGAATCCAGGAAGTGGAGGTTGCAGTGAGCCTAGATTGCAACACTGCGCTCCAGCCTCGGCGACAGAGCAAGACTGTCTCCAAAAAAAAAAAAAAAAAAAAAGCCCTGTCTCCAAATGTAATCATTTCGGGGATGAGGGCTTTAACACACGAATTTTGGGAAGACACATTTCAGTCCATAGCAGCCTCACCCAATAAACTGAAGGCCTTAAGAACAAAAGCAGGTTTCCTAAGGAAGGAATTCTGCCTCAAGACTGAAACATGGAAATCCTGCCTGAGTTCCCAGCCTGTCTTACAAAGTTCAGACTTGCCAGCCTCCACTATCATGTGAACCTCACTCTTTTTGTTTGTTTGTTTTTTGAGATGGAGTCTTGCTCTGTCACCCAGGCTAGAGTGCAGTGGCACGATCTTGGCTCACCATAACCTCGGCCTCTCAGGTTTAAGCAATTCTCCTGCTTCAGCCTCCCGAAGAGCTGGGATCACAGGCAACCACCACCACACCCAGCTAATTTTTGTATTTCTAGTAAAGACAGGGTTACCCCATGTTGGCCAGGCTGGTCTCAAACTTCTGACCTAGTGATCCACCTGCCTCGGCCTCCCAAAGTGCGGGGATTACAAGCGTGAGCCACCATGCCCAGCCAGAACCTCACTCTTTAAGTCAAATCTCTTTATGTCTATCATATGTATACTTTATATGTGATATATATTTTATAGGTATATTTTAAATACATATGGTATATAGCTAATGGAATATCTATATCTATATCATATTAGTTGTATACTTGAACATATATAGCTGGATTTTCTCTAGAGAACCCGGACTGATACACTTGGCAATTATCTTAGTTTCTCTTTGAAGAACCCTGTGAGGGAAGAAGGGGAAATGTATTACCCCTTATTTTCAGTTGAGGAAACAGGTTCAGCATGTCAACATGACTTGGTGACTCTCAGAGGTTACAGGGCCAGAGAGGGCAGCGCCATGCACACCTCTCTTCCGGCCTCGTGCCTGGGGCTCTGCAGGTCGTGCTGCCCAGGGGCTGTGGGCACCACAGCTGGGAAGTCAGGGCATGCTCCGTGAGTGGAGCCAGGTTGGAGAGAAAGTGGTGGGAATGTCAGTGAGAGTAGCTCACTGAATATACATTTTATTCAATAGGGACTGGCCTTTTGAAAGTGAGCCCCTTTTGGTAAAATGGAAACTCATTTTATTTCA
Organism: Papio anubis; assembly: GCF_008728515.1. NCBI lineage: Eukaryota > Metazoa > Chordata > Mammalia > Primates > Cercopithecidae > Papio > Papio anubis. The sequence continues at coordinate 24,313,336 of NC_044990.1, read as the reverse complement.
CTAGATAACACATTTTCTCAGGCTTTGGTGGTCAGTGCTCCTTGCCACTTGATCTTGTCCATTGGCCTTATAAATGATCTCAACTGTGACTCTGGGCTACTAATTAAGTCTGCTGAACACTGAGGATTTTTTTGCCTCTAGCAGTGCTAAAGAAATCAAGTGTTACGCTGGCAAGTGACTAATCTGTCTGAATATATTAATTATGGCATGAACTGCTAAAGCTTTCAGAACACTCTAAGACCATTTTAAGAATACCTTGGTAAAGAAACATCTTCCCCAAGACTGTTCTTTTCATGGCCAGGAGAATGTCTCACACCAAAGGAAACCTCTTTCTGTGTTAGACACATTGAAATAGAACTCAAAAAATTAGAATTAGGTTAAGTGACCATTAAATGTTTGACGAATGAATAAATGAATGTTATTTCACTGTGTTAGATATGAGTTCCTAAATTTCTTTTCAAAATCCGGTCCATTCCATTCTTCCTTCCTCTCCTTTCTTCCATTCCACCATTTCCATCCACCTCCATCTGGCTCATTCCACCCCATCCCTGGCTGATTCCACTACTCCATTTCAATCCATCCATTTCATTCACCTTCCACCTGCTCCACCATTCCACCACCACCCCATCCCTGGCCTTCATTCCATACCTACTGCTCCACCCTGACTCATTCTGATCACCTGCCCCATCCTGACTGATTCCTATTACCTGCTACCTGCTCCACCCTGACCCATTCTGATCACCTGCCCCATCCTGACTCAGTCCTATTGCCTGCTACCTGCTCCCGCCTGACTCATTCTCCACCCTGTAGAACCATTTCTTTCCCGCCAAACCACTCACGCCGTCACTCTCTTTAAATTAGCCAATTGGAATTAGTTTAGCCTGTGCGGTCTAACCCTAGCCAGTAGGGGAAGGACACAGCAGCAGGGCCCACGTGCGTCAGGGATAAGAACCCCTTTCCCTCCCTTGTCCAGGTGTGCACTCACCATTGCTCCATCTCACCCTTCTATAGAAGTAACTTGCCTTGCTGAGAATTAAAAAGAAAATCTTATATTCGAATGCTATTTCTTTTGTAGCACTGAAACTTTATAACAACGAGCTTTCACTCCATCTTGGATTTTGTTTTCAATGAAGGGAAATAGTACCTTGGCTACATGTAGCCACCTTAGATCTTTCAGAGAAGTTAGATACATAAAAATAAGGACTCAAAACATTTCTCTCTTCTAAGTACTTGTCGTTGTCTGTTGTCCTTGTTGACAGAACATTCCATCCAATAGCTTCAGAATACACATTCTTCTCAACAGCGCATAGAACAGTCTCCAAAATAGGTAATAGGTGAGGCCACAAACCAAGTCTTAATAAATTTAAAAAATGAAAAACCATATCAAGTATCTTTTCTGACCACACTAGAATAAAACTAGAAATCAATAACAGGAGGAACTTTGTATGTGTATAAATACATGGAAATTAAGCAACCCAGTGACAAATCAGAGAGTTACAAGTGTGGATGGTATCTGTCCACAAACCCAACATCTGTCTCATGTGTAACCAGAGAAACTCCTTCAAAGGCATGCCAAGGAAACGAGGGAGAAGGTTCAGAGCAGCACTGTTTGTAAACCCCCAATCTGGAGCACGCTCCATGTCCATCACCCATGGAGTGACACGTACATCGTGGTGCAATAATGGGAAGGAATGCTGTACCGCAGTGAAAATGAATGAACTCCAGCTGCACACATCAACAGAGATAGATCTCACAAACCACCATGAGCAGAGGAAGCAAATCTCAGAAGAACAAGTTACACAGACCTCAAAGACAGGCCAGACAAAACTCTTTTTCCTGATGTATACATGGGTGGTAAAATCATAAAGAAAAGCAGGGAATTATCATAAAAGTTAGGATGATGGCTGCCTCTGAGGGGATGGAGGCAAGGGAGGGAAGGAGAGTCCAGAGATGGCTTCTAAGGCACCAGCTCTCTTCTGGTTCTCAATCATAGCAGTAGGAATTCAGGTTCCTGCTTCCTTAGACTCTAAAATAGATAAATCGTATATATGCTGCTGGATGTTTATTTCACAATAAACATGAATGTTAGACTGGGTGCAGTGGCTCATGCCTGTAATCCCAGCACTTTGGGAGGCTGAGGCGGGAGGATCACTGAAGGTCAAGAGTTTGAGACCAGCCTGGCCAATGAGGTGAAACCCTGTCTCTACTAAAAATATAAAAATTGGCTGGGTGTGGTGGTGCACTACTGTAATCCCAGCTACTCAGGAGGCTGAGGCATGAGAATCACTTGAACCCAGGAGTGGGAGGTTGCAGGGAGCTGAGATTGCACCACTGCACTCCAGCCTGGGTGACAGAACAGGCTCTGTCTCAAAAAAAAAAAAAAAAATGTTTAAAAAATAAACAGAAATACACGGTATGTCTTACTCTAATACACACATTCATATATCTGTGTGTATGTGGATACACTAAAATGAAAATTTCACAAAGAAAAGTACCTTTATTATAAGAAGTACACTCATATTTTAATCCTATTCTATTTGTTCCCCTTTTAAAATGCTAGTTATAAACTACTAAGCTGATTTCAGAACCCACTAATGGATTACAAAGTATAATTTAAGAACACTGCTTTAGACTAATGATAAATACCACTATTCCTCCTTGCTTAGCTCAGAAAGGCAATTCAAAATACTTGGTGAAGCCCAGTTACCACGGGCAGCCCTTATTCTCAGAAGGGATTCACCTGTTTTGATCCGGTATTTGCATTTCAACAGCAGAGCTTTTCCCCAGGAAGCTCGTCCAATAAGTGGCTGCTGGTTATTGTATTGCAGATTCAGATGCCCTTATCATCTTTTTCAAACAGTTGAAGAAGAAGAAAAAAAGACCCTATGCAACGGTTTAGGTGCTGTGTTTCTGGGGTGGAATAACAGTATTGCCAAGAGACAAAGTATATCATCAGGAAATAAGCAACAGAAACTATTTGCAGAGGCAGCAGGAGTGAGAACTGTAGCAGGCGCACCCAAAAGACAAGGAATGTTGAGATGAAAATGGAGCTGGGAGAGTGCATCCCGTGAAGAGCACTTTGTTCTTCAGTGCTGTCCTGTTGTGGCTGGCAAAGTATGTCCAAGGTATGGCTTGTGGATGGAAGGGCGGCTCGCTGGCCAGATAACAGGGTGGCAATAGAAACAATCAGTAGACAACGGGCGAACAATAGACAATCCTTCAGTGCCTAGATTACTCAGAACATTCCTCTCCAGTGATTCAGCTGTAGCATTTTTTTTAAAGCGATGTCTCGCTCTGTTGCCCAGGCTGGAGGGCAGTGGCATTATCTTGGTTCACAACAGCCTCGACCTCCTGGGATCAAGAATCTTCCTGCCCCAACCTTCCAAGCAGTTGGGACTATAGGCATGTACCACCATGCTTGGCTTATTGGCTTGTTGGTTTTTTTTGGCAGTGATGGGATCTCAATTTGTTGCCCAGGCTGGTCTTTACCTCTTAGCCTCAAGAGATTCTCCTGCCTCGGCCTCCCAAAGTGTTAGGATTACAGGCATGAGCCACTGAGCCTGGCTTAGCATTGCTTTTAAGGTTGAGAATGATCCAAGGTAGAACAAGCCAGCCACATCAGAAAGACCAGGTACCTGCTTGGATGGTCTCATGCCTTTCAGGATCCCTGGAGTAAAAGCCTTGCTGCCCTCTGGCTTTCCTGGACACTCCCAAGTTCAGAACTGAATATACGTCCTATTCAATAGGACAGTACAAGCAAAGAGGCATGAACAGTGTTCTGGGGTGAAGGGGCAAGTTCGGCAAATGGTGACTTCCACACAGCCTCCAGAACCCAGCTAGGCCAGGGCGAGAGCCTGTGGGGTGCTATTTCCAGGCCCCCTGGCTCATCTAGCAAAGCCCCACATGGGCTATATCAGATGGCCTCTGCCCTTGGTTGGTCTCAAACCCTTCTTCAGGGTGTGACTGGAGGAGGGGAGGCTCTGGCTGCTTCTGAGTACTTTGGGACGCACTCTACTGAAGCTTTGAGAAGGTAAGTGGATGGCGCATCCAGGTGTTACCCTCCAGGAAGGGTCAGAGTTAACTGCTACCCAGTTCCCACACTCAACCAGAAGGAGGTAGAGTACCACGTGTCATTCTGACAAATCCCGGCTGGTGGAGAGGGTCAGAACCTTTGGTGTGAGCTGCCAGGAGGCAAGGAGATCATCTGGACTCCAGATGGTCTCTGCAGCGAGGGCAGGGCTGCCAGAGTCCGGCCTCATTGTATGAGTGGGTTTTGGTAGGACAAGGGCAGCAATGGGAGAAAATGAGGAAGAAGAAATGACAGCACTCTCGCACTTCTCTATTTTCTCCATAGTCGCTGAAAATTCCTAGCCAGAGTCATAAAATCTGGGTTCTCAAATTCCTTTCACTGCAGTATTTCTCTTCCTAAGTAGGAAGGAGGCTTTCTGCAACATTATTGGCTCTCTACAAATCTTTTTAAAGCAAAAAAAAAAAAAAAAAAAATTCTTACAGGGGTAACCAAGTCAAAACTACAAATCTTTTGTCACCTTTTATGTAGGGGAGAAGACAGTCTCCAGGGGCAGTTGGCCTGAATATACTCAGAGCCTTAATTTTGCATCAGGGTACAAGTAATGTAGAAAATTAGGAGCATTCTGTCCTCCAAAAGTGTTCACGAAGGAGGATCTGCTGAGATGACACGAGACGCATTCCCTTCACCCCGGAAAACTGTTTAATGCTTTGTGTTGTGGATAGGACTGCAATATTGCAGGGGTGTGTGTGTGTTTTCATAAATTAGAGAAAGAACAAGTTTCAGAGAGAAAGACCAGAAACTAAAGGAAACACAAATGTTGGCATAATCAGGAACCAGCTATTCCTTTTCAGGGTGGCGCTTTTAGCTCTCGGGGCCTTCTCCCCAACAGCCGTGGCTATTGGCTCTTAGCCCAGTCTCCTGAATAGTAATGCCTGTTTCTCACCTACTGGATAGAGAGGGCTCAAATATACATTTTAGGTAGCCCCCTAAAGGGAAAACCCAAGTCTGAGAAGTACGCCATCAAAGCTTTATTAAACAAAGACAATGTTTCACCATAGGAGCACACATATTGATAAACATGGAGATGAAGCTGCTGTGGCTTTCTCCTGTCCTACCTGTAAATGTACCTGGAGGGTAATAAGCCCTGAGCACATCCAATAACTCTAATAATCGAATAATAAATAAGCACACAATCAGGACACACTGTGAGAGAGTAATGCCAACAGGCTGAGGCAGCACCTCCCTGGGGCAGGGCAAAGGCAGGTTGCGACAGATCGAAGAGGAAATATTAGGATAACCCATTATAGATTATATTATGACTTTGGCATTTGTCCAGGATGTGCAGCCACAAGAAAACTCCTAAATACAGAACTAGCACATAACCACCAGCCTCCTTGGAGCCCCAGTAGAGTCTGCTGAAACCATGGTGGTGGTTTTCACGTGGGCTTCAGATAGTCCCTGGCAGCTTCAGGCCAATCGCCTTGGGTTCTTAGATCATGGCAAAATTAGATGGATTCTGACTTCAGCATTAATCAGCTTCTTCACCAGGATAAAAAGAAAATGTGTGTGGTGGGTGGGGAAGGAAATTTGGTTATCGAGTTGGAAGAATTAACATAACGGAAGGGAACTAGGAGCTACATAAAGCGTATGAATCCATTGCCATGTATAACTCATTTTTTGAAGCATCTTTTTTCTTCCTTATGACTCCTGGAGGGTTTGGCCCGGTGATTGGTACAATGTGTGAGGCTGCGTTTAAATCTGAAGCAGGGAGGATGGAGTTCCTTTACTGCAGAATGAACTATGGGGCAACGGCGAGTAGAGGAACGGTGGATGCGTGTGAGGACTTGCAGAGCTCACACTTCTTGAAGGAATGCAAGGAGGAGGCACTCTCCCAGGAGCCTCTACCAGGAATGCCATGGCCACTTTTAATAGAAACACTCAGAGCTGGCCTTTGGCCATGTTCCTTTGGGTCCTGGGAGAGGAAAACGGGCTTGGGGCCGGTAAATTGTGGTGCGTTCTATTACTATTGTTAGCATGACCTTCAGAGTAGCAACAAAGTACTAGAGTGTCATTTAGACATGGAAGACACGGTCTCTATTTCAGTCCACAGTGTAAAACAGTTCCAAGGTCACACACAAATTAATCTAACAGTTCTCTGTATTCATTTTACACACTTAGCATAGTACCCTGTAACACAGGGCCTGTGGCAAAGGTTGTGGCTGATGATTGAAGGAGAAAGGGAGGGGGAGAAAAGGAGGGGGAGGAGGGAGGAGGAGAAGGGGAAGAAGAAAGAAAAGGAGAAAAGGATCAAGAAGAACTGAGGGAGAGAAGGAGGTAGAGGAGGAGAAGGAAGAGAAGCACAGGGAGGAGGAGAGGTTGGTGATGAGGCCTTGGAATGGTGGTTGTAGTCTTTTCTGCAGAAAGGGGTAAATTAAATGATCTATACTATTCCTTGTAGCCTATGACAAACTACTTTACTTTCATGCTGGTCCCAAATTCTATAAATACTAGTATTTTACCTCTCGGTGTTGAGCCTATAATCATTGAATAATAAATACCTATTAACTGATTTTATGAATCTATTTAATGGAATGTGAGTGGAAAAACTAAGGCTGCTCCACCTCCAGGCAGCTTGTTAGCAGTGGTGTGCAAAGAGAAATTGATTAGGCAGGATCCCAGATGGAGAACCGGTCCTTGAATACTGAGCTTTTTTGATTCCATTGCTAAGTCCACCTTTTCTGCTGTGAGGGGAAGAGTAAGAAAGCATCAAAGCTATGATGTCAGAGACAACGCCTTCCTTAACAAGGGAGAATCGCACACTACCACCGAACCATTAGGAGCGTGGAAAGTTAGCTTTTGTTTCTCTTAAAGAGGTCCAACTTCTTGTTCTCTCTGTTGATGGAAGTGTGTGGATTTTGAGCGCCTGCTCATTCCGCTCATGAATGAGCACTCATGAATGAATGAATGCTCATTCATTCGTGCAATGATTCTCTGTTTAACTAGATATCTGCTAGGTGCTGTATATCATTCATGCCAAGCCAATTTAGAAATTGTTGGTGCCCTCAGGGAACTTTCAATCTAGTAAGAGTCTTAAAAGAATTTATATATCACTTCAGCACAAGGCAGGATAAGGTCAATGTCCTGAGAGAGTTGCATGGGAAAGCTAGCAGGTGCTCCAAGGTGATAGAGATGTGGCGAGAGAAGAAACCTGCCATCTCCATTGTTGTGTGATGATGGAAGAAGGAAGGAGCCCATGAGAATGCTGACCACCAGGTCCTGAAGCTGATCTGACACTGCAGGTGTATGGCCAATGTGTTGCCCCCCACCTCAACCCCCTCCTGCCCCCACCTGAACTCACTGTTTAAGAAACAGTGACTTTTGGCCCTCTGCTTTGTGTCTCAGGTTCTAAAAGTCTGAGACTACTTCAAGTACTCTTAACATTTGTGCAGTCAGGAGACTAAATCTCTGATTACAAGTCAGCAGTCCAAGAAAGGAACAGGGTAACGCGATTATATGCTGACATTTCTGCAGTGTCCAATCTGAAAAAGTGCTGGCTGTTTTCTAGCTTATCTATTCTATGAGCACTCAAGGTGAAATGTCCCAGCATTATCAAGAAATAGCATCATTTCAAGCCCTGCCATTACATACACTAAAAATATCAGGTCTCAGGGTCTGCAAAGAGGAGGAAAAGAAATCAACTGTCCTCACTGAAACATGCACACATGCCCGCGTGTGCACGCGCGCGTACACACACACAGTTTCTCAGTACTACCTTTGTTTATATTACTGACTTTTTTTTTTTTTTTTTTTTTTTTTTTTTTTGTCATTAGCCCCAGAACCTTCTTGATGAATTTAGGTTAACAAATCTCAAAGAGATGCTGTTTTTATGACAACATGGTGGCAGGGCCTCTCCTAGAATTAACCGGCTGCCTTCACTCACTATAGTAGGTGATCCAGACTCTTTACAAGGAGCTGTCTGGTACTGGTATCTGTGAGCATTTTCTTTTTTACAAAAGACAAGGAAAACCAATCTGAGAGGTTACCATCAACGTTGATGCTAAAATGCCAGCAGGAGGTGAAAAATAACAGATAATGCTGAGAACAATTTTCCTCCCTGGATGCCCTCACGGACCTCAAGGAAACCTAGCATCTGCCCTTCTAATCAGAGAAAGGAGGTCATAGGACAGCAAGCAATTAATACCTAAGAAAAGCACTTTCACTTTGGGAGGCCAAGGTGGCCAGATCGCGAGGTCAGGAGTTTGAGACCAGCCTGACCAACATGGTGAAACCCCGTCTCTACTAAAAATACAAAAATTAGCTTGGTGTGGTGGCATGCACCTGTAATTCCAGCTACTCAGGAGGCTGAGGCAGGAGAATCTCTTGAACCAGGGAAGCGGAGGTTGCGGTGAGCCGAGATCATGCCACTGCACTCTAGCCTGGGCGACAGAGTGAGACTCTGTCTCAGAAAAACAAAAAAAAAAAAAAAGAAAAAAGAAAAGAAAAGCACTTTCCCCTATTTTTTAAAACATACACATAAGAGTAAATTCAATGGAGAAAAATTAAAAATACAGATAAGGAAAAAGATAAAAACAACCAGCCAAATTTCTACTAGCCAGAGAAAGTCATTCTAAATATTTTGGTATATATCAATCAAAACCTGTGTGTGGGTTTTAATGAAATTATTTTTATATATAGTATTTTATGACCTAATTTCCTTTGCATATAAATGTTAACAGAAAAACCTTAGCCAAATTAAATTCAACAGAGTTTAACTGAGCACAGAACAATTCATGAATTGGGCAGCCTCCTGAGCCAGAGTGAGCTCAGGGAGACTCTAGTGCAGCCCCACAGTGGAAGATTTATGGATGGAAAAAGAAAAGTGACAGACAGAAAACTGAAGTGATGTACAGAAACAGCCAGACTGCTTATGGCTTGGTGTTTGCCTTATTTGAACATGGTTTGAATAGTTGGCCCCCTTTTTTGATTGGCTAAAAGTTGGTGATTGACACAAAAGTAAGTTGCAGTCTGTTTACAACCCCATATAGGTTATAGTTCACTATGTAGAGAAAAACCTTTAGGCTGAATTTAAAATATGTAAGGAGGCAGCTTTAGGCTAAACTTGATTTAATGTATATATACATACATTCATTATATTCCTATCTGCAGGAATTCTGCCTGCAAGCAGACACACACTTGTATATCATCATTTTATCATTTTTAACGGTTATATAATATTCTATTCTCAAGATGAATTGTCATTCATTTATTCAATCCTGCATATTATTGGGCATTTAGGTTGCTTGCAGCTTTCCACAATTAAAAGAATACTCTAATGAGTATCCTTGTATATATATTTTGCTTTCTTGTCCATCATTTTTTCTAGGATAAATTTCTTAGAGTAGAATTGCTAGGTACATACACATTTTTGAAGCACTTGCTATATATTTTCAAAGTGTATTCCAGGAATATTGTTCTCATTTACACTTTTAGCAACAGAGTCTAAGAGAACCTCTTTCCCTAGACCCACGAGAGGCACCTTTTAAAATGCTGGGTATCATCTTTGCCCTTGGACTTCCAACCAGGACATGCGGCTTTTCTGACAGCAGGTTACAGAAAGTGCTCTGCACCTCTCATGTGCACCAAACAAAGAAAGATGGGCAAGCAGCCATAAACTGGGGGAATAACTGAGATGGGCTGTCAGGACCTGGTGAAATTTTGCTCCAGAGAAACAAAGAGAGAAAAGAGCAAGGTGTCATCCTCAGAGATTCAGGGCTCAGTTCTCTTTCCTTTTTTTCTGTCTTAAAAGGAAGCAATACCTTGAGTTTACAGAGTATCACCCTTCTAAGAAAATCAAATCACCCCAGCAAGCTCTCGGCTTTCAATCCTTTTCCAGATTCAAGTACAATAAAAACTCATGCACTTTTATGTAGATGACTGAAGCAAATCTTCCTGCTACTGTATTCAGCGTAGGTCTGATGGTCTACTTCACTACGGCTGGCCTAATGGCAGAGTGGAGGGGGAGACTCTGGTCCCGAGTCCAGTGGTCCCTTTAGATATCTTCCTTTTTCATTTAATATGTAAGATATTGGCATGAATATCTATGAACCCCCAAATCTGTGGAAGAAGTTGCCTTTTTGACATTATTCTCGGTATCAAACTTTTGTTGTCCTTTGTTTTATTTCCTCCTAAGGAAGCACAAATAAAGAAAATCTAAGGTCTGGCCCCAACTACTCTATGCCATTAACGACATCAATAGGACCCTATTCATTGTGTGAGTGAGTTATTAGGGTCACGGTTACTGACTTCACAGAGGGTTTATGTGAGATGAGAATTTTTGATGTTTAGACAGTGCTTTATGGGGCCCTGTGATGGTTATTTTTAAGTGTCAACCTGGCCAGTACCCAGATATTTGGTCAAACACCAGTCTAGATGTTTCTGTGAAAGTATTTTTCTTTATGAGATTAACATCAGTAGACTTTGAGTAAAGCAGATTATCCTCTTTAATGTGGATGGGCCTCATCCAGTCAGTTGAAGGCCCTAGTAGAAAAAGACTAATCTCCCTTGAAGAAGAGGGAATTTGGCCTACAGACAGCCTTCGGACTTGAACCACATAATTGGCTGTTCCCTAGGTTTCTAGCCTGCCAGCCCCATCTGCAGATTTTGCACTTGCCAGCCTCCACAACTGCATGAGCCAATTCCTTAACTCTCTCTCTCTTTCTCCCCACAAACCCTTCTCTATCCATCTATCTGTTGGTTCTATTTCTCTGAAGATACCTAACACAGGTCCAGTGCCAATTTGTAACAGAGCATCCTGGTCAGGGTTTTACCTCACCTAAACTTACTTTTAAGTCCAGGAAGCAAGCACAGGTGAATTCCATTCCTTCCTCTGCTCCAGTGAGAATGATAATCCTAGCAATGTCCCAGACACCGCACCTAAGTCACTGCCCAACACCACGAGGATGGCCTCAGCTCCCCCTGTCTATAGAAGCGGAAAGACCCCAGCGGGTGGGCTCCCTGCCTCTAGCCTCATATGTGTGACTATGAACAGCTCTGAGCTCAGGGTTCAGATTCAGGTTCCCTTGACTTGCCTGATTCCCAAGTTCAGGTTTTGTTCCCTATGCCATCCTGCCTTGCTGTAAAGTGGTTTGGCATTTGAAAACATATTCAGTCCCAACTGGGCACCAGCAGGACTCTAAATGCTCTTACTTGTGAGTGAGTGAAAACCACCCAAAGACTCTTTCAGGTTCTGAACACACTAAATGAGGTTCCGAGGGAGACTCAGAACAATATTCCTGGAATACACTTTGAAAATATATAGCAAATGCTTCAAAAATGTGTATGTACCTAGCGATTCTACTCTAAGAAATTTATCTTAAAAAATTACAGACAAGAAAACAAAATACATATACAAGGATTCTTATTAGGGTATTCTTTTCATTGTGAAAAGCTGCATGTAACCTCAATATCTGTGTTAGGACTCTGTTTCTCCAGTGTAGGAATATTTAGATGCTCAGCCTCTCCACACTGATTGTTTCCATGTCTCTCTCTTCTTGCCCAGCTCTGATCCTTCTCTAGGGCCTGTTACAGGTAGAACTGGCCTCTGCCCTGCCTAGAGAGCCCTTGACCCAGCTTCACAGGTTCCCAGTGGCCGTCTCAGGGCTGCCTTCTGGAGGGGATCCTGTTGGCTACTCTCTCCTTTGGGTGAAATTTCTTTAGCACCCTCTCATAATCTCTCGCTCCCTCCTTGCTGCCGCTTTCTTCTGACTTCATCCTCTTCCTTTGCAGGTAGAAAGATTTGTAGGCAAGAGCCAAGGGGAGGAGAGAAGGAGGAGAAGGGGAGGAGAGAAGGAGGAGGAGGAGGAGGAGGAGGAGGAGGAAGACCAATGCTATTTCTTTCCTCTCTTCTTCCCTCTCAAGTCCAGGCAAAGTAAAAGCATAATAAGCATCTTTCAACCATGTGAATAGATGCCGCGGCAACTGTCACAGAGAAACATCAATGTGTTGTAGCACTCAAGGGGATAAAGCTGTAAGGAAGCCTGTCCACCACTGTTTGGAGACGTGGAAGGGAAAATGACAACATGACAAGAGCCCCTAGGCTCCCATTCGGTTCTAGGAGGATTATAATATGAAAAACACCATTTGCCTTTCATTGTTGACACATCAAGCGCTGGGGAGTAGGCTCACCCAGAAAGTGTTTGCTGTTTTATCATATTCTTTCCCATTTCCCTAGGAAAAATTTACAGAATCATCTGCCTCTTTATTCCCACAGTTTCCCCCTCCCACCGCCTTCCTTGTTGCCAGAAGCAGCTGCTGTTGCCTTGGCAACGTTACAGAATAAACTTGTTGCTCGTGGACCATCTGTACCCAACCGGGCTGTGTGGAGGCTGTTTGCCTCCTTTGCTTGTTATCTACCAAAAATCAGACTTCCTAGCTCAGCTGCTGACCGTCCTGAACAGTTCTATGAGGGCTAACTGAACTTCTCATTCCCATCTCAGAGCCAGAAGGTGAGCCCTGATTCATTCCCTCGGATTCAGATCTTTCCCACAAGACCCCTGGTAAAATACATGCCTGTTACCAGGGAGACGGGACCCATCGACACATGACAATCCAATGGGATTAGTCAATTTTCTTGTAGAAAATAGAATCTCAATGGATGAAAGCATAGATGGGCCATCATGTGAAAAAAAGAGTGTTTTAAAATTGTATGATTCTTACTGATTTTTTAAAACCGAGTTATCTATTTCTCCTTATTAGAAAAGGGATATAATACCGTGATTACAAAAATAATATTTGCTTCTTAAAACAGATTTTAAAAATAATTTTTTTAAATTGCCAATAATCCTGCTACCTGAAGACAATGACTGTTACTACATTTGTATTTTTTTCTTTCATACTGTACAGCATACTTCTTTTTTAAAAAAGATGAACTTTTTTATAAATACAATTTTATATCCTAATTTTCCTAACTTAATATATGTTGGACTTTTTTGCACATTATGAAGATCATGTAAACATGATTTCTTTCTCTTCCCTCCCCATCTCTCTCTCTTTGCAATGTGTTCCTTATTTGTTAAAAAAGTGGGTCAGTCTTCCCGTAGGGTTCCTTACAATCTGGATTTTGCTAGTTGGATTTTCATGCTGTCATTGCTAATGTTCCTCTGTCCCCTATACTTGCTAAAAAATGGTAACTAAATCTAAAGGTTGGATCAGATTCACATTTGGTACTTTGGCAAGCATACTTTATAAGTGGGATGATAAGTTTCCCGGGAGACACACGGTACCTGGTTGTCTGTCTCTGTGTGGTCAGCAGCCATTGAGGGTCACTGCCCAGAACCACTATTTCATTAGGAATCTCAAAAAGTATTCTCATCTGACCATTATTTCTTCATTTATTAACTGGAATGCTGCTGCAAGAGAAAACTTCTCACTAATGATTTGATTATACTAAGGAGCCGTTCATACAAGAAAGGCAGGATAAATGCTCAATTTATTCCCTTTGTTTGCCAGTTATCAAAACAATGAATGAATTAAGTGCCACACATAATCCAAAGCAAGCTAGGTTTTAAGTATCATTATGAATACAAGGACTTAAACATGTTTGATGTGTTTTAATCCATTGCAGCTGTCATTTTAATGATGCTCCAAAATTGTCCCATCTTCAGCAAGTAAGAACCTCTTCATGATCACTTCTGAGTCTTTCACAAGACCCTAGTATTTTTTCCCTTGTCTTTTTAAATTGCTTCCTTACTTTCTGTGGTGATGGGATGCTCCAGGCTCATCTAGTACATGTTCTGCTCCAGACACCTAGAACTAGCCACTTCTTCAAAGATAACTAGTTTGTTTGTTGTTGGGAAAATTTACATGGAAACCACAATCTGTGTTCTTTTTTTTTTTTTTGAGACAGGGTCTCACTCTGTCACCCAGGTATGAGTGCAGTGTACAATGACACGGTCTCCACTCACTGCAACCTCCGCCTTCCAGGATCAAGCGATCCTCCTAACTCAGTGTCCTGAGTACCTAGGACTACAGTCATACACCACCACGTCCATCTAGTTTTCTTTATTTTTGGTAGAGATGGGGTTTCGCCGTGCTGCCCAGGCTGGTCTCAAACTCCTGAGCTCAAAGATCCACCCCACCTCAGCCTCCCAGATTACAGGTGTGAGCTGGGATTACAGGTGTGAGACACCATGCCTGGCCCTACAGTACTCATTTTTAAAAGTCTTTTCAGTAGACAGAACTAAGTAACATATCTTCTTCTCCTTCTCCTCCTTCCCTTTTTCCTTCCCCTTTCCCTCCCTTTTTCTCTTCTCCTTCTCCTCCATCTCCTTTACCTCTGCTCCACCTCCTCCACCTCCTTAACATAAAATACATCACTGCAATCATTGCAATTCAAATTCAAGACTACAGTATATGTATTTCTCACTTCATGCATCTTATACCTGTAACTTCTTTCTTTCAATGACACCAACATAATTACTCATTTGCTTCATCAACAGTACACACACATCAAATTACTCCAAAACTTGGTGACTTGCCACAAAGACAAACACTAATTATATTACAGTTTCCATACATCCCTAAGTCATAAGGCTGCATGACTCTGGAACAAGGTCTCTCATAAGACTGCAGATAAAATATTGGCCAGAGCCGCAGTCATCTGAAAGCTTGACTGGTGCTGGGAGATCTGCTCCCACCGGGGCATATTCACATGGCTGGTGAGTTGATGCTGAGTTGATGCTGGCATTGACAGAAGACGTCGGCTGCCCTTCACATGGCCTCTTACACAGCTGCAAAAGGGTCCTTATAGCATGATGTCTGGCTTCCCCCAGAGTAAGTGATCCTAGGGAGCAAGATGTAAGTGGCAATGCCTTTGATTGTCTAGCTTCAGAAATCACACATTTTTGTGTCTATCACTTTCTGTTGTTATAAGTGAGTCATTATGTCTGGCTTACTTTCAAAGGGAAGGAATTCATCTCTTCCTGTTGAAAGGGGAATGTTAAAGAATTTGCAGACCTATTTCTTCCTACCCTCTGGCTGCAACTTACTTACATTTCTCCCACATGCAATATACACACACCACTTCCAAAGATCCCCAAAATCTTATTCCTTTACAGCACCACCTCACAGTCTAGGATCTTGTTATCTAAGTCAGATCCAAGCATGGCAGAGACTCCTCAACTTCCTTGAATTCAGCTCCTTGAGTACAGTTTCTCACAATCTGAGGACCTGTGATCTAAAGAGAAAAGTTATCTGCCACCTGCTCTCCAACATACACTTAATACAATCGTAGCACAAACACAGGATGACTGCTATAGACTCACCCCGTTCAAAACAGGAGAGACCAGGAGACACAGGAGGCAGGAGAACCACTTGAACCCAGGAGGCAGAGGCTGCAGGAGTCCCTGACCCACAGCAATTCTGAAATCCATCAGGGCAAATGTTGGAAGTTCCTTAATTAGAACACAAGACCTGAGAATGAGTTTCCATAGCTCCCAGCTCCCATATCTGAGCCCTTGGTTCTACCCATTAGGTCATTCATTCTTTTCCATGAAAGGTAGCCTATGTTCTCTGCTGAATAGTTTTCTGATCTTGCTTCTTGCCGGTAGAAACTTGAGGGTTCAAAGGCCTCTTTCAATTTTATATGGATTATGCAAGCTTTCAGTCCAAGCTCCTGACATTTCTGCCAATTTACTTCTCTTAAAAACTTCATGGATCTCCTGTTATTCTTTTTTTTTTTTTGGAAGTCTTTATTTTCCTTTAAAAAAATTTTTTTTTAATTTTACTTTAAGTTCTGGGATACACATGCAGAATGTGCAGGTTTGTTACATAGATATAATGGGCCATGGTGGTTTGCTGCACCTATCAACCTGTCATCTAGGTTTTAAACCACACATGCATTAGGTATTTGTCCTAATGCTCTCCCTACCCTTGCCCCCAACCCCTTGACAGGCCCCAGTGTGTGATGTTCCCCTCCCTGTGTCCATGTGTTCTCATTGCTCGACTCCCACTTATGAGTGAGAACATGTGGTGTTGGTTTTTTTGTTCCTGTGTTAGTTTGCTGAGAATGATAGTTTCCAGCTCCATCCATGTCCCTGCAAGGACATGAACTCATTCTTTTTTATGGCTGCAGATCTCCTATGATTCTTATTGTAGCCTACTCAGATTAAACACAACCACAAGCCTCTCCAGAATAAACTCCTCTCAACCTTGGGCTTCCACTAAAAGCCTTTTCAAGGTCCTTTATGTTTTCATTAATATTCCCAACTCCTACCCACTACCCAATTCCAAAGCCACTACTCAATCTTAGGTTTAGTTATGGAAACACTCTATTTCTGGTGCAAACTCTTTATTAGGTATCTATTGATGCATGACAAATTACCCTTGGAGAAAAGTTACCCTGAAACTTAGTGGTTTAAAGCAACACTAAACATTTATTCTGTCACAGTGTCTGTAGGTTAGAAATTTGAGAGCAGCTCAGCTGGGCAGCTCTCATAAAGTTGCACTAAAAGATTTGGCCAGGACTACAGTTATGTAAGGCTTGACCAAGACTTTGGGGTCTGTTTCCAAGGTGTCTCATTACGTGGCTGGCAAGTTGGTACTGGCTGTTGGTAGGGAGATATTAGTTCCTTTCCAAATAGGCCTCTCCAGAGGGTTAATGAAATGTCCTCATGGCACGAGGGCCGGTCTCAGAGTAAGCCATCCTGGAGAACAAGAGGGAAACTGCAATTCCTTTGACAATCTAGCCTCAGAAGTCCAACATCATTTTCATACTTTTTATTAGAAGGAAGTCCCTATGTCTGGCTCAGTTTCAAGGAAAGGGGAATTTGGTTTTACCTTTTGAAGGTGAAGATATATTTTTAAACTACCCAAACACTACTACCAACAATATAATTACCGAAAGTAGTTAAAATTTTTGCATTTGTTTTTGTCCCTAGGCTGTATCTTACTAAGGACTTCTAGTCAAATTGCTATGTCTAAATTCAGTTAAAATTGTTCTATGTGCCTATGCCACCAACCTGAAAAACGGTTGATTTATTTTGCTTTTGACGAGGTTTTGTCGAGAGCAATTTTGAGGAATTTCTTGTTTAGAAATTTTGTAAAATAATTTCGAGGTTTCAAAGCCAAACTGTAGAACAAGGTATATTCAGAGAAGTCTGGCTTCATTTCTGCACCCTCTGCCCTCTTCCTTTCCCTCCTGTATATTAACTTTGTTTCCAGTTTTTCATTTATTCTTCTTTTCTAAATACATAAATAGCTATTCAAATAAACACGTATCCCTCATTCGAAGATAAACATTTGCACATTATCCACACTATTCTTCATATTTCTTTCTTTATTTACCAGTATAACCTGAATTCATTCCATAGTAGTATTTGGAGATCATTGTTTCTTCTATGGCTAATGGTCACCATTGTGGAGATGTATATAGTTATTCAACCAGTCCCCTATGGAGGCATATTCTGGAGGTTCCTAGTCTTTTATCATTATAAATAGTGTTTCAGTGAATAGTGTTATGTATATGTCTTTCTACATTTTTTACAGAAACATATTTTTATAGCTATAATTTTTTCTGTATTGTGGATAGATACACCTTAAATACTTTTAAGTCTGCTTCTATTGTGGACATATAGTCTCTCTCTGTTTTTTTTTTCCCCCAGTAGTATAAATGATACAACAGCAAACACCCTTGTACTTAAATCTTTGTTGAAATTTCTGATTATATCATAAGAACAGATTTCTAGAAATTTAGTTAGTAGGTCAAAGTTTATGAACCAGCCAGGCACAGTGACTCAAGTCTGTAATCCCAGCACTTTGGGAGGCTGAGGTGGGCAGATAACTTGAGGTCAGGAATTTTAAACAAACCTGACCAACATGGTAAAATCCCATCTCTCAAAAAAATACAAAATTTAGCCGGCCATGGTCCGGCTAAAGTCCCAGCTACTCAGGAGGCTGAGGCAGGAGAACCACTTGAACCCGGGAGGCAGAAGCTGCAGCGAGCCAAGATCATGCTGCTGCACCCCAGCCTGGGCACCAGAGTGAGACTCTGTCTCAAAAAAAAAAAAAAAAAATTAGGAACCATTTTAGGCTGTTTATGCATATTGTCAAATTGTTTTCAAGGAAAAGGTGCAATAAGTTTATATTCTCAGAGGTAGTACAACTCGGTATCTGTCATCAGCAAGGTCTGGGCTCAAATCCTACCTTTACAAATTACTAGTTGAATGACCCTGGGCAAGTTACTTAATTTTCCTGAGCCATAGCTTCCTTGTCTGGAAATGAGACAAATGTTACTTATGGTTTTGTGTAAACAAAAAAATAAGATATTTGACTACATATGTACTTGAATACATAGGCCAAGTATTTAGTATAGTTCTTGACATATGACAAGTATTTAAATGTTTGTTTTTATTACTCTTGCCACTAGCAGAAGAGAATGTCAGCCTCATAGCAGATTCATCAGCACTGGATATATACATGCTCCTCCAACATACACTTAATACAATGGTAGCATGATCATAGGATAACCGCTATAGACCCGCCCTTGGATATATAACATAATATATACCACATATATATTATATATAATATAATATTTTAAATAATTATATCGTTTTAATAATTTTAATATTAAAATATGTTTTCATATATTTAATAATAGTAAAAATATAAAGTGCTGACTTAAAAGGTAGAATGTTGTCTTGTTTTAATTTTCATTTCTTTGATTTCTTGTTCTAGTGAACTTTTTTATTTTCATATTAATTTTTATTTCTAAGACCACTTTATTGAGATATGATTGAGATACAAAAATCTGTACATATTTAATGTGTACAGCTGGATTCTGGATTAATTTTTATTTTTAAGGCCACTTTATTGAGGTATGATTGAGATACAAAAGTCTGTACGTATTTAACATGTACAGCTGGATTCTGGAGCTCTCCTATAGCTATTTTTATCTGTGGATGGTGGTTCAGTTGGAGGTGGATGGAGGGCGGGGACCTCCTATTTTACCATCTTGTTGACCTCATCACTCCCTACTTACTCATCTTTTTATTACTTCTTCTCTGTACTCTATTTATTTATTTATGTGTTTATTTATTTATTCATTTATTTATTTTGAGACGGAGTCTCGCTCTGTCGCCCAGGCTGGAGTGTAGTGGCCGGATGTCAGCTCACTGCAAGCTCCGCCTGCCGGGTTTACGCCATTCTCCTGCCTCAGCCTCCCGAGTAGCTGGGACCACAGGTGCCCGCCACCTCGCCTGGCTAGTTTTTTTGTATTTTTCAGTAGAGACGGGGTTTCACCGGGTTAGCCAGGATGGTCTCGATCTCCTGACCTCGTGATCCACCCGTCTCGGCCTCCCAATCTCTACTCTGTTTATATTCTTTGTCTATGCATGTACAAGAGTTCTTCATTAGAAATGTAAATCTTTTCTCATACTTGTTGCACCTATATCCTCAATATTTTACTTTTCCATTTTGTTAGACATTATTTTGACATACAGAGTTTAATATTTTATGTAATCAAGTATTTCCCGTTGTGATTACTTCAATAGATTTTTTAAAACCTTTATGAAATAATTCACTATTTCAATATTCAATTATTTGCTCATTCACTAGTTATTTTAGTGTTATCGAGGCCATTGATGTTATGTACAGAAAAGTGCACTGATCATTCGTTCACAGCCTGATGAATTTCCATGAAATGGACATACTTATTGTATCCGTTTGCTAAGGCTTCCATAACAAAGTGCCACAAACTGTATGGCTTGGGTAACAGAAATTTATTGTTTCACAGTTCTGGAGGCCAGAAGTCCAAGATCAAGGCATCAGGAGGGTTAGTTTCTTCTGAGGGTTACAGGGTCCTTTTTATGCCTCTCTCCCACCTGCTAGTAGTTTGCTGGTCATCACTGGCCCTCTTTGGCTTGTGGATGCGTTGCGCCACTCTGTGCCTTCGTGTTCACAGGCCGTGCTCTCTTATATGCATGCCTCTGCCCACATTTTTCCTTTATATAAAGACACCAGTCATATTGGATTATGTCCCACCCTAATGACCTCATCTCAATTTGATTATCTCTGTAAAGACCCTATTTCCCAATAAAGTCACATTCCGAGGTACTGGGGGTTAGGGCTTCAGCATGAATTTTTGGGGAGAAACAATACAATCCATAACATTCATGAAACTAGGACATAGATCAAGACAGAATAGTACCAGCTTTCTACAAGCCCCCCTCACATGCCCTTCAGCTGTCCCTCCTTGCCTAGGTTACCACTCCCCTGATTTCTCACACTATAGGTCACCTTGTCCTTGAACTTCCCATAGATGGAATCACATATACATATTCTTTTGTGTCTGACTTTTCTACCTGAAACTTATTTCTATGAGATCCATTTGTGTTATTACATTGTTGCGTGCAGCAATAGTTCATTCTTTTTCATTTCTACGTAGTATTTAACAGAGGAAAAATAATATAATGTATTCATGTTATTGCTGATAGACATTCAGGTTATTTCTAGTTTTTAACTCTTATGAATATGTTGCTATGAAAATCCTAGTGCATATCTTTTGGTGAGGACATGATCACATCTCTGTTGTTTGTGTATGGAGAGTAGAATTTCTGGGTCATAGAATATATATATATGTTTAATGTTAGTAGATGATACCTAATGGTTTTCCAAAGTGGCTTCTAACCATATATGAGAGTTTTGGTGTTCCACAACCTCACTGGTACTTTGTGTTATTTACGCAAATATGTTTTTGATAAGAAGGTGATGATGACGATGATGATGATGATGATGATGATGATGATGATGATGATGATAGCTTCTCATTGCTACTTTTATCATAAAAACTAGGCATTTGGCTGGTCATTTTTTCTCTAGTTACTCATTTAATCTTTTAAATTACACTTTAATGAAACTAATAGCTTTGTTTTACAGACAACAAAACTAAGCATAAATAAGGTTAACTAATTTGCCCAAAGTAACAGTAAGTAACAATTCAGGGTTTGAATCCAAATTTGTCTGATTGTTAATTCCAGACACTTTCTAGTACAGATAAAATGTAAATTTGGTTGCCATAAAAAAGAAGGGTATGTTCTAGCCTTCATGGGTAGCATGAGAGGATTGGTGTGTCTCTTGCAAAGGAGCCAGCTTGGTAGTAAGAAGTGAACATAGCTCCAAATCTCCACCTCAAGGCTAGTTTGTGCCACCCTATTTTGGGACATTAATCATGAACATTTATTATTAGGGTAAGTTCTAAACATTGCCCAATGAATGATTATTGTTAAGACTGTCTCTAGGAAGAGATTGATGTAGTTCATATTCTAAAATAGAGTGACAGAAGCCAGTTTTGGGGTATAGAGTTAGAGCTAGGGCTCAAGTCTGAAGCCAGGGAAAGAATCAGTAGTAGCAGGTGTGTGCTGCTAGTCTCATGACTGATATGGATCGGCACTCTGTAGCCCTTCAGGCTTCACCTTCCCAGTTCTGGTCTCTGGGTAATATCAGGAACATTTGCCCTTAGTATATTGTACTTAGAAAAGGTTTATTTCTATTATAATAGAAATAAATGTCTATTATTCCCATGTCATAGTTGTGGGAATTGAGCCTTGGTGAGGTTAAGATAACTGGATGAGGATACAGTAAAGGAAAAAGGCAGTATAATAATGGGTTTCCTCCAGGTACACAAGGCTGGTTCAACATTTAAAAGTCAATTAATGTAATTAATATAATTAATTACATCAACAGGCTAAAGAAATAAAATCACATGATCATATTAATAGATGTAGAAAAAGTATTTGACAAAATGCTTTTATCATGCCCTCTTTTATCATGCCCTCTGCTTGCTTGACTCTGGGTAGTAGGGTAGATATCAGTGGGGAAAAATATTTCAGGGTACAGGGAAAAAAAAACCCCATATTGCCAAATAATCACCCATCTGCCAAAGATACTCAGTAGAAGCAAGTATTGGGAGGCTGCTTCAAATCAGGCAGTATGCTGGTACTTCCAAATATATCATCTTAGTCTTCACAATGACCCTGAAAAAGAAATAAATGTCTGTTATTCCCATGTTATAGTTGTGGAAATTGAGCCTTGGTGAGGTTAAGATAACTGGCTGAGGTTATAATAAAGGAAGAAAGCAATATAATAATGGGTTTGCTCCAGGTACACAAAGCTGGTTCAACATTTAAAAGTCAATTAATGTAATTAATTACATCAACAGGTTAAAGAATTAAAATCACATGATCATATTAATAGATGTAGAAAAAGCATTTGACAAAATCCAACACCCATTCACAATAAAAACTCTCAGTAAACTAGGAGCAGAAGGAAACTTCATTAACTTGATAAATAATAACTACAATAAACCTACAGCCAATATCATATTTAATGGTGAGAAAATAGAAGCTTTCCCACTAAGATCAAGAACAAGGCAAGGATGTCCTCTCTCACCATCTCTTTTCAATATTGTACTGGAAGTTCTAGCTAATGCAATAAGACAAGAAAAGGAAATAAAATGTATACAGATTGAGAAAAAAGAAATAAAACTACCTTTCTTTACAGATGACATGATTATGTAGAAAACTCAAAAGAATCAACAAAAAACTTCAAACTAATAAATGATCATAACAAAGGTGTAAAATACAAGATTAATACATAAAAGTCAATTTGTTTCCTATAAGTAAACAATGACCAAGTAGAATTTGAAATTACACAATACTATTTACATTAGCACCCAAGAAGACATAGTTGTAAATCTAACAATTTTTCAACAAATGGTGCTGAAACTGGACATCTCTATGCAGATTTTAAAAAGGAATCTAGACACAGATCTTACACAATTCACAAAAATTAACTTAAAACTTGAACGTAACCAAGATATCCTTCAGTAGATGAACAGATAAACAAACTGTGGTCACCCAATGGGACATTACTCAGTGTTAAAAACATATGAGCTATCAAGTCATGAATAGACATGGATATTAAATGCATGTTACTAAGTGAAAGAAGCCAGTTCAAAAAGACTACATACTACATGGTTCCAATTACATGACATTTTGAAAAAGGAAAAACTATGGCATAGACAGCATAAAGATCAGTGGTTGCCAAGAGCTGGAGGAGGTGGGTGGGAAGGGATAAATAAACAGAGCACAGAGGATATTTAGAGCAGTGAAAATACTCTGTGTGATACTCTAACAATGGATTTGGGTCATTTTGCATTTGTTCAAACCCGTAGAATGTACAACACCAAAAGTGAACCCTAGTATAAGCTATGAACTCTGGATGGTGGTGATGCGTCAGTGTAGGTTCATTAATTGTAACAAATACACTCCTGTAGTGGGGGGTGTTGATAATAGGGGAGGCAGTGCAGGTGTGGGGGTGGGGAGAAATGAGGTATTTCTGTACTTTTCTCTCAATTTTGCTGTGAACCTAAAACTACTCTAAAAACATTAGGTCTTTAATTTCTTGAAAATCAAGATAAAATTAAAGGAGCATTGATTTTTATATCTTAAGCACAAGCATGAGATTATCAACACAAAGTTTTAGATCTTTGACCTATTGGATGGCATCCTCATTTTGTGTACATTCGTTTTATTTTAAAAATACCTTTTCAAAGCCTTTGACAAAATTCGACAGCCTTTCATGCTAAAAACTCTCAATAAATTAGGTATTGATAGGACGTATCTCAGAATAATAAGAGCTACTTATGACAAACCCACAGCCAGTATCATACTGAATGGGCAAAAACTGGAAGCATTCCCTTTGAAAACTGGCACAAGACAGGGATGCCCTCTCTCACCACTCCTATTCAACATAGTGTTGGAAGTTCTGGCCAGGACAATCAGGCAGGAGAAAGAAATAAAGGGTATTCGATTAGGAAAAAAGGAAGTCAAATTGTCCCTGTTTGCAGATGACATGACTGTATATTTAGAAAACCCCATTGTCTCAGCCCAAAATCTCCTTAAGCTGATAAGCAACTTCAGCAAAGTCTCAGGATACAAAATCAATGTGCAAAAATCACAAGCATTCTTATACATCAATAACAGACAGAGAGCCAAATCATGAGTGAACTCCCATTCACAATTGCTTCAAAGAGAATAAAATACCTAGGAATCCAGCTTACAAGGGATGTGAAGGACCTCTTCAAGAAGAACTACAAACCACTGCTCAACGAAATAAAAGAGGACACAAATAAATGGAAGAACATTCCATGCTCATGGATAGAAAGAATTGATATCATGAAAATGGCCATACTGCCCAAGGTAATTTACAGATTTAATGCCATCCCCATCAAGCTACCAATGACTTTCTTCACAGAATTGGAAAAAACTACTTTGAAGTTTGTATGGAACCAAAAAAGAACCCTCATTGCGAAGACAATCCTAAGCCAAAAGAACAAAGCTGGAGGCATCATGCTACCTGACTTCAAACTACACTGCAAGGCTACAGTAACCAAAACAGCATGATACTGGTACCAAAACAGAGATGTAGACCAATGGAACAGAATAGATCCCTCAGAAATAATACCACACATCTACAACCATCTGATCTTTGACCAACCTGACAAAAAAAAGAAATGGGAAAAGGATTCCCTATTCAATAAATCGTGCTGGGAAAACTGGCTAGCCATATGCAGAAAGCTGAAACTGGATCCCTTCCTTACATCTTATACAAAAATTAATTCAAGATAGATTAAAGACTTAAATGTTAGACCTAAAACCATAAAAACCCTAGAAGAAAACCTAGGCAATACCATTCAGGATATAGGCATGGGCAAGGACTTCATATCTAAAACACCAAAACAATGGCAACAAAAGCCAAAATTGACAAATGGGATCTAATTAAACTAAAGAGCTTCTGCACAGCAAAAACAAACAAACAAAAAAAAAAAAAAAAAAAAAAAACAAAAACTACCATCAGAGTGAACAGGCAACCTACAGAATGGGAGAAAAGTTTTGCAATCTACTCATCTACAAAGGGCTAATATCCAGAATCTACAAAGAACTCAAACAAATTTACAAGAAAAAAACAACCCCATCAAAAAATTGGGCAATGGATATGAACAGACACTTCTCAAAAGAAGACATCATCACTGGCCATCAGAGAAATGCAAATCAAAACTACAATGAGACACCATCTCATGCCAGTTAGAATGGCGATCATTAAAAAGTCAGGAAACAACAGGTGCTGGAGAGGATGTGGAGAAATAGGAACACTTTTTATACCTTTGGTGGGACTATAGACTGGTTCAGCCATTGTGGAAGACAGTGTGGCGACTCCTCAAGGATCTAGAACTAGAAATACCATTTGACCCAGCCATCCCATTACTGGGTATATACCCAAAAGATTATAAATCATGCTGCTATAAAGACACATGCACATGTATGTTTATTGCAGCACTATTCACAATAGCAAAGACTTGGAATCAACCCAAATGTCCATCAGTGACAGACTGGATTAAGAAAATGTGACACATATACACCATGGAATACTATGCAGCCATAAAAAAGGATGAGTTCATGTCCTTTGTAGGGACAGGGATGAAGCTGAAAATCCTTCTGAGCAAACTATTGCAGGGACAGAAAACCAAACACCACATGTTCTCACTCATAGGTGGAAATTGAACAATGAGAACACTTGGACACAGGAAGGGGAACATCACACACCAGGGCCTGTCATGGGGTGGGGGGAGGGGAGAGAAATATCATTAGGAGATATACCTAATGTAAATGATGAGTTAATGGGTGCAGCACACCAACATGGCACATGTATACATATGTAACAAACCTGCATGTTGTGCACATGTACCCTAGAACTTAAAGTATAATAATAATAATAAAAAAGAAATACGAAGAAGATTATATTTTTAAAAATACCTTTAAAAAAAAAAATCAGAAATTCCCATTCTCATGGAACTTACTTCTAGCAGGATGGATGACAGAAACAATACATTTTTAAAAAGTGAAGAAAAACAAAACAAAAAATCAACACAATTGTTCCACTACAGCTAAAGATGTAAAAATAATTTGAACCTTTCTGAATTATGAATATATATTTAACGAATCTATAAGAGTACCTGCACACTTTTAGTTTTTAAAACAAGTAAGCCAATGAAAGGATATTAAATGTTTTCCCAGTGAACTGCTGAAAGCTTATTTTCTGGACAATTCAAACTTTAGAAAGCAGGTTCTGGTTTTGTGGATCAGCAGCCCTTATTAGGTGCCATGTAACAGGTGGCTCCAGGGACTCATGTCCTATAAAAATATCACATTGATGAGGTTCTAATCAGTTCAAATGTTGTCATCTTCTAGTTTGGTGCCAGTGTAGTTATTTTAAAAGTGCAAAGTTTCCATTTTTAATTGGTGTTCAGTTTGTCTCTTAAAACATTGGTTTGGTTTTAAGTTAAATGCAAGTTAAAATGAACAACCTGGGCTCTGTCCTGGCATCAACAAACTTGTGCATTATTTTTATCCTGTATATTATTCTGTTGTTAGTTTAATTGCCTGACCAAGTCACAGACCTAGGTGTTCCACGTGTGCATATGTTTTGCATACAATACAACCCAAGCATTGTAGCCAGAGCAGAACAAGAACCATGCGGGAGGGGGCAATGGGCTCACACTCACAGGGTACAATTCACAGTGGGGGCTGATCCTGCTCCAGGCAGCCCTGGATCTGGCCTGACTTCTCAACAGAGAAACAGCCAGTGAAGAGGGAAAACACAATACACTCAACTCCCCTGCTTCAGCTGCAAAGACTAAACCATCAGAGCTAGTCCCGAAAAACCCAAAGCCCTTCAAGTACTGCTTAGGAATCTTTCTTGAAGAACCAGCGGCCTCCCGTCCCCCCACCAGCCCTGTTCTGGGGAGCAAGGACAGGTTTGCAGTGTGAGGACTGGAATCCCCTCTCCCTGTGCCAGCACAGAAATGTGCTGCTAGCATTTGCAGAAACAAGTAAATAATGTGGTGTGTGCATCCTTAATCTCTCTTTTAATGTCTCCAACAATCTAGTGGTTAATTAGCAATTTGCTGCCCACCAATATGCAAATGAATGACAAGCAAAGGTTCTCTGCATCTGTAATTATTTTGCTGATTTACAAGCCTCTTTCCTCTCAGTGTAGGTTTTTCTGTGTGTGTGCATTCATGCATCAGGGATTTCATTATTTTTTGAAGCATAGTCTGTGCATTTTTATCCTTTAATACTTTCAGACTTCAGTGATCACAGTATTTTGAAAAAATATATATATATATATGTGTGTGTGTATATATATATATATATACTTCCTTCCACCCCTCAACTCCAAATGCATTTGTCAGGGATTCTTTTCTTTGATAAAGAGTGGAGAGTAAGATTTATCAAGGGGCTGTAATCCAAATTGCAGAAAGTCAGAACGCAAGATTGAAAGATACACATTTTTGCTGCTGCCAAGTCCTTATCTGGAATCAGAATCTAGTAATATTTTATTTTCTCCCAAGCAGCTCTGGTGAGTCGAGCCACGATCTGCGTTATCCATCTGCCTACTTTGGAGCGGGATGTTGTACTATTTGGCGGCTTAAACGCTTTACGTTCTTGCCAGGGCATTAAGAAAGGCTCTCATGTTAAATTAAGTCAATTAATAAATGGAGACACATTAAGCAATCAATTTTGTCAGCCTATCTCCCCAGCATTAGGTATGGTTGGCTGTAATCACAAGATAAATGCAATGTGCTGATCTATGGTAATGTTCAATAATACATTCTCCGCCAGGCTCAATTCATCAGGGAGTTTCGGTAGGGAAGGCATTTGTTATTGGCTGTCTCTGCACCTCAAGGATAACATTTCTGTCCTTTTGATTGGCCGCCTCACTGCTGCAAGATTCTAACCGTCTTATTTTGATGATGAATATGAAGGCGCGCTAAGCCGGGCTGGCGCGGAGTGTCTCAGAGGCTGCGCTCCTTCCAGAGCCCAAGGACTCACAGCTTCCTCCGCTGCCTTCCCGGGCCAACAACCCCCCAAAAGTTGTGATGCTTTTCTTTACCCAGTGTTTTGGGGCTGTATTAGATCTCATTCATCTCCGATTTCAGCACTACAAAGCTAAACGGGTTTTCTCCGCTGCCGGGCAACTTGTCTGTGTCGTCAACCCCACTCACAACCTAAAGGTGAGTCTCTGTGTCATTTTATCTTCACCGGGCTCAGGTTCAAGTCGTTTCTCGGAGGCGGCAGCGACCCTCCGGCGAGCGCGTGCAGCCCTTTGCAAAGCCGGGTCGCGGGGGCTGGGACTGTGTCTGGAAGCCGGCGTGTTTGCCTCGGCTCACTCTCGCTCTCTAGGTGGCTGGGTGCTGTTAGTGACCGAGTGTTGTTTCCCCAACTGGCAGGAAAAATTGGATTGATGGTCTGGTGTCTTTCCCCGACGCTGTCAACCCGAGAGTGGCGTGGGGGGCAGAAGTGAGGGTGGTGGCGGGAACAGGGGGGCGTCCCTATCGCTCCCCCTAGTATTTGTGGGCAAGTGCTCGGGAGACAGGATTTGAAGTTAGCCAAATTGCTCTCTGTCCCATGTGTTGGGAAAGGTGGTCAAACACGAGGATTTTAGACGCTACTGCGGGGTGAGGAATCCTGAAACAGGGACCTGGAGGTTGGTGGGGTTGGGGGAGGGTTCTTTCTGCAAAGTGTTTGTCCTTGTCCTCAGACTCGTGTGTGTGTGTGTGTGTGTGTGTGTGTGGTGTCGGGAGGATTTTGGCTTATATCCTTCCTGCTGGTTAGATGCGCTTCTTGTACTGGAGCAGGATTTGCCTGGATTGTGTAATAATGTAATCAGCTCCGAGCTGCTGCCGCGGCTGCCTGGAGCTCCCTAGGCAGCTGGGTGCTGGGTTCCTCGTGGCTGCCTAGCTGCCCCGCGGCCTCTGCATTTGCACCCTCAGGTCAGTGCCCTTTTAGAGACCAGACAAAATATGGGGTCCGGCAGAGCCGCTAAACATCACAGCCAAGACTGACCGGGAAAGGAACGCTGGGCCACTGGCTAGTGATAGGGAGGAGGGGAAGTCAGCGGAGTGGGGGCTGGGGAGACGGTGAAGCTGAACTCCCCGGATGGGAAACTCAGCACCTTGCCTCTCTCCTAACATAAAAGGTGGACCCGTTGGAAGTTCCTTTCCTGTCCTCCTGTGTAAGGCAGACAGGACTGAGTGCCGGGGGGAGGGGCCATGTCTGCAGCGCCCGTGCCCGACAGTCTCTGTGAGGATAGATCTGTCCCTCTGACCACTGCTGTTGGGGAGGAAGGGCACTGCCTGTTGTCCATTACTTTATAAACTCCCACGGTCAGACTATCCTCAGCTGGAGCGCCGCAGGTCAGCGCTGATGGGTACCCCCACTCCTAGAAGTTCCGCGGAAAGACAGCTGCCTGGAGCTGCTGGGGCTGCATGCCAAGGCCAGTCCTGGTGGAGGAGCGATGGACTGTCCTGGGACCCCTATGGTGCACCTGACCTAGGATCTGACGCTCTCTGGTACCCCAGCTGTGACCAATACCATCGCATGCAACTGTTCACACCTGCTCTTGCTTGCGAGCTGTTTCCTCTCATTCCACGATTTCTCTTCTTGTATAATTTAGTTTTATAAATAAGAATTCACACCAGTCACCCTTGGCAAAGCAAGTAGATAGCATACACATTAAAACATAATTCTGAATTCCATTTTATGGCCACTTTTGAGACCGCATTCAAACTTCCATTATTTTGTCACTTTGCATTAGTTAGTTCCCTGGGGCAAGAAATTTTGTTTACTTCTGTTTTGTATTTTAATACCTTTAAAAATTGCTTATGAGACTTTAGCATTTCTGAAGTTTGAATTTATATGGTTCATTGACTGCAGCTGATGATGGAGAATAGCCAGGTGTTAAGGTCTCTGTGTGGAGCCAGAGGAAACCACTTGTGTGTATTTCTCAATGATGTCTGCCTGGATATTGACAAGTCATCTTGCCACCCTGACCCAGGAGTTCAGAGTTAGGGTTGGAGGCCTTGAGTCAGCTCTGGCCAGCTGTGTGAAATTGAACCCCTCCTGCACCTCTTTGAGCCTTCCCTTCCTCACCTTTTAAATGGGCTTATGAACATCTGCCCTTTCTCCGCCTCAGCTTTTGAGACTGAAGAGAGGTATCAGAGGTGTTTCATAACTCTCCCCTAAAAATAATGTATGTTATTGTATATATAATTTGTAGAGTTCCAATAGCAAATTCAAAAGTTGTCGCTTAACACATTCAGGCAATTTAGAAATCATATAATCAGTAACATAAAAATGGATGACATGCTTTGAGAGGCCAGGGCTCACTTTTTCACTTACACGCTTATCTGGCTTTTCATTTCCCATAAAAAAACACTTAGGGACTTTTGCTCAGAGAAACTTCACCTCAGATAAAGCAAGTTGAGTGCTGCTAATGTCCCCAGGATGTGGAATAAGGCACACAGGATTTGGAGAGGGCTCCAGGTAGGGAGAGACCTGGAGGGTGCAGGTGCCCCATCAGGTAAGTTGTACCCCCTTCTCAAACCTAAGAGCTAATAGTCATTTGCAGAGCTTTAAAAGGACTAACTCTATAGGTGCGTCACTGCCCCACTGCTTGTATTAAAAAGCACATGTAACCTCAAAAAAAAATCTCTTTCTAAACACTAATTTCCATAAACAGACCACAGAAATATGCCTTGGATGTAATAAGCTGTGATCTATGTAATGAGGAGGAATGTCCTTTTTTTTAGAGGAAAAAAAAATTCTGTGGCAATATTAACCCAGCATGGCTATTGGTCTGCTGTGCTTCCCCACACTTTGTATGACAGGCCAGTACATGAAATGGTGACCAAGGACAGAGAGACTACAACCTTGCTTTCAATTTTCTGGGTTGCGTGTAGCTACAAAGAGGGCTGGGAAGCTTGTGTTTTTCTTTGTGGAAGCATTTATGTGTTTTATCCTTTCCTGGACTTTCCTGAGAATTCGAACCAACAGCATTTTAGAACCTGAGGCAAGTGCTGAGTTATAATCAAAATTCGCTTACAAAGCAAAGAAAATTGTGTATTTGCCATGCTTCTATAGGTCACCTTCATTCTCAATCTTATTATGGTGATTACTCAGTAACCTGGGATTCCTTCAAGCAAGCTGATGCCTTTCCTTCTAAATGGAAGGCAGAGCCTTCCCGGGGACATCAGATCCTCTGGTTAAAGCCATTACACCCCTGAAGCTCACCCTAATTAAAAGGGACATTTAGAGTAGCCAGCCTTGAACATAAGAGACCTCAGCTTTCACTGAGTGCCAGGCCGTGGAGTACAAACAAGACCTTTTCCCTCAGTCTCTGTCTCTGTCTCTGAGGACCACTTGCACAGATTAGGGTTCCAAACGGTGCCCACACTTCTTTCTACCCTGTGAAAAGTGACCGTCAAGGAGCCAGCTCTCTTGGCCGGCTGCCCTCTGCTTCCTCATTCACAGTGGTTATTGAAATGTGGCGAGCAGGCTTCAGGCTGGCGCTCATGAGGATGCCTGCTCCTGGTCCTGATTCAGCACTCCTCTCTCCCTCCTGTCCTTTGCTTGTTTCTAAACGAAGAAAGCCTTCCTCTCCTGGCTCCACTCCCACTGGCACTAGCTGCTTCTACAGTGCCCTGCCCTGGGCGGCCCTGCCTTGTTTTGCACCATCTGCAGAGGTGCCCTTTGAGGGGAGGATCGGTCAGTCCCTGTGCCCAGGTTTTTCCAGAGAAGGCTCTGTAGTGCTAGCCAGAGCCCTTCTGGTGTCGGTCATGAGCACTTCCCAAGCAGGCAGTAGCTAGGCTGAGGCTGGCTGAGTGGCTTCCTCCTCTTAACCACAGCCTTTGATAAACAAGTTTCTGAAAGAAGAATAGCAAAATGCTGTCTGGCAAAGTTCCATGAGGCCCTCTCTGATACCTCCACACTGTGCCTGCACCACCCCAGACAACCCCATTAACCTTGGGTTACAACAGAAACACACACGTGCACACACACACACACGAACACATGGAATGGGAGGGGCATATGGGACAATCGTGGCTTTAAGTGCCTGACAGATATGAAATCTAAAGCTAGGGTACTTCAGTACCATTTGTTGATGCATCCATGTGCCTTTCATTCTAAGACCAACCTGCGTGGATAAATGTGTATTGAGTGGCAGTGGGGAGGGTGGGAGCTGTAAGGAAGAGGAGGAGGCAGGACCAGGAAAGGAGAGATGTGAGATGTGTGCCCGCCTTTGCCATTTATGGGATAATCTTTGGAAATCCCGTGCTGCACCGGGCTTTGCTAACTCTGTTTCACGCAGCACAGCAGGCAGCTGAATGAGAGGTAAAGACCTGAGCATTGTCTTTAGAGATTTAGAGGTGGCCTTTGGAGTGTTCTGCATGAACACCTACTTTAAAGCAGTTAAAGGCTTCCTACAAGATTGTTTAATAGCTGGTATGTGGGTTACTCAGTTCCTCTCCACACCGTCACCTCTGACGGTCCCATTCCCAGAGCTCTCGGCATTTCACAGTCTTCTTTCTCTGTCCAGCCTGGAGTCACTTTGCCAGAGGGGCTGGAGAAAGGGTAAGGAAGGGGACCCCAAGCTGGTGGGGGTCACTGTGCGAGCGTTATTCTAAAGGCTTTGCAGCCGGAATAACGGAAGAGGCTTTGCAGCCTCTTCCGGCCCATGGGTTTCTGTGAATATTGTATGACACTCCACTCTGTGGGCTCAGAGCAGTCGTGAGGCTTTTCTGGTTAATAGTGATTGCAAATGAGGCTCCTGAGTCACATAATGGGGAGGCCCAGAGCCCGGAGCAGTAATTTGGTTAGCCGTGTGCCAGTGATTGAGTTGTAGGGGAGGCTGAAGCTGGCGGCTATGATGAGGTGAGCCGATTACCTCTGTACTACATATATCCAGCAGCCTCGAAGCAAATTTGGTGGAATTCTCTTCACCGTGATCCCTCAACCTGCAGGGACTGTTTGGGAAAATTAGAAAATAGATACTGAAAGCTTTCTTTGAAATCCGCAGAGAGGTCTGAGTCATTTGGATGGCTTCCCTGGGGTAAGATGGATTATTTTCCTAGCAATTAACAAGAAAAAAAATTAACTGTCTGTGGAGATCTCTTACCCTTAGCAAAGTCATCTTCATCCACTAGCTCTGTTCCTCCAAAGGGAAACAGTGACCTGGTTAGACACGAAATGTGCAGTGGAAGGAATCAACCCAAAGAATGGAGACCTTACTGACAAAATTGAGACTAGAAGTTAAGTCTTCTAGGTCGGGTGCGGTGGCTCACACCAATAATCCCAGCACTTGGGAGGCCGAGGCAGGTGGATCACCTTAGGTCAGGAGTTTGAGATCAACCTGGCCAACATGGTAAAACCCGGTCTCTACTAAAAATACAAAAATTAACTGGGCGTAGTGGCGGGCACCTGTAGTCCCAGCTACTTGGGAGGCTGAGGCAGGAGAATCACTTGAACCCGGGAGGTGGAGGTTGCAGTGAGCCGAGATCGTGCCACTGTACTCCAGCCTGGGCAACAAGAGCGAAACTCCATCTCAAAAAAAAAAAAAAAAAAAAAAAAAGAAGTTAGGTCATCTAACATCAGATCTATATTCCTACACTGCCCCAGGTTGCCTTCAAATTATGCTAAGCTAAAAGTCCCTTCCTCCAGGTGCATGGTGTGAGAGCGAAAACTTGCAAGAGTCCCCTTCCTGTACGCTATCTCCCCTCCCGGGGCCAGCAGCATGACACCCTGGGCTGCACCACACACCTTCCCATCTCCCCTTTACCAGAGCCACATTTTCTTCACAAATTAGAGCTTCTAAGTCATCATCCTTCCTTAATCCCTCACCCCTTCTATGAGTTTGGGCCATAATTTTGAAAGACACAATCTGAATGTTGAAATTGGGAAAGATGAAAGTCCCAAAAATATAACTATGGAAAAAAAATCCTTTAAATTTTAAGACCTTTATTTACATTTTTAAGAGAAACATACAAAATACAACAGAGTGTTTTATAGGCCACTTAACACCATAAAAGAGGCAGTAGTAACATACATATTTTTGCAAGCATAAACACTCAGATATACTAACAACTGTAGCATGGGGATAAGTTATAAACAGACAAACTATATTCATAAAGAACTAGATCAAGAGGGAAATGTATAAATGCATATTACTATGGTTGGTAATTGTGTGCACCCAGCTTTGTAACTGTGGCCATCTGAAACACTGTGATGGACAACGTAAATCTTTTGATGGATGGCTCAAAAACCAGCGAGTCACCATTGCATGTGATCTCAAGAAATTGTATCTTTCACAAATGCAGATGTACAGAAATTGTATCTTTCTGTACCGCCGAGATCTCAAGAAATTGTATCTTTCACAAATGCAGATGTACAGAAAGGACAGCTGTTTATTCACTGAGGAAGTTTCAGCGTTTTTACACACACGCACAATGCCTACACACAAGGTCAACATTGTGATAATGCACTTTCCTGGAGTCAAATTTGCAGGAAAAAAAAAAAATCCACAAAACAAAAGAGAACTCTCTAAAAGTCTTTACACAATGTATACATCTATTATTGGAGACAATACAAAGATTAAATACATAGCATAGTGTATTGGCACTATGTGTGAAAGGGCAGAAGTAGTACATGATTAAATAATTTGGCAGGGGAGTTTTTTTTGTATCTTTCACCTGCATTTTCACTTCTTCTAGAATCTTCAGAATAGTCGCCGCACTTGTATTTAGAGAGTGGTTGTGGTCTACAAATTGTATAAGTGTATGCTGTCCACTTGAAAGTTTGGTTATTGCTGGGCCATTGCAATTAAGTGATTTTCTGCTATCATAGCACCAATGTAATTAGCTTTTAAACTTTTATCTTTCACCATTAAATAGCTTCATACACTTAACTTATCACAGCATTTTTGTGAGGGGTCAATTTCACAGATCTCTTCCACTGTGTTGTAAGGAATGTATAAGAATGAATGATATTTGGCTTCCCCAGTACCAAATCTGTATTAGGGTTCTCCAGAGAGCTAGAACCAATAAGATAAGTGGGTATATGGATATATGGGAGGGGATTTATTAGGGAAATTGGCTCACACGATTATGACTGCTTAGTAGTCCCACGACATGCCCATCTGCACGCTGGAGACCCTGGGATGCCGGTAGCATGGCTCACTCCAAGTCCGAAGGCTTTAGAACCAGGGAAGCCAATGGTTAACTCTCATTTAAATGTGCTTGCTGGTGTAAGTCCTGGAGTCCAAAGGCTGGTGAGCTTGGGGTTCTGATGTCCAAGGCAGCAGAAGAAACATCTGTCCTGGCTCTCAGAGAGAGATCGATTTGTTTTCTGTATTTGTTTCTCCCAGCCATCAGCCAATGAGATGGTGCCCACCAACACTGAGAGCAGCTCTTCCCCAGATAACCCACTCATACTCACACACTAACCTCCCTCCACAGAAATCTAACCCTCACAGAAACACCCAACATAATGCTTTACTAGATTTCTATGTATTTTTAAATTCAGTCAACTTGACACCTAAAATTTAGTTCACAAGTCCACAACTTAGCCCCCATACGCATCTCCTTAAATCATACTTAATTTCCGCATAAGACAATAACAAGGTAATCGTTCTGCCTAACACGATACAACTAACATGGTGCAGTTATCCTGCACACAACCTAAATGTACGAATCCTTTCTCCAGATTTTGACTTTCAGAATTTTAACATTTGGGATTTTAATCTTTTGGGAATGAGATTTTTCAGGATTTTAGACTTTAGGGATTTTGATCTTTGGGGATTTCAACTTTCAGGATTATGATGTCTGTGATTGCATCTTTTGGGATTATGACCGGCACCAATTGTTAGCATGGTCATTATGATGAAAGCAGCTACTCAAAGCTGGCTGTGACTCCCCACACGCCCCACCTGGCTGTCTTTCTCCACCTTCCCTTCCTCTCTGCAAACTTTGCTGCTTGCTGTTTCTTGGTATTTTGTGAGTTATCTTTGGCCTTGAAGAGAATTGTGAATAGAACAATTTTTTGCCTCATGTGAAAGTCAGATTTGTCCTTAATGTTTAGCTTCAAAGAAAGCATGGAACCCCGTTGGGCTCTGAGCCTGGAAGACAGGCTGGGTCTCAGGAAGACACTCATGCCTGCAGTGGGACAGGAGCTGAACGAGCTGGGGCCTGTCATTCACAGAGCCGGGAGCCACGCAAATAAATCCCCTTCTCTGCTCATCCTGAAAACGTGCCCCTCATGACTTATGCATTCCTTCTTTTCATTAGCAGAGGCTCGAGTAAGCACGTGGGTAGGTGGCTCTGTGAGGGGTGTCTGATTTGAAGGGTATATATCTGCAGGCTCAGTGACACCACTCTGAGATTCAGCAGGGTAGAGAGACAGATGGAGGCAGAAATTGCATGTCCCTGTGAGGTTGTACATTTTCTCTCTGCCCTGCAGTTCGCTGCACCTTGAGGACATAGCTTCCCTCTGAGCGGGGCATGGATGACAAGGGGGATGATGCTCAGTCCAGGCTGCAGCCTCTGGAATCAAGGAAGGGCAAGACAGAACTCCTAGATCCCACTGTCATCAGAAAATTAAACATTAATGAGCTAAGCCCTAGGACTGAGTTCCCTACACTCCAACTTGAGTTTCTACACACACACACACACACACACACACACACACACACACACACAGAAATAATGGCAATTCTGAGATGCTCCCCTGTGTGGGCCCTGAGTGGTCTCTGAATAGAAGTGTAAGATCACAGAATTCAAAGCCCAGTGGGTGGGGAAAACTGGCCCCCAGCACAGTGGAAGAACAAATAGAGATAAACAAGACCCTTCTTCCCCACCCAGTCTGTAACCAACCAGCCTCAGGAAAGAGGTAAGTGGAGAAAGTGGTGTTGGGAAAGAAGAGAAATGTTTTAGCTGAGGACCTAAAGTATGAGTTTTGGAGTTAGATCTGGGTTTGAATCCAATGTTTCATTCCTTGGATAATATCTTTGACCTCCCAGAGTCTGCATGTCCTCCCCTATAAAATGGTTGTTGTTGTAAAGATTAAATAATATGATGTACAGTCCGGGCACGGTGGTTCATGCCTATAATCCCAGCACTTTGGGAGACTGAGGCAGAAGGATTCTTAAGCCCAGGGGTTTGAGACCAGCCTGGGCAACATAGTGAGACCTCATGTCTCCAAAAATATAAATATTAGCAGAGCATGACGGCCCACACCTGTAGTGTCAGCTATTCAGTGTGGAGAAACTGAGGTGGGATGATCGCTTGAGCCCAGGAGGTCCAGGCTGTGGTGAGCCATGATTGCACCACTGCCCTCCAGCCTGGGTAGCAGTGCAAGACACTGTCTCAAAAAATATACATACGATTTACATAAAGTGTTCAGCACAGCACCTGGCATGTTATAATTACTCCATTAACAGTAGTTATCATCATTACTAGTAGATGAGTCCCGCAGAGATGTTACCTGGTGCACGAAATGTGACCCAAGTTCCTTTGCCTAAGTTTGGGTGACCAAACTTTTACTCCAACTGTATGTTGGAGGGAAGGGGGAAGGTACAGCAGTAAAATGACATACCTGTTGAGGACCATGCTTTTGAAGCGCACAGTGTTTAAGCTGAGAGCCAGAATAATGTTCTAGTTCAAGGACCCGGTCTAACAAATGTGGTTCAAGGGGATGAAGTGACTTGCCCCAGGTTCCCACTGATGAGGTTCCAACAGAGCTGGGGATGGCACTTTGGTTAAGGACATTGACTCTGTAATATGTCCCCATGACAGTGTTGGACCTCTTCCCAGAGGGGTCTTGTTCTCAGGACCTTGCCAAGGTATAAACCAGCTGGACAACAGTGGGGCATTACAAAGGCAAATGTTCCTCGTGTCTCTAGTGCTGGCACAAATATATAGTGAGAGACAGGGATGAGGCTCCAAGTGAAGTCACCAAACCCTTGCAGCCATCATCCCAGACCTTCAAACAGCAGGACGGATCCAAAGACTACATATTCAACTTGACTATGGCACCATCAGAAAACAGATCAGAAACAAACATCATGTTTTTACCAGAAGAACCGGGTCTTTGTGGATAATTTAGAATTGTGGTCTAACTGGAAATGTCAGTTTTACTTGCAAGATGCTATATCTTGTAATCATTTCTTGGTCCTTTAATGTATTTTTAATCAAGAATAAATCCATGATAAGAAGGGAACTGCACATTGCAGAGCTGTTTTCAGCTGTGGCACCAGCACTCCAGCAAGGAGAGCGTAGCCTGAGAAAGGAAACGGTAGACCCTGGCTCCCCAGGATGAAAAGGACATGATCTTCTGCAGAAGAGATGGGCCACTGCAGCCCATGCTTGGAGAGGGAGGGCAGGGTTAGCTTGGCATTAGGAAGGCCCCACAGAGATGAAACCAAATGCAGATCAGTAACACAGATTTTACAAGAGACTGGTCAGCAAGCCTTGCCACCTGCCAGCTTCATAACCAGACTTCATGGCCCCTCGGATCTAACTGCTACGACTCTGCCAAGATATGCCAGGGAGTCCAGGGCAAGTGGCCACTTGGAACTTTGGGTTCCCGCTGTGTACTTTAGGGATGTATGATGACTTATACTAGGCCAAGGCGGCTACACATCCTGAAACCCTGACAATAGTTTTCTACTGTATTAGTTACGCACACAATAAAAACAATAATGATAATAACCACAAAATGCTACATCGAGGAACTATGTTAAGTGCTATTACATTTAATCATCACTGGGAAGTAGTATATTATTATCATTCTCTGTTATACAGAATATCAAAACAGAAAAAGGTTGAAAAGCTTACTCAATGTCACCCAGCTCTTTGTGGCAGAACCTTTTTAAAAAATTAAAATTCTGTGCTTTAAAGCATGTCTTGATATGTCATCCCTCAGAGTTACTTTTCACGACAAACAACTGAGCCGACATGCTTGGCCTTAGGATTAATATTGAGTATATTTCGCTTTAAAACGCTGAGCCAGGACCCTGTCTTATTCATTCTGTGTGTATAAACACACACAGAGATGCTCCGGCTCTGGGTGGGCCATCCTGGTAGCATCCTCTGTGCTTCTCTATGCTGCCTGGTGGGATGGAGTTCCTGTGGCCTGCAGCAGCGACTTGTTCCCTTCCTCCTGCTTGCTGGAATAACCTCCCAAATTTACCAGTGTATCCAAATTCTTATCTCGGGCTCTGTTTTTGGGGAACCCAAATTGAGACTGTATATTTTTTAACTGCCTAACATTTATTGAGCACTTACTAAGTGTCAAGCACTGTACTAAGTGATTTACCTGAATTGCCTTTTAAAAAATCCTCAGGATAATTCATTAGTCTATTTCCAGTTTACACATAAGGAAGCTGAGGCACAGAGAGATGAAGTAACCTCTCCAGAACCCATTCCATGAGTAGCAGAGTTTAGCTCGTGGTTTTGTTTGTTTGTTTGTTTGTTTTTGAGCCAGAGTTTCCCTCTGCCACCCAGGCTGGAGGGGAGTGGTACGATCTCCACTCACGGCAACCTCCGCCTCCTGGGTTCAAGTGAATCTCACGCCTCAGCCTCCCAAGTAGCTGGGATTACAGGTGCACACCACCACTCCCAGCTAATTTTTGTATTTTTGGCAGAGATGGGATTTCACCATGTTGGCAAGGCTGGTCTTGAACTCCTTACCTCAGGGGATCCACCCACCTCGGCCTCCCAAAGTGCTGGGATTACAGGCGTCAGCCACAGCACCCGGCCTAGCTCTTGTTTTTAACCTTGATGTTGAGCTAGCGCTCCTTCCTGATCATAGAATTGGTTGTCTGGACACTTCTACAAAGAGCTAAGCCCTCCAAATTCAGGCTTGGTAAAAATTATGATTTTTGTTTGTTTGTTTTTTGAGACGGAGTCTCGCTCTGTTGCCCAGACTGGAGTGCAGTGGCGCGATCTCGGCTCACTGCAACCTTCACCTCCTGGGTTCAACTGATTCTCTTCCCTCAGCCTCCTGAGTAGCTGGGATTACAGGCAGGTGCCACCACACCGGGCTAATTTTTGTATTTTTAGTAGAGACGGAGTTCCACCATGTTAGCCAGGATGGTCTCGATCTCCTGACCTCATGATCTGCATGTCTTGGCCTCCCAAAGTGCTGGGATTACAGGCGTGAGCCACTGCACCCAGCCTAAAAATTATGATTTGTATACAATGTTTCTGGAAAATCTTTGCCACAACTTTATGTAAATGCCCAATTCAAAATTATCCTGTAGGAAAGGAAGTTTGTGCTCTATGACCATGTTTTTTTAAGAAATGAGTTATCTGGTGTAACAGGTGGACAAAAATGTCTGAAACTGGGACTGGTCTCCAAATCTGGGCCATATGATTGTCTTGTCATTATCTAACAGTGGAAGCTGGCTGACCACATTGGAAATGCAAATGCTCTCGAAGTATCCACATACTACGAAACAGGCTGCTTTTTCTCTAAAAAAAAAAAAAAAAAGAAGTCTATTTATACAAAGCAAAAATGGCCTTTAAGAGAACGTGGCTTTTAGCATGTAACACCTGTTCTCTAAGAGATCCACAGGCCTTTCGAAATTTCCTTTCTCGTTAGCAGTCATACTCTATAACTAAATTTTTTTTTTCTAAAATCAAAGAGGAACGAAATTTTAATGACCATTTCCTACCTAATTTAACTCAGCTTCTACCTTGGTTTCTGGTAAATGCTTCCCCTTATGCCCTTCCAACATTTTCTTTTTCAAATACTGCTGTGAGAAGAACCGAGTGAAGGAGGCATCAGGGTGAGAGGTGGGTGTCTGGAAGGAAAGCAGGATGATGCCTCCAAGCCGTGTGTCCAGGTCGAAAGCCAGAGAAAGGAGGCACTGTGTCCACATTGACCCTAGAAAGCGGGAGGAAAACACTCAGGCAGGGGCCAAGGAGGGAAAATCACCAAAGGAGGTCTCAGAGCCACCTCATTAAACAGCACTGATATCTGGGAACAGTCACCAAGGGGTGCAGAAGGCTCACAGGAGAGACTGGAATGGAAGGAATGAAAAGGAAACCTGAGGAAAGGCCTCAGACATGTGCCATCGTCACAATTCCCTGTCCTCCATGATGTCTGCTTGTCACAGTGTCCCCCAGGGTGGTGGCCTGGGGGCACTGGGGCAGGCGCTGGCACTGCAGGAACCTGACTGTTCTCTGCCACCCCCGTGCCCTGTGCGAGCCTCCCTGTAAGCAGGAGGGCTGATGAGCACATCAAGAAGCTGCTTCATTGAAGCCAAAGTGCTACATCTGTTTATGGTAATTAAATAAATGCCAGTTGGACCCTTCTCAGTGTGCTTACTGAAGCAAGTGCCAGAAACGCGCTGCTCTCCAAGAATCGGAGAGAAATTAGAAACAGAGAGGCGAGCTCCCAGGCACTTACCACCCACTCCTTGAAAAGACTTGGCCAAGGAGGTTTACTCAGAATCAAGAGGCTAAGCTTTCATTTGCAGTTCTGGCTTGCTTCCTTGTGTGGTCTTGAGCAAGTCGCTTAACCTTGGCTACTGAATCTGTCAGATGAGAAGATGACACTTGCCCTTTACCTCCCTCCAAGGTGACCTTGGTGTGCAAAGATGAGTCTTTACAATTGAACTGATTTACAGGCTGCCTGTTTTTGAAAAAGTTTGAGGCAATTTACACCAAAATGTGGGTGATGTGGTGAATACAATAGACATAAAATGGAGAATGCAAACAGGTTAATTTTATGAGTTTAACCCATTTATCGTGGGTGGCAGAAATTTAATAGAAAAGAAAAGTCCACAGAGGTATTTTAAACACTTATCAATGTGTTGGAAACATCACGGACTTTGGACTAGGATGTGGCTTCAAATTTAGTTCTAATATTCATATCTATGAGATCCTTGGCAAGTTACTTCATCACCTTGAGCTTCGTTTACCTTGCCTATAATAATACATACAATGTGAAGCTAAAGAAGAATTAATATGGTAAATATAAGCAAAAGCACCCAGACCAGAGCCTGGCACACAGTAGTGC
Organism: Papio anubis; assembly: GCF_008728515.1. Classification (NCBI taxonomy): domain Eukaryota; kingdom Metazoa; phylum Chordata; class Mammalia; order Primates; family Cercopithecidae; genus Papio; species Papio anubis. The sequence goes on along the minus strand of NC_044990.1, from coordinate 24,271,333 downwards.
TTTCATAAACATTGATTTCTTTTGGCCTGTATGCATTCCTTCTTCCCTCCCTTCCTCCCTCTCTCCCTCCCTCCCTCCCTCCCTCCCTCCCTCCCTTCCTCCCTCCCTTCCTTCCTTCCTTCTTTCCTTCCTTCCTTCTTGTCTTTCTCTTTCTTCCTTTCTCTTTATTTTTCTTTCCCTCTCTTTCTCTCTCCTTCCTCCTTTCCTTCCTTTTTTTCATTCTTCTTCAAATTTAAATAAGGAAGTCCCCAAAAAGCTCCTCACATTATTTGATGAGTGAGTTAGAGAAGAACCTCTGGGAATGAGAAACAGTTTGAAATTAGGAAAGGAAGTGAGCCTTGACATGCAGAGAAGGGACACATTTTCAAAATGAGTGATGACTCTATGAACGAATCCAAAGTCACCAGATGAGTCTCTTAAATTCTCTGAGTCTTATTTTATTGCTGGAGTGTAGAATTAATAAGTTTGGTTTCCTCCTTTGCCCCCTGGATCTCTCCAAAAGATTTGGGAGTAGAAAAGGGAGAGCTGGGAAGATGTTTTCTCCACATGAAGCTGAGAAGACGAGGGCCACTGTTATGGTGTCCCTAGGGGACACAAATCCAGCTAGACATGAAGCTTCAGTGGGAAACATGGGGCTGGCACTAGAGTGGCAGATGTCTACACATTTACCACTAACCAATGATAAAATAAAGACGACAAATGCAATTCTCTTTTACTCTCTGAGGTCACGTGGGTATGCCCAAGCAGGCAGGATGTGGTGTGTAAAAAGTGACCACTGGCAAATATTACAGGCAATGGGACATCCAGGAATGTCCAGGAACAGGAAGCAGGGTCACAGCCACAAGGTTATTGACTGAGGCAGGATTTCTTTTTTTCAACTTTTAAGTTTGGGGTACACGTGCAGGGTATGAAGGTTTGTTTCATAGGGAAATGTGTCCCATGTTGGTTTACTGCACAGATCATCCCATCACCCAGGTAGTAAACTCAGCATCCATTAGCTATTCTTCCTGAAGCTCTCCCTCCCCCATCCCCTCACAGGTGACCTGTGTGTGTTGTTCTCCCCTGCCATGTGTCCATGTGTTCTCATCAATAATCAGCTCCCACTTATAAGTGAAAACACGCTGTATTTGGTTTTCTATTCCTGCATTAGTTTGCTGAGGATAATGGCTTCCAACTCCATCTATATCCCTGCAAAGGACATGATCTTGTTCCTTTTTATAGCTGCATTGTATTCCGTGGTGTATATGCTCTACATGTTCTTTACCCAGTCTATCACTAATGGGCATTTAGATGGATTCCATGTCTTTGCTATTATAAATAGTGCTGCAATGACCATATGCGTGCTTGTGTCTTTATAATAAAGTAACCTGGCAGGACTTTTCAAGACCTAGTCTCGCCTTCTCCTCTGTGAAGCCTTTCCTGATAACCCTTGACCCCCTCTATCTGCCTCACTGGTTCTCACTGATTTTAAGCACAAAGCTCAGACTCTCTGCTCTAGGCATTTACTTTCATATCCGTGTCCCTATCAGATGATGAGTTCCCCAAGGGCTCTGTATACCCAGGCCTGGTATAAATGACTGGCTTGTATAGTGGGTGCATAGTAGATGTAGGTCTAATTAATAAATAAAGGCTAAGAACTGCAAGAACAAGGCAAGGAAGTGGGAAAACTAAGCATGTTATCAATACAGAGGCTGAAGAACAGGGAAAGAATCAGGCGTCTCCCAAGGCGTGCTCTAAGGCAGAAACATGATATTCAGAGAGCTGCCATGTGCAAGACCAGAGCCTGAGGAGCAGTGAGACTTGGTCCCAAGCCCCGCAGATCCCTCCAGCCTGTGCAGAGTGTTAAGTTTCTGAGCCAGACTGGGTCTGAGCTCACAGCTGGGGTCGAAGATATAGAAGGTTTAGCTTAATGCTAAGTGCTGGTCTCTGGAGTCACACTACCTGGGTTCAGCTACTGCCTCTACAGCTGCCAGCCATGTGACTTTGGACATGAGTTTTAGCTTTTTGGGGACCTCAGTTTTCTTATCTGTAAAATGGGGTAATAATAACTGCCTGCCTCCACTGGTTGTTCTGAGGACTAAATGAGTGAATATAATAAAGTGCTTGGCACAGAATAAATGCTATACAGATGTTAGCTGCTATTATTACTATTGTTGTTGTTATTATTATCATTACTAGATGTGAGAAGGGAACCCTTAGTTCATAGGTCCTGATGCTGATGCAGTGAAAGGAGAGAAAAGAATCTAGTGTGTCCGGCTTCCATTTACTGGATTGTAGCTGCTCTAACTTTGACTGATTAGTAGTTGGTAATCTGAAGACTAGTTCTCGACATGCTATTGAGAAATACTTTAAGTTTCATTTTTGGAGAGCCTCAGAAATAGTCACTATCACAATAATACCAAAGGTCGACTTTTTTGAACAATGGGTTTGAGATTTGTTTGTGGGTATATTCAAATAAATCAGGGAGTTCTGTGGTTTGGGAGGTGGTGGGAAAGAATCAATCTTCCTCTTTCTGCCTTTCTAGTCTATCTTGTGGCCTCTCACACCTGCTGAAGGGAACAAAAGAACAGGAAAAGGCCCTTTAATAATTAAAGAAAAGTTTCTATTTACTTGTCTTTAAACACACACTTATAAAGCACTTACTATGTGTTAGGCACACACTGTTCTAATTACTAATATTAACTTATTTGATCCTCAAATAACCCTGTGAAATAGAGCTATGATTATATAGATGAGGGATCTGAGGTCCAGAGAGGCTTAGCAATGAGTCCAAAGCCACACAGCAGCAAGTGGTGGAGTCAGGATTGTGAACTCAGGAGTTTCTCCTGCATCACCTCCAGAAGGCGTAAGATTAGGGACCGGCACAAGACGGTCAGCACCCCTCTTCTGGCCCAGAGTAGGTCGGTTCGCGGGCCTGACTCTGGGTGGCCCAGCTTTGGGGGGGAGGTGTCATGTCCCACAGACACTGAGCTGGAAGCCCAACGGGACAGCCTCCAAGAGGACCGGGATGCTGCCCACCAGCCATGGACCCTGAGCTCCCAGGGAGCACTGCCCTGGAACCTGAGGCCTCTCTGCTGCATCTTCCCGTTGGTTTCCTATTCCTTAGTCTCAGAAGGTGCTCACTTCTGAATTTCAGTGAAATTTGAGGCCCAGAGGATACTCTCCCTTTTTTCCAAGCAAAAAGAGAAAGCCCCAGGGAGCCCATCCATGTCAGTAAGCAGCTCTGTGTGATTGCTGGGCCTTCACAATTGGACAGCCTTTTCTTTCCCCCGATAGAGATAAATGTTGATAACTCAATGATGATAAAAACATTGTAAAGTGTCAAGCACAGCATGTTTAGTTACAAAAGCTAGGAATAATTGCTTCAGCTTTGCTGCTAAGAAAACCAGTTGTTGAGTCCAGGCTAATTCTAGTAAGAAATTGGCATTCAGGGATTAATTATTTGGAATGTAATGACTGCTACAACCCAAACTAATGAGAACAGAAGGCAGTTTCCAATTAGAATTCCGGGAATGAGATGGGCTTTGCCAGGCTGAATGGTACAGAATGGAAGAGCTTTTTTTTCCCTTTTTTTTTTTTTTTTTTTGTTGTTGTTCCTTTTTGACCTCAGTATTGGTTGGGCAAAAAATAAGAAAGCATTTTGCAAGAACAGCTTCTGAGAAGACTAGCCAAAAGTCTGTGCAGACGCCTCGGGAAAACTCTTGATTGATTGTTAAAAGCCTGGCTGAGCTCCTCCTGGAGGCCCTGAGCAGGCTGGGGGCAAGCAGGCCAGGGTGAGTCATCACCATGGTAGGGAGAGGGAGCCAGCTCTGGGCATGGAATCAGACCTGTCCCTGACGCTTACCAGCTCTGACCTTCCGCAGGTCACGTCCCCTTTCTGAGTCTGTCCCCCTGTTGCAAAACCGGAATGGATAGCAGCACTTACCTTGCCAATTGCAATGGTTTATCGCGAGGATCAAATGAGAAAATATCTGACAAGGTGCTCTGCAATCTTTAAATCACAATGTGCACAGACAGTATCATTTGGATGAACCACCCTCTTTCTATTCCTTTTATTTGTGTGCTTAGCCCTGCCTTGTTCTGAAAAGGACTGCCGTGTGTGTGTGTGTGTGTGTGTGTGTGTGTATGTTTGCGCACGCACGTGTGTGTGTAATTTCTTACACACACTATGAGCGCCATGTAGAATAACTGTCATGGCAAGCAGTTGGTCAGTACCAAAAAAGACCCAGGGTGGTTGACTGGGTCCAGCTACACAATAGCCTAAGGGCCCTGGGAGGGAGTTGCTTCACTCTAAGAGAGTCTAAGATGTCTGACCTTCAGCGATGCCCTTGTCAGACCTGGATCATGGATGAGGGAGGAGAAATGAGGAAAAGAAGCGGGAGTAGCTTTTTCATTCAAGTGTTTATTTATTGAGCACCTACTACGAGCATATATTTATTGACACCTACTGTGGAGAGTGGTGCTGTAATGGAGAAAAGAAAAGAATCCTTAGAAGATGCCCACTATAATGGGTACCTCATGGGTGAGGTCCCAAATTTGTCACCTGTTTCCCAGTTCCTATCCAGTTCCCCCCACCTCTGTCTCTGCTTTCTGGCTGTTGTTGGCAATAGGGATGCTGAACAGAATTTCCCTGAATTCTTTCAACTACCCAGAAGGCACATGCATCAAAGTCCCACCACAAAATAAAGAGTCTTCAGATTGCCAACAGGACTTGGATGATCAGAGTACGTTCTGAGAGAGGATTTAGACCTGATGCTTTTAAGATAAATCAAAGTCAACAGAAAAATAGCAAGATGTGGGGGAACTGAAACCCTTGTGCCTTGCTGGTAAGAATGTAAAATGGTGCAGCTGCTATAAAAAAACAGTATGAAGCTTCCTCGAAAAAATTTAACATAGAATTACCATATGACCTAGAATTATACTTTGGGGCATATACCCAAAAGAATTGAAAATAAAAAGTCAAATGGATGTTTATTGCAGCATTATTCACAATAGCCAAGAGGTGGAAACCGCCCAAGTGTCCATCAACAGAGGAATCAATAAACAAATGTGGCAGATACATAGATTGGGATATTATTCAGCCACAAAAAGGAATGGCATTCTGACATCCCACATGAGTAAATCCTGAAAACATTATGTTCAACGAAATAAGCCAGACCCAAAAGGACAAATATTAGATGATTCCATTTACATGAAATTTCTCAAGTAGGCAAGTCCATAGAGACAGAAAGTAGATTAGCGGCTACCAGGGATGGGGGAATTGGAAACAAGGAGTTCCTGCGTCACGGCCACAGTGTCTCTCTGGGGTGAGGAAAGGCTCTGAAAATAGATAGTGGCGACGGTCACACACATTGTGAATATAATTAATGCCACTGAATTGTACACTTACACATGGCTAAAATGGAAGATTTTATTTTAGATATGTTTTACCACAATAAAAAATATATATACTTGGCTTAAATCAAAACAAACAAAAGAAAAAGGCCAAGTCCCCAGGCAGAGTTGGGCATGGCGGGACCCTTGCCCACCTGGGTGGCCGCACCCCACACCTCTCTTCCCTCCTCCCTAGGCAGTTCCAGCTGGCTCTCCCTAGCGCTCATCTGGCCCTCCCACTGCTGGGTTGGAAATGCTCTCCCACCTTCCCAAAGTCCGTCTTCTCAGGCCACCCAACCAAGGTGGGGTTCCTTGGCTGTATGCTCTCAAGGACCCATGCTCCTTCACTCCAGAATATGCAGCTTAGCAGTGGGATATCTGAATGGTGTCTGACTCCTGCATGAGACATGAATGCTGTGAAAACAGAGTTTTGGTTTCATCTCTCCACTATGGAGACACTGCCCATAGTAGGCCCTCAATAAATACATACCTGTTGGGTGAAGAGACACATGAAGGAATGAGCTGTTCCGTCTTCTCTCTCATGTCCCCTCCTTCCTCTTTACCCCATTATCCATTACCCACAGCACTCACGGCTGTCTGAAACAGTGTGATGTCTTCATTGCTTTATGTTTCTGTGGTGTCCCTGCCTTCTGATTAGAGTATAAACTGCTTGAGAGGAGGTACTATTTCTGCCTTGCCCACCGTAGCTTCCCCAGTCTAGACCAGTGCCTGGCATATTGGAGGGCCTCAACAAGTATCTACTGAGTGAATGCATAGCAGACCTTCATTAACTCCTTCCCCGATTATTTTCTACTCCATATCAGTGCCAGAGTTGTGGTCTACAAATATCGATTTGCACATGACCCCCTTCTGCTGAAAGCCTCAGTGCCTCCCCCAGTTCCTGGAGGTAATAAAATCTGTGTTCCTGTTGGTGCATACACTGGCCTCTGCTGGCACCCCCTCGTCACTGATCAGACCTTCTCACCGCTGGAAGGCTCAAGGCTCATTACAGAGACCATTCTTTTTTTTTTTTTTTTTTTTTTTTTGAGGCAGAGTCTCGCTCTGTCTCCCAGGCTCTAATGCAGTGGCCCGATCTCGGCTCACTGCAACCTCCACCTCCTGGGTTCAAACGATTCTCTTGCCTCAGCCTCCCAAGTAGCTGGAACTACAGGCATGCACCACCATGCCCGGCCAAATTTTGTATTTTTAGTAGAGACGGGGTTTCGCCATGTTGGCCAGGCTAGTCTCAAGCTCCTAGCCTCAGGTGATCGGTCTGCCTCAGCCTCCCAGAGTTCTGGGATTGCAGGTGTGAGCTACCATGCCCCACCAACATAGACCATTCTTAACTCATTCTGTGCTCTCTCCCCAAAACGCCCTCCTCTGCCTTTTTGGTTAGTACTTTCTTACCTTCCAGGGCCACTCAGAGGTCCTCTCCTGCTGGGAGCCCTTCCTCAAACCTCCTATGTCTGTCTCTAACATGGTGTAAAACTGCTACCCAGCTGAGTTCTCCCATTAGACTGAGGCCCTGAAGAGCTGGGAGCAAGTTTAGTTCATCTCCATGCCTCAATGCCCAGCAGATGGTAAGCACCAGTGAAGAGGGCTTTAACCAACCCCAGCTCTTCAGAGTGAATTTGGAAATGAAGCAAGTTGCCTCTTGATTGAGAGAAATGACCTCAGTGCTGTAAAACCACCCTTAGGCCAGACAGGTGTGCACCCTAAGCTCTGCAGGACCCACCTGGCCTGCCTCGGGCTGTGCCCCCACCCCACGCCTTGACGAATGTGCAGTCCCCCCTGAATGTCCCCACTTGTAGCTCACATTTCCCTTGCTAGGCCTCTCTCTGGGTGCCCTGGGCTTGCTTGTCTTCTGTAGGTCTGTCCTCCTCCCAAGAGTGCACAGTGCCACCAGCATGCATGCCCCTGACAGGTATCCAGGCTCACTTTTTATGGAGACTTCAGACAGAACTTAGATGTACAGGCTCAGGTGGCCACATACATCAGGTGTGGGATGGAGCCAGGGATGGGAAGAGAAGCAGGTGGCTGCCCCTGGAGCTGCAGCTGACTCTGTCCAAAGGACATATTCCAGAACTCTAAGGAGTCCGAGCCCTCTAATTCAAACCTGGCTTTCTCGTGTTATGAAGATGTTCATTTATCAAGATAGGAAGAAAAATGGACTGTATTTAACAGCCTATTGGCTTAGTGTGTAACTCTGAAACATTTAGACAAATGGTTCATGCTTCTTTCTGTGACCCTTGCTCAGGGTCTCGCAAATGTTAGAGGCAGGCCTGCACCGCAGCCAGACAGGAAAACTGCACCCTGGGACAGAAGGCTCCTGGGGTGTGGTTCATCATGGCCTCGAACCCAAGTGCCTCTAAAAACAAGATAATTGCTGCGCTAAATAGGAGTGAGATTTATTAGAAATTAGAAGCAATGCTTGGTCTTCTCAGAGGGAAAAAAAATACAGAAAGGGAAACCAGCAAGACTGTTTTGCCTCAAACTAATTGATGGAGATAGATGTCAGAACAGGGGTTATCTCTGGAGGTGGGAGCGTGGGTCTGCCTGGGAAGCGGCATGAGAAAACCTTCTAGGATGTAGCAAGTGTTCTGTATCTTTTGAGACAGAGTCTTGCTTTGTTGCCCAGGCTGGAGTGCAGTGGTGTGATTATGGCTCACTGCAGCCTTGACCTTTTGGGCTCAAGCAATCCTCCAACTGTAGCCTCCCAAGTAGCTGGGACTAAAGGTTGACACCACCATGCCCAGATAATTTTTTTATTATTATTATTTGCAGAGATGAGGTCTTGCTATGTTGCCCAGGCTGGTCTCGAACTCCTGGGCTCAAGCAATCCTCCCACCTCAGCCTCCCAAAGTGCTGGGTTTATAGGCATGAGCCACTGCACCCAGCCACGTTCTATACCTTGATCTGGGTGGTGGTTACTGGGTCATGCATATGTTGAAATTCACCAAGCTGCACAGGTAAGATTAATGCATTTTACACACAAGCAGTTTCTGGAGTCAGTCAGCTTGCTGACTTTTGCTAGCTCTGCCCTTGAGCCAAGTTACTGATCCTTTGAAACCTCAATTTACTCCATGGCAAAGTGAGTAAAATCAACACATCTACCTCACAGCGCTGTGGTGCTGATGAAAGGTCTTGGTGCTCAATCAGAGGTCATTCTAGATTAACTATTATTAAATTAGTTATGTAAGGTATTGCTTATTAAAATGCTTTGAAACTTTGAAAAGGGTGGATTTTTTTAAATGCAGTTTTTCTGCAAAAAAAAAAAAAAAAGGAAAAACAGAGTTAATTCTGTTCAAAACTCTCCTCCCTTCTAACTATTCTGTCAGTACCACTTGTTTTCACTGACTGATTCCTTTTAAACCACATATGGGTCCAGATGCTGACTTTTCTGCACGGTAAGCAGGTTTCCCCTTCACCATCAGGCATGACAATAAGACCGGAATTCAATCCTAGAGGAAACCAGAGCACACTGTTGAAAATGACTTATTGAAAGAGACCTTTATTGTCATGGACTTCACCTCGGGCCCCCCAAAAGAGGCTTCATCAGGCTGCATTTGATTTCTTATGGAAATGTCCTGGCTGTCATCTAATTCCACATGGAAGCTCAGCCTGGATTGAGAGGAAATTTAGACTATCTTTCATTAGATGAGCTGGGATAGCAGTTTTTGAGTCTCACAAAATAGTGAATTATGCCTTCCTTATTATACTGTGGTTAAATTTTGCTGTTCCCAAAATGCAACTTCAAAAGAAGAAGTGGGCTACGACACAGAATCCTAGCAGCTTTCAGAGTAGCATTCGTTCATTTGTCAAACCTTTACTTGGTGCCTGCTAAGGACAGGCACCATCGGGGCGAAGATCATTGGAATAAAGATCACCACGCCCCTCAAAGAGTTTAGCTAGTTCATCTCTAAATGAGGCATCAGGACCATGAACTTCAGCCACGGAAGGGTATGAACCAGTCAGGGTTAAATACTCAAGAGGAGAAGGCCAGGAGAAGAAACCTGCACAGCACTCCCATAGGCCAGTCATGGGGGGGATGCTTTGCTTATGATATCTCATTTAGTCCTCCCAACAACCCAGCACAGCAGTTATTATTATTCTCATTTCACAGATGAGAAAACTGAGGTTCAGAGGAGCTAAGACATGGCCGTAAGTTGCAAAGTCCATTAGCGGACGTGGGACGGGCTACCTAATTCGTGGGGCCCAGTGAAAAGTGAAAAGTGGGCCTCCTTGCTAAAATGTAAGAATTTCACAACAGTGACAGTAGTGCATTAAATTGGGGCACTGTTGGAACTGCACAGATTGGATGTCCATGAAGCCAGTCTTGAGTGGAGATGCTACAAAGAATTATGGAAGCAGAGAGGAAGGAAGAACCGAGGTTGGCTGGAAAGATAAAATTAAAAGCTTTATCGGTAGAGGTGGCAGGCGCCTGGAAGGGGAACGTGGCTTTGGTATCATGTAGTCTGGACACAAGGCTACCCTGGTGACTGCTTTGACTGAATTAATCAGAGCCTGATGTAGCGAGGAGTTGAATGAAGTATCTCCTGAAGCCTATGGGACTCACAAGTCTGTCCTGGGAGCAAACCACCTACACTGAGGGAGGAAAGGAATCCAGCTCTAGGGTTCATTTGCAGCTGTTTGGAACTTTCCCAACCCCCTCTGAGAACTCTGTGACCTCCTGGACTGGCTCCAGGCCTGGACTGGACATGTCTGTAGAGTTCCATATTAGTTAGAAATAAAATCAGTTATAAACAGCAGAATGGTCAAATAACTGTGGCTTGAACAAGTAGTGGTTTGTTTTTCTTACAAATCACAGCCCGGGGGTAGATGGTGTCTAGCATGAGTCCAGGTGCTCAGAATGTCAGGATTGGCCTGTCTGCTCTTCTCTTGCCCTTTCCTTCGCATTCGCCGCCTCGTATTTGCGAGACACTGGCTGCAGCTCCAGAGTCTCGACTGCATTCAAGACAAATGGAAGGGGAAAGAGTGACACTGTTTCATTTTATTAGAGAAGCAAAAGCTTTCTCAGGATCCTGTCCTCCAAAAGACAGCTCTTAAGTTTCACAGACCAGAGCTGGGTCAGTCACACAGGCACCAGAATTGTCAAGAAGGGCCAGGAAAACAAAGAATAGTGATTGGCTCAGACCTAAGAGTGGCCACTTAGCTGCCATGAATGAAACTAAAGAGCTGTTCACCATGAAGAAAAAAGGAACTGGTGGTGGGCAGGCCATTAAAACCATGGTTTACTCAAGAGACTAATCTAGCCCGCTGAGTTCATCACAGTTAATGTGTGCATCTCCCAGAGACAGTCCTAGGGGATCCCCAGGTCAGGGTTGGTCTGGGCATCAATCTGGAGATGTTTGTCACCCCAGAATGTTGGAGGGGTGCCAGCCTCTGCAACCCACAGCCCTCAGCCCTCACATTATCTCTTTATTTTAGGGCATCCACAACTCACACATAGAGTTTAGATCTTTCTGAACATGCCCTACCTTCCCTCCTGGACTCTAAACTCCTAGAGATTTTCATGTTCAATTTGAAGAAATATGTTTAACATGTCTACTATGCTAGGAGCTATGATTGAGCTATTAATGTGATAAAGGCTGCAACATGACAGGAGGCAAGTGATAAGATAAAGCATAGAGTGTAATAAATAATAAAGCCTCGAGAGTGCAAGGAGCGCTTGCAGAGAAGGCTATTGATTGATCCATCCATCCACCCACCCACCCACCCACCCACTCATCCATCCATCCATCCATCCATCCATCCATCCATCCACCCACCCACCCACTCATCCATCCATCCATCCATTTAAATGTTTATTTAGCACCTACTATGTGCCAAGCATCATCCTAGACTCTGAAGATGTATTAGTGAATGACATAAACAGGTCTGATCTCACAGGGTTTACAATCCAGTCCAGAGAAGAAGAAAATAATAGTAAGTAAATAAATACATCAAGTAATGTTAAATGCTTTACAGAGAATTAAAACAAGCTTCTATGGACTGAGTCATCCAGGAAAGCTTTCTTTAAAAAAATGTCACATGAACTCACATTTGAATGAAAAGAACATGCACAGAACCAGCCGTACGAGGCTCAACGGAAAATGCCTTCCAGAAAGAGGCTAAGGAGAAACCAGGAAACAAAGACAGAGGGCTGGGGTGTTGAGGGTCAGGGGAGGAAGGCAGAGATCTTTGAATGCTGAGAGACTTGGGTTTTGGTCTTCATGGTCAGGGGAGGGAGTCTTTGGAGGAAAGCTGTAACTCAGAGAACAAGGCCTAGGAAGCGAGGGAGCTGGGGAAGGGCCATCCTACAAGACGGAGAAATGTCACAGGCACAGAGGTTGTAGCCAGAGCATGTGTGATATGAGGGCCCAGACACAGGAAATCTTTGAGAAGGGACCCTGCCCTAGATCCTCAGAAACTCTCTGGGAGGAGAGTGAACAGGAAAGGCATCATCAGAGTGTTAAGCTCAAGGACCACCTAGGGGAGAGGTGGCTGGAGACCTGTTAAAGGCTGTGGCAAAATCCAGAAAAGAAATCAAGAGGACTCACCACAGAAAAGGCTAGCAGGTGGGAAGCACAGAGCTGATCTGGGAGATAAGTGGAAAGCAGAAGTGTGACCCGGCCTGCATCGGCAGGTACCTTACCTACTGTAGGTGTGCAATGATGCTATTGAATGAATGAACAGCTGAGGAAGCTGCTCAGAGCTCAGGAAAGCAGCGACAGCAAGTATTGTCCCAAGGAACTTCTTGCTCACCAAGTTGTTTCCTAAGAGACACAGCGTTTTACATTTTTCCCTATGGTTACCTTCTGCAGAAAAGTGAGCTGGGAAAAGTGGATCCTCAGGAGGACTACTTCACAAAGCTGTGAAAAGGTCAGTTCAGATGTCACTCCCTCCAAGGTGACACTGAGCACACGCCCCAGGCAGGGCTGGGGGCTGCGCTCCTGGCTTGGGGGAAATCTGTTTTCCGGGGAAGAGTATGGTGTGAGGTCTTTTCTCCATCACCCACATTCCCATCTGTTAACGGAATGCTCCCAGAGTCGAGATAATGATTTAAAAGCTCTAATTCTGTTACATTCTGAATCCTGTCTGCCATCAAGGCTGATTGTAATGAGATTTGGCCAGGAGCTTGGCTCTTAGCTGGGGTCAATTTATCTTTGGGAGAAAGTACTCCCATCAAAACGCCCAGGAATTATTAGCACTTAGAGGAAAGCTGAAGAGACCTATTAATGCAAGATGCCTAGGGAGTCCTGAAGTGTGAGGTGCAATTATATTTCTTATTTATTTCCCCCAGCTCCATGTTTAAGGGTGAAGAAAAGATGGGTAAGTAAGATCTCGTGGAAATCGATAAATATGTATTAAGCACCTAGGATCCCGTCATGCTGCCGTACGTTTGCACACCGCTTTAGCACTCACAGCAGTGAACACATCAGCACACGCGTTGGTTCTCTGTCACTTCTCAGCACAGCCCTGCAGAGTAGAGGATGCCTTCTTTTTTGGTTTTTGTTTTTTAATAAATGAGGAATAAGGCTCAGAGCAAATAAGTCCCCTTCTCTGATAAGCGATAGAGATTTAAACCTGGATTTTCCAATTCTGATGTGCTGCTTTAACAAATTATACCACAACACATTCTTTCTGTGCCAGGCTCTATGTGTCTGGAGGTCCAAAGACATTTAGCACTGGTCTCTTTTCCAGCAGTGGTTTTCAACTCCACCTGCATGTTAGAATCATCTAGGGAGCTTTAAACCAAGGTGAAGGGCTGAAACTTGGGTCTCAACCCCAGATACTCTGCCTGCATTAGATGAGCTCAGGCCCAGAGCCTTCCAGCTTACAAAGGGAAGAAAATGGCCAGTGACAGGTGAGGGGTATGGAGGCTACCCCAGACCACTTTGGGTATTCTGTTATTGCTTTTGTTAATAGCAGTGCTTTATCGACAGCAGCAAGGATCAGGTCCTGTGCCTGCTGTTGGCCTGACTACATTCTATCTGACTTATAACCCTTTGAGGCAGCTAACGTTACTGACACTCTTAGGGAATTCGATATGGCATTGCGGGACAAATAAAGGGTTTGGCACTAAAAGAAATTGACTTCAGAACCAAGTTCTGCCAGTTTTTACTTGTATAATTTTTTAACTTAAACTGAAGTTCACTTAAACCTAAGTCAGATTTGCCTAGTATGTAAAATGGGATATAAAAATTGCCCTAATTATAGAGTAGTGAAGATGAAACAGATGAGAATGGATATTTGACCTTTGTAACGCCTACAATGTAGACTACTGGGTGCTATGTTCACTGTTTGGGTGATGGGTTTACTAGAAACCCAAACCCCAACGTCACTCAATACACCCATGTAATAAGCCTGCACATGTACCCTTGAATCTAAAAATAATATTTGTAAAAAATATAGTCCCAATGTTACTACAGAGGAGAGAGCTGAGGCTCAGAGCCAGTAAGTAATTTGCCCAAAGTCACACAGGTTACAGCCCGGATCTTTGACAGGCACCGTCAGCACCACTCCCTATACTGTCAGCCCTATAGGACTAAACCACCAGATTAACACTTGCACAGTGTCTGCTGGCCCTGAAGGCCTTTGTATCTTTTGACCCTGTCTTAAAGAGAGGGTAGGATAGTGCTGGGTGATGAGAAGCAGGACGGGCTTCCTGGTGTCTTTGGATAGCAGTTTTGAGACCAAAATCTTTCAAGTGCTTGGAGAATCACAGAATACACAGAGTTCTCTAGGGCTGAGAGTTTACATTCAGATAACTGGAGAGTTTTAAAGCTGAAAGGCATATCAACGGTAGCTTTCACAAAGAAAAAGAAAATTGGAAAAACTCCAGAAGTAGACTAAGATTTAAGGTTTCTGAAGTAATGCTATAAAAAGACCTGCCTGGGAAAATAGGGCAGACTCGCCTTGCCTATAGCGGTTCTGAGGATCAGCTGACATAGTGCACACGTGCTTTAAAAACTCAGAAGCAGCAGTTCTCAGCTCTGGCTGCATATTAGAATTGCCTGGGGAGCTTTTACAAAACTCCAGCTGTAGGCGCCCACCCCAGACCGATTAAGTCAGCACTCTAGGGTTGGGCCAGGCAGTGGTCTTCGGTAAACGCTCCCCAGGCAGTTCGATTGTGCCGTTACAGTTAAGAAACCACCACTCTAACGTGTCATGAGAATACGAGTTGTAATTATTTTATTATTCAAGCAGACCCAGGACTATTACGGAATAGGATGCCCCCCTTCTACTAAGGTTCAAATAAGAGCTAACAGCTTTAATCTGGAGCAGAAGGGACAGGTTAGATCTAAGGAGAAGCTTTCTGTCTGGAGAGGGAGGGATTCAAAGAACTCCTAAAGTGCTTGCCTCTCTCCAGCGTGACGCAAGGACAGACCTTGGGACGACTTCATGGCCTTTGTTCTTCATTTCCTCATTAAGAAAGAAAATAAAAAGAGCCTCAGGGGGCTCACTTTTTAGGCTGGGGAGGGAGGCCCTGGGGCAGGCGGTGAAGTGCAAGAACACCGCACTTTAAAACCAGCTCCATTTCAGGACAAGGATGAGTTTCTGTCTTCCAGGCCTGCGGCACACCCAGCTCCCAAACAGCAAACACGTGTCACCTATGCTGAGGATTTCAAGTCCTTTGCAAGTAACATTTTTCTGATGATATAAAAAATAAGTGTTCATTTTCAAAATTAGGAAATCAAAAATATAAGAAAATAAAATCACCTATAATCCTACCACCCAGAGGCAATCATTATTAATACCATTTTTGCCTGTTCCCTAGTCATATATATATATACACACACACACACACATATATATATATTTGATAATGAAAATGTTAGCTCACTTTTTCACAGCATTGATCACTCAAGTTAGTAAATTTGTAACTGGAGCTTAGATCAGAAAATACTCAAATTCAAATGCAGTTTAATTATTTTACAAGTCCTCTCAGCTCAGTCTATTTTCAAATGGTCCAATATACTATCTTCCTATACTTGGAAAAAATAATGAATGATTGCTAAGAAAACATGTTCACCTCTAAGAAAATTATATTGGAGCTGAAGAACAAGTTCCCAAATCACATGCCAGAAAGACAGCAATTTTTCCGTTCTCTGTTCCCGAATCATGGCAGTGGGACACCATATAGGTCCGCATTGAGACCCCAATGTCTTCAGAAAATCTCCCAGTTACACCAGCTAAGCGAGTCTCAGGGTTGATGCTGGGGAGTTTGGACTGGGAGTGCCAAGGAGTCAGATTTCTCCGAGACACCCTGGGTCCATGTATCACTTGCAGCCGGGGACACATGTCACAAGAGCAAAGGTGTGTAGTCCTGCTGGGGACACACAGATGTGAAGCATTCCCTACAACGGCCACTGATAACCCTCATAAATCACTCCTGGCTGGTACTCAGGCCCCTACCCCTGCTCTGTGGAGGGTGGTGCTGAAAGACAAGAAGCAGAGATCAACTGGGCACGTGAAAAAGAACCTCCAGATATTTCACAGTGAACATTTGTTCTTGTTCTCTCTTCCTACCCAACTTGCTGAGCAACAAACTGTCTCTTGACTGCCTTTTGGCCCCACTCTCATTGATTTTCAACCCAAGAATTGAGCACAGTTATTTCCTAGGGGCCATATCTAGGTAATGATATAATTAAGAGGGCCGCAGAGTCATTTGCATAACACTTGCTCATAATTAGCATCTTTGTTACAGTTAATTAGGACAATGGTTAAAATTCTCTATGGTGATTTTCCACCTTGAAGTCTAATTATTTTTATGACAGCAAATTTTTTGATGGCCTACTATGTGTCAGGCACTCTATTGGGCCACGGGGCAATAGATTCAGGCCCGTAAGAACTGATGGCTTTGCTGGGGAGACAAGAAATCAAATTCATGTGACAGTGTGATTGGGTGACTAGTACCTGTATTTGAGTCCTAGAGCTGCTACAACAAAGTACCATGAATTAGGTGGCTTGAATAACGGGAATTGATTGTCTCACAGTCAAGGTGTCGGCAGGGCTGCTTCCTTCTAGGCTGTGAGGGAGAATTTGTCCCAGGCCTTTCTCCTGCCTTCTGGCAGCCTTGGGCATTCCGTGGCTTGTAGGTGGCATTATCCTTGTGTCCACGTCATCTTTCCTATGTGTTGATGTCTGTCTCTGCCTCCAAACTCCACTTTTTACAAAGACACCAGTCGTATTAGATTAGGACCCACCCTAATGACCTCATCTTCATTTGATCATCTGTAAAGACCCTATCTTCAAATAAGGTCACATTCACAGGTTCACAGGTACTGGGGTTGAGAGCCTGAACATCTTTTTGGGAGACTATTCAACCCAAAATGGTACTCATATATATGCAGAAAGGACAGAGGGAAACACAGAGAAGGAAACAACAGACCTTGGCAGGACAGAGTCTGTGGAGGAGGGAGGTGGGGAAATTCCTGGAAGAGAGAATATTACGTGCAGAGGGCAGGCATCAGCCTCCCGGAAACCGGAAAGACAGTAACACAGCAGGAAGCAAGCCCCAGGAGCTGCCTGGTTCCCTGGTAAGGCCAGTAAGTTCTAAGGGCCCCAGAACCTGGGGGACGAGGGGAAAGAGAAGCCTCAGGTAACCCAGCAACTTGCAGAAGCATCCAGGCAGAGTCTTTTTGCTCCGGGAAGGGATTTCGGAGGCTGGTGGAAAAGGAGGGCTGGGGTGGTGGGAGGAGGGCTGGAGGGATTGCTGCTGCTCAATAGTCCTCTGAAAGTGCCTAGCTCTTTCACCCACACCATACCATATGTCTGCACACTTCAGAAGTAGAAATCAAGTGAACAAACTCTTAAACAAAATATGTTCTCCCCTTCTACCTTTACAAACATAGGCCTTAAACAATCAGGAAGACCAGGTTCCAATCACAATCCCTAGATTCCACAATCCCTAGATTCACCTCACCAGCACGTAGTGGTGTGAGGAGATGCAGCCCCTGGCCTGCAGCCCAGTCCCTTCTTGTCCCATTTCTGGCTCCATCCCTACCACAGGAGGTTCACCTGCATGGTATCCTGGCCCACTCATCAAAGCTTCATGTGGTCAACAGAGCTTCTTGACCACCTGTTGGCTTAGGGGTTCGCTCGTGGTGCTGTGAACCATCTGGGGAGGTGCTGTGGTTTGAATGTGTCCCCTCCTAAATTCAGGGGTTGACACCTAGTGGCCAATGTGATGGTATTAAGAGGTGGGGCCTTTAAGAGACACAGAGGTCATGCGGATTCTTCCCCCCGAATGGGATTAAGGCCCTTATAAAGGAGGCTTCACACAGCATTCGGCTCTCTTGCCCTTCTTCCTCCTGCTATGTGAGGACACAGTGCTCCTTTCCTCGGAGGATGCAGCAGTGAGGCACCATCTCGGAAGCAGACTGCAGCCCTCACCACACTACTGAACCTGCTGACTTCCCAGCTTCCAGAACTGTGAGGAACCCCTTTCTGTTCTTTAGAAATGACCCAGCCTCTGGCATTCTGTTATAGAAGCACAAATAGACCCAGACAGGAGGGCAGAAGCCCTGCAGGCCCTGGAAGTGGGTTTGGGGCTTTGAGGAAAGAGACCAGGTCCCCGGAGTGACGTCCATCTAAGTCACAGCCCTGGAGACCCTGCCCCTGAGGTGGGCACAGCCAAGGCAGCCAGAGCCAGCCCTCCGACATGCAGGGCTCATTTTACCTATAAGCACAGAGCAATCAGAAGCTATTTCTAAAGCCCACGTTGTGTGGCCACACAATAATTATATTCCTCCTGAATACCGATTTCCACCACAACCTCCTTTTTCTAATTTTCCAAAGTCTGATTTCCTCTTTGCTATTTTTTTCTTAATTTACAGTTATTGGTTTCTTGTAGAGGCCATAATGATCTGACTCTTCCTCAGCGACCACCACTCCTTCCTGTCCATCCACCCAGCCATGCCCAACACTGTGCAGCCCAAGGCCATGGCTGCCTCCTGGCTCTGTGAATGGGTGCACACTGTTCTTCCTTTTTTCCTTAAGCGCTCTTCCCATCCTGTGTCTGTTAGAAGTAAAGTCTAGCAGCAAATAACAACCCAACAAAACAACCAAAAACAATGACTCACGTAAAACTCATTATGTTGCTATATGAAAGCAATCTGGAGGCAAGTGGTCCCTGATGGTTTGGGGACAGCACAGGGCCATCTGGGATCAGGCTCTTTTGACTTTCTACACTGGCCTCTCTTCCTTTCTCTGTGTTGTGCATGGTCAGAAGCTGGTCCTGGTGCTCTGAGCCATCGCATGCACACTGCAGCCAAAGCCTTCTTCAATGGCTCCGGGTCAGCATTTAGCCAGCACCCTGTAAAGGTGGGTTTCCTTGTCCATCTCTCCATTAGAATATGAGCACCTAAGGGACAAGGACTGCCTTTTATTCATCTCCATACCCCTAACACCCTAGCACATGAAAAGGATTAAGAGTGAAATTGTTTTGCATGAATGACTATCTCATCATGGTAAACTCTTGATGGTCCCCACTGCTGTCCACCTCCTAATCCCAGCAACTTGTGAATGTGACCTTGTGTGGCAAAGTGTTTGTAGATATGACTAAGTGAACCATCTAGATATGGTGAGAATATCTTGGATGATCTGGGTGGGCCCTCAATGCCATCACAACCGCTCTTACAAGAGGGAGATCTGACACAGGCACATAGAAGAGAAGGTGATGTGAAGACAGAACAGAGAAAGATTTGAAGAGGCTGGCCTTGAAATTGCAGTGATGCAGCCACAAGCCAAGGAATGCCAGCTGCCACCAGAAGCTGGAAGAGGAATGATTCTCCCCTAGAGCCTCTGGAGGGAGCATAGTTCTGCTGATGCCTTGATTCTGGCCCAGTGATAATGATTTCAGACTTTCAGCCTTCAAAACTCCGAGAGCATAAATTTCTGTTGTTTTACACCACCAAGTTTGCAGTAATTTACTACAGCAGCCATAGGGAGAAACAATGATCTCTTTAGAAGTCATTATTTAACCTAACTAGATGCATGAAAATAGCAAATATACATATCTATGTGTAGGTGTCTTGGCTTGAGTTCTTCCAGGAAGAGACCCTGAAACAAGGACATGAACACAAGTAGTTTATTTGGAAGGTGACCTGAAGAAACACCAGTAGGGGAATGAGAACGTGAGATACAGAGAGAAAGAAAGTCATGCAAGGTGCATGCTCAAGCAAGTTACCACTGCAGCCAAGTGGGCTGCAGTCTCCCTGGGGACCCTGGGAGGTGATGTAGGATACCTCAGAGTCGTCCTGCTCAAGAGGAAGCATCTGGATATTTTCCTCCAATTTCTCTTCATCATTTGTCAATGGCTGCCTCTAGGGCACAGAGTTGCAGGAACTTGCAGTAGGAAGGCATCACTGAATACAAAAAGAATGCAGGCTGGGCCCCTACTGTACCTTCTGCAATGTGGATAACAGGCAGGTGGTCTCTCCTCACACATACAATAGACAGCAAAAGGGCACAGCGAGTAAGAGGATAGGTTCAGGGCTCTGACAGACCTCAGATCAGATTTTCATCTCTAAAATGGGAATAGCAATGTTGTCTGCCTCATGGGATTGCTGGGAAGAGTAAAATACATGTATATATGTTCTCTCTCTCTATAAGCTCTAAGAGAGATTCATCTTTTGCGTCTTCCAGCTTTGGGTGGCTGCTGGCATTCTTTGCCTTGTGGTTGCATCACTCCAGTCTTTGAGGCCAGCATCCTCACATCTTTCTCTGCTCTGTCTTCACATTGCTTTCTCTTCTGTAGGTCCCTCTTGAAAGGTCCCTCTGCCTCCCTCATATAAGGACACTTGTGATGGCATGTGGGGCCCACCCGGATAGAATCCAGGATATCTCCACATCTCAAAATCCTTAATTTAATCACATCTGCAAAGACTTTGTGCATCTAAAATTGTGTGTTGTTTACAGAAATACATTCTGAGGCAATTTTGTCATTGTGTGAACATCACAGATTTCACTCACACAGACCTAGATGGTCTAGCCTACTCCACACCTAGGCTATATGGTATAGCCTATTCCTCCTGGGTTACAAACCTGCACGGCATGTGACTATATTGAATACTGTAGGCAATTGTAACAACGGTATTTGTGTATCTAAAAATATCTAAACATAGAAAAGATACAGTAAAATGCAGTATTATAATCTTATGGAACCACCCTTGTTTACAGCCTAAACACTATTATGCAGTGCATGACTCTGTGTGTCTGTGTGTATGTTTACAATTATCCAGGCACTAGTTTAAGTGCTTTTAACAAATTAACTCATTAAATCCTCACAGTAATACTAAAAGGCCAGTGATATTATTATTCCTATTTTACCCAGGTGGAAATTAAGGCATTAGCTAGTAAGGAGAGGAAACAGGCTGCAGGATGCATCCCATTGCCTAGTGCAAATTTCTAATCATTACCTAGTACAGGCTTTTGTCAATGAAATAATAGTACCTGGTTCAGTGAAATAATAACCTGGTTGGCAATAATCACTCTGTATATTATTGTCATTACTACTGTTCATTGCTACTAACCTTAGGCACGTGTAGTTACCATGGTCCCTCTCTCCCCACGGCCATCGTACTCTGAGCTGTCACACTGGATTGGCTGTCTTGGAGCAGGTGAGGGGCAGTTAAATGCTGCCCAGAGTGAAGAGAAGAGACCCTTGCTGAATGTGGGTGATGTCAGAGGGCAGCCTGAGCGCAGCAGCAAGGCAGCCAAGGCGCACAGCGCAGTGAGCCTCTATCTGGGGGAAGTGTGGTTGCGGGGCACGCCCGAGGGGCTGAAGTTGTGAGCACTATGTTGACATTTACATTTGAATGAATGCCATTCCTCAGGGTTCATAACTCAGCTGTTGTAATTTATAACAAGGCTTTTAAAAATAGATGCATGTTATTTTCCAGTCCATATGTTAGTAGAAATAAGTGGCTATAAACACCCTGTCTTCTTTGGCTGGGATATTGCTGTGTTTTTCTGGATAAACCTCACTTCATGTCTTTATTCCAGTTCAGTCATCAGGATCCTAAGATGAAAAGGCTGTGAAAACAGGGCCTTGAGGGTACCATTCTCTGCAGGGCACCATTCTTTGCAGTCCTTGTGAATAGAGGCAAGGGCTCCTGGAGTTGCACAACACAGTGGCACAAAACAGACGCATCAGCAAGGATGCAGCTTTGATGTCAGCTCCTTCAGGTCTCAATCAGGCCTCACAGAGCAGTGAAGCAGAGGGGCCCAGGCCAGCTGCCTGGGGCTCCAATCGTACCTCCATCTGCCCGTGTGCGCCTGAGCATGGCAGCTACATTTCTCTGTGCCTCGGTTTCCTCACCTGTAGAATGGGTGATGATGTTCTGTAACTCGTGGCTTCGCTATAAGCATTAAATGAGATAGACACAGCACGTGCTTCATGTGGGCCTTGGCTCCTGAAATACATTATAATACAATTTGCTGTGATTTTTGTTGTGAGGATGCTCCATACTGCCATGTCACCTTACCAGCCTCTGTCGGCTGTGTGGCAGATAAAGAAACTGAATTCTAGGAAGTTAATCCACGTATCTAGACTTGAGTCTTATTTCAGGCTGGGGCAGGAATGAAATTTTGTTTTGTGTTTTCCTACCCGGCCCTCTCACATCATGGAGTGAACAACTGTATCATCAGGAAGATCCGGGAAGCATGGTCTTTCCTAGTGGATGAGATGTAATGCTTTCAGATGAGTCCAGCAACCTAAAGGGACCTGGGTTTATGCATTGTATTTGTCATGGTTCTCCAGAGACCAGAATGAATAGGATGTCTATATACACACATACATACCTATGCACACACACATATAGAGAGAGAGATTTATTTTAAGAAATTGGCTCATGTGAGGCTGGTAAGTTCAAAGTCTGCAGGACAGGCAGGCAGGCAGACTGGACACCCAGGGAAGAGCTAATGCTACAGCCAGAGCCTGAAGGCAGTCGGTAGGCAGAATTCCTCTTTCCTCGGGAGACCTCAGTCTGTTTTCTCTTCAGCCTTCAACTGCTTGGATGAGGCCGGCCCACTTTATGGAGGGCCATCTGCCTTACTCAGAGTCTTACTGACTTAAATGTTCACCTCATCTAAAAAGCACCGTCACGGCAACATTTAACCTAGCACTTGACCAATTATCTGGGTACCATGGCCCAGCCAAGTTGACACAGAAAATTAACCTTCACTTCCAGAAAGATGAAATACCCCTCTCTAGCAAGAGCTGGAATTGTTTGAAATGGTTGATTTAAAAAAAAAAAAAAATGAAGGTCTGTTAGGTTGGTGCAAAAGTAATTGCAGTTTCTGTCATTTAAAAGTAATGGTAGGCCGGGCGTGGTGGCTCACACCTGTAATCCCAGCACTTTGGGAGGCCAAGGCAGGCAGATCACTTGACATCAAGAGTTTAAGACCAGCCGGGTCAATGTGGTGAAACCTCATCTCTACTAAAAATTTAAAAATTAGCTGGGCATGGTGGCACACACCTATAATCCCAGCTACTCTGGAGGCTGAGGCTGGAGAATTGCTTGAACCTGGAAGTGCGAGATAGCGCCACTGCACTGCAGCCTAGGCAACAGAGCGAGACTCTGTCTCAAAAAAAAAAAAAAAAAAAAGTAATGGCAAAACCCACAATTACTTTTGCACTAACCTAATACTAGAACTCTGGGGGCAAATAAACTCGTGACTTCCCCAGCAGCCCAGAAAGACCTGAGCAGTGTGGGGTTGTGGGGAGGGGCTGAGAAGCTAGACTGGTGAGAGAGAATGAAGCTTACTTAGGACGGCAGCACCTCACATGCGCTGTCTCTTTGGCTGCAAGCCTGCTCCCCTTGTTCCTCTTTGCCTGCCCAGCTCTTGCTCATCCTCCCAGAGGTCACTTCTAAGAAGCCTTCCATGATTCCCCGAGATGGCGTTGGCTTTCCTGCTAAATATCTCCTGATACCGAGTGCCTACACCACGCCGTGGCACTTTTCCTGAGTAATGTAATTGCCAACTTGCTTGTCAGTTTCTCCCATTGAACTGTCTGTTCCCTGGGGACTATACTTCAAAAACACTTCTTGAATAGATGCATGAGTGTTATGGACTGTATTTTTGTATCACCCCAAGATTCATATATTGAAATCCTAACCCCCAGTGGAATGTTTTTAAGAAGTGGGGCTTTGGGAGGTAGTTGGGTTTAGATGAGGTCATGAGGGTAGAACCCTTATGATGATATTAGTGTCCTTATAAGAAGAGAAAGAACCTAGATCTTTCTCTTCCTCCCTCTCTCTGCCATGTGAGGATACAACAAAAAGGCAGCTGTCTGCAAACTCGGAAACAGGCCCTCACCAGACACCAGATCTCCCAGAACCTTGGTGATGGACTTCCTTGCCTCCAGAACTGTGAAATATTAGGTTGGTGCAAAAGCAATTGAGTATTTTAACATACTTTTAAATGGCAGAAACTGCAATTACTTTTGCAACAACCTATGAGTGTCTGTTGCTTAAGCCCCTGAGCCTATATTCTGTTACAGTAGCCCAAACTGACTAAGATGGATGATAAATGAAAGAATGAATGACTCTGTAATGCTGGGCAAAAGGGCTTGTGGTCACCAAGCTGGCCAAGGGGGCAGAGCCCTAGTGACAACATTCTCCAGGCTCCCTCTCACCAAGTCTTGGGCTTTTCCTTTTGCTATCTTTGCTCTGGGGAGGCCAAAGAGCCTCTTTCCCATCCTCTCTCTCTCCTTATTTCAACTGCATGACAGCATCACAGACTGAAAGAGCTGAGTGCAGCTGGTGTCAGGACTCAGTACTGACACAGGCTCGCCATGTTCCCACCGGGTCCAGGAGTCAGTACTGACATAGGCTCACCATGTTCCCGCTGGGTCCAGGCAATCGCCTTCTAAGTGTGAACAGTGCAGACAGCCAGGACAGGACACCCCCTCACTTCCCTGCCATCCAGATGGGAGCCCAGAAGGCCTGGATGGGCTTCAATACACTGGCTTCCTTCTCCTGGGAAGACACGGCCTCACATTTCCAGCCCAGGAGGAGACTAGCACCTTTATTTGCTTCCTGCATTTGAGCATGTGAAGATACGCAAAACTTTCTCCAATTGTCTTAACTTCCCTAGTGTGTTTTATCTGCAAAGCCTTTTATGTCACTAGTGCAACAAAAAATCCTAAGAAATTCCTGTTTAGTCATGCTGGGATCTCAGGTTTCATTTTCAACACTTAGCGAAAGCTTCCTTACCTGGTTGCTATTTGGAGTGTGAGTGTGTGTGTGTGTGTGTGTGTGTACGTTATATATTTATGCACCCATATGCATCACAGGAAAGCATGGCATTAAGCAAGCTGTACCCCGAGGTCCTAGTAATTCTGTGTCATGATAGCAATCATTATAATCATTATAATCTTAGCCACCTGCTGCTCCTGAATGAATGTGAGGATTAATGGGATGCTATTAATAATGTTCCTTGAGTCCATAGGGAAAGCTCTTTAGCAGGCACTATTTTTTAACCTCTTTCGAATGAAAAGAAAAAAAGGATGACCTGGCAATTGGACCACATCTCAGCCTCTGCTGGCTGTGTCCTAGCCTGGGACCTTGGAACAGTCACGTAACCTTCTGATTCTGTCTCCTTGTCTATAAAATGGACTCACAGGGCTTGTCTGTCTCCTTTTCTGGGGTTTGGGTGAGGATGAAACCAGATGGCATCAGTGAATGTCCTTGAAAACTGGAAAGCATGGGACATAGGAGCACACTTGGACCTACATCATCAGCCCTCAGGCCATGTCTGCATCAGGCAGCGTGGGCATCCTCTGGAAGTTCTTCTGCAGAATTCCCCGGGTCCACTCCAAACATGACTCACTTGTTTCTGCTCCATCTCCACCGGTGCTGGGAGGCATCCTTTTGGTGAATGGCATTGGACTAACAGGTGTGCATCGGGGAGAGTGTGACTGGAGGCTCTGAAAGTTCAGAGGGAGCCTTCCCATGGGATTCCAGTAGCAGAGCATGCCCAGACCAGAACCCTTCTCATAACGGAACCAGGCTGAAAGTTGTCTGGTTCTTCAGAGACAGAATTGCTTTCCCTTTGGTAGACTGTCTCTAAAATGACCTCCAGTCCCTAGGTCAGTAGAGGTGAATGCACCCAAGAGGCAAAAATGAAGAAGCCTGACTGAGGCATACTTGGAAAGATAAAGTGAGTGACCATGAAGGTGACTATCTCCTGCCCTGAACTCTGACTTCAGAACACTAGGATCCTGAAGTGGTTTCCTGAGATGTAAAGAAAATATCATCCATGAGTTTCATTAGAAGCGCTTTACCAAATACAAAAATTAGCTGGGTGTGGTGGCATGCCCCTGTAGTCCCAGCTACTTGGGAGGCTGAGGATGGAGGATTGCTTTAGCCCAGGAGGTCAAGGATGCAGTGAGCCTTGATCATACCACTGCATTCCAGCCTAGGGAACAGAGCAAGACCATGTCTCAAAAAAAAGTACTCTTTCAGGCAACAGAACAAGACCGTGTCTCAAAAAAAGTACCCTTTCAAAATGTTCTATTACATATCAACAAAGATTAATTACAGAGTTCTCAAAGTGTAGTTAGCCTAAAAACGTTCATTTCTGTTGGGAAGTGTTCATTGCCCTCACCATGGCCAGAGTACCAACATCACCACCTCTCACCCTCTCCAACTAGTACTGCCTCACTAAGCTCAAAGGAGAGGAGTCATCACCATCATTACCATCACCACACCAATACTGGTTACCAACTACTGTGTCCCAGGCAATGTGCCAAAGTTTTAAATGAAATTCTTTTTAATTCTTGAAATCACCCTATTATTGTTCTGATTTTACAAATGACACTCTGAGAGGTTAAGTAACTTTGCCCAGGTTGCACAGCAAATGAACAGCTGAACCAGGACTCAGCCTTATGGTTCCAAAGCTCATTCTCTTAATCTCTGTCCTATTTTGCCTCTCTCAGTCATACCAGAACAATCCTTCAACCATATGTCCATGGAAGCCAACCAACAGATATGGGTATGCAAGCAGTACATTCTCTTTCCTTCTTGCTTTGTTCCTGCTTTCTGCAAAGTTCACCCCAGGCATTTCCAGGCCCCAGGCATGCAGACGCTCCTTCTCACTAAAAGATCCACGGAAACAATGAACCAGAAAAGCAGGAGATGTTTACCTCTTCTATCTCTAGAGTCATCCATACCTGACCAGTAGCGACAATGCAGAGCCGAATTTTAGCAGTAGAATTTGTTCAAATGAAACATTCTTAAGAGTATGAATTCTAGACCCCCATCAGTCACACTCATACTGCAATACCTTGTTTCTCAATGTCTTTGTCTCTGACTCTAAGCTCAGGAGAGGAGAAACCAACCAGCCTCAGGCAAATGCACTGGGACAAAATTCCAATCTACATGAGTCCCTGTCACTGCATTTTTCTGTTTCCAGAGGGTGATTGGCTCCAATTCCAGAACACATCAATACTCCCACATATAAGCCACCAAACACCAGCTGCTGGTAGCAGAGTTTGCAAAATACCTCCTGGATTTTAAGTATCCAGAGTGGTTTGCAGCAGCACGATAGCAGCCTGACAACCACACACACAAGAGTCAAGATATATGTGAGCTTCTGGTGCAGACCATTCCTCACCCAGGCACTGGTGCTGAACGGGACTTCATCCCTCCATTCAGCTGACTAGCCATGATGGAGTGTCCCAGTGCATGACGGATAGGACTGGGCCACTCGTCTTCGATCTCCTTCGGGTAGTCAAGGTGGGATTGAGCACCCTGAGGAGGCTGGTGTCTCCTGCAGGAGGATGGAGAGTTCAGGGTCCAGAATGTTGGCTGCGGGCCCTGTTGTCTAAGCCACCTTTGTTGGGCTGTGCCTTCAGGTCGCTGCCCCAGGACTCTGGGCTGCTTTAGGAACTTTGGGAGCTGTGACTCAGGACTAGCTCGACCAGGGAGCCCATGGCAACCTGACAGTCTTCTGCCTGGGCCACTGAAAGTAGTTCTAAACAGAAGCGGATTTTTTGGTTTGGTGTTGCTTTTGCTTTGTTCGTTTTGTTTTATGTCTCCCCCTTGACTACATTATTCTTAAAACAACATTTAGTTTTTAAGTTATAAAAGTAGTAGTTATTCTGTACAGGCATTTGTAAAATATGGAAAACCACTAAGAAAAAAACTGCCTATAATTCCACCCAGAGACAACCACCATTATCTGGCACTTTTGCTTTCAGTAATTTTTTAAGTGCAATACATTTGATTGTATGTTTTATAAGAGCATTAAATCATATTATGCATGTAAGTTTTACTTTGCTTTTTTAAAAAGCTATATCTTGTAAAGATTTTACAGTATCAGAATGAAGGTAGGGACTTCTTGGGTAAGCAGTTTGGGGACTTTCCAGCCCAGTAATTTCTGATTTCAGTCTCAGCCAGGCTAGAGAAAGAAGGCCCAAATTATTGATATTCTTAATGGAAACTTTCCTTATGGTAGCAAAGCAGACCATTCTGCCCTGGCAATTCCTCCATGAGGCCCGGCCTCTCAGTCTCTGATCGACATATGCGAATTGTCTGGGGCGTCTGTTACAATGTCCAGAGATTCTGATTCTGCAGATTTGTGGACACAAAAAACATGTCTAGCACGTGTAATGATTTCCAAACCACAGTCTATAAATTTCTGGTGTAGCCTTAAGGGTGGAACAAAAATTATAGAGTCCATTTAAAGATTTCAGTTCTGCGAAGCCCCCAACACACGCATTCTCCCCACCTTAAGTCCTAGAGGCTCAGCCAATTACCCTAAGGCAGCAGCCACTGCAAGTTCAGAGGTTATGCAGGGCAGTCTCAGGATTTATGTCCACTTCAGGAGTCATTGACCCACATCAACTTCTTTTATGAGTCAGGACCAGGCAGAGATCATCAATATTGTTACAATAGGGTTGGAAGCCCACTCACTCACTGTGTGGGACGCACTGCCGAAGGTGAAAACGGAGGCCTCAGAGCCTCCTTGTTTAGCTGTTAGGTTTACTGTTAGGTTTGCTTTGCCTTATCAGATGCGAAATGGGTACAAGTCTTAAGCATATTCATAATTTGAGATGTGCAATAAATATAACATTCTTTTCTCTATAACTGAATTTAATATATATTCTGGGTTCCCATTCCATCAAGAATGGAATCTTAATTTTAACCACGATGGAGATTCCCTACTCTGCCCAGTGTTGAGTTCAAGTTTTGAGGGGCCTATGAAGTAATGTTCTGGTAGATAAGAAAAGTATGCATGTACATAAGGACTTAAGTTTATTATAAATTTTACTGATATAAAGTATGTGCAATACAATTTTTAAATAACAAAATACACAATATTCTTTATTTTAAGTTTCATGTAACCACACAGAATGTGTTTATTGGTTTTGTTAAACTCTTGTACCCGTAGCCAACCTACAGTTACAATGCAGCCATCGTTTGACAAAATTAGACTCTGTTGGCTATCCAGTTCATGGAAAAAGTCACCATGTCATTGATGAATGTGTGTGACTTAAATATGAATGTTGGTTGATGTTTTCTTTTATGTTAACAAGATAAAAGTGAAACAACAAAGATAAATGTCAGATTATCACTAACTGCTCAGTGACATGAACTATTTCTTTGCTGAGTTGGATAGTAGTTTTAGGATACTCAAAGACTATTTCCATAATTTTTTGTGCTATTTAACACAAAGTAACACCTATATACCAGGACACTTTTAGGTTTAGTTTGCCCTTATTAACATTTTCTTCATCACTTTCTTCAGTCTATCCTAGAAAATCAACAAAATAGAAAATCAAGCCCTGATTTATAGCATTTGCCAATTTCCATGGTGTAAATATTCCCACCATGACTAATTTTAAGCTACCAACACAACATCACTGTACATGAAGTTGGGAAGAGGTTTTTAGTATTTCCACCTTATAGACACAATACAGATCTGCAGATATGTAAGCAACCTCAAGAACATATTTCATAGCAAAATATAATAAAATATTTAGGAAGTAATGAGCTTTGAGTATTTACTACCTGGGTTGTTAATATAAGTTATTTAATTCTGTTTGTTTAATTTTAACAATGGCTGTGTTTAACTATCAGCTCACAAAATTTCTAAAACTTCAACAATTAGCTCTTGTGAGTTAATACACTACTGGGCATATATAATGTCAATGATTGGATTTGGAGGGCATTCTTTCTAGCTGTTGTCATCTAGCCGTACTGACACCCACTGAGAGTCCTTGCTGCCATCTGGTGTCCAGTCATGGGTCACAGCAAATTGCTGCTGTGTCCTGACTTTTTCACACACTGAGTCTTCTCTAGGACCCTAAGTTCTCTCTTGCTTCTATGCCCCTCTAGACGAATGGGGATGCAGATTTTAAAACTCAGTAGGAGGGTGGGGGGATTTGTTTTCTCTAATAATATACAGTGCTAAACATCCTGCTCTACTAAATCTAATAAACAGAACTATATGTATTTGGGTCTCTGTGCTATTCTATCAATCTGCTTTGTTTTCTCATGCACTCGAATCACCATGTTTTAATACTGTAGCTTTATTCTATGTTTTACAACTTTATCGAATAGTCTCCTTCATAACTATTTATTTGTCAGCAATCTGACTATAATTGCACATTTATTTTTTCATATAAACTTTTTAAATTACTTGAGTTTTTTTAGTATTCTGGTGTATTTATTACAATCTTGTTAATTTTAGGGAATGTCAACATATTTGTAACAGTGAACCATCCTATTGAATAGATGATATTTTTATTTATTCAATTCTTTCTTAGTGTTCTTCATTAGCATTTTACGTTTTTTCCTTATAGCCTATGACTGTTTCCTATATAATTTATTCCAAGGTATTATTTTTAATATGAACAGATACTTCTTATTTGAATGTATGATAATTATGGATTTGTATTTACTAAATTTGTGCTTTACTGAATTCTTCAAATTTTATGATTTTTTTCTAGTTGGTTCTCTCATTTCCAAATTTTTATACCTTTTATTTCTTTTTTCCCATCAAATTGCATTGGCTACTTCCTGTGGAATGCTAAATAACAGTAATATAGTGAACATTCATGGTTTGTTCTGATTTCAGTGACGCTTCCAGAGTGTACCCATTAAAAATGTCAGTCTACTTGTTAAGGAAGTTTCTGTCTTTTACTATTCTTATAACAGTTTTATTGAAATACAATTCACATACCTTTACATTTTTATTTATTTTCTTCAACTTTTAAGTTTAGGGGGTAAATGTGCAGGTTCATTACATGGGTAAATTGCATGTCACTAAGGTTTGGTATACGAATAATTCTGTCATCCAGGTAGTGAGCATAGTACCCAATAGATACTTTTTCAACCCTTGTCCTCCTTCCACCCTCCCCACTCTCATAGTCCCCAGTGTCTATTGGTCCCGTCTTTATATCCATGTGTACTCAACGTTTAGCTCCCAGTTTTAAGTGATAACATGTGGTATTTGGTTTTCTGTTCCTGCATTAGTTTGCTTAGTATCATGGCCTCCGGCTCCATCCGTGTTGCTGCAAAGGATATAATTTCATTCTTTTTTATGGCTGTGTAGTATTCCATGGTGTATATGTGCCACATTTTCTTTATCCAGTCCACCACTGGTGGGCACCTGGGTTGATTCCATGTCTTTGCTATTGGGAGGAGTGCTGTGATGAAAATATGAGTATGTGTATCTTTTTGGTAGAACAATGTCTTTTCCTTTGCATATATGCCCCATAATGGAACTGCTGGGTTGAATGGTAGTTCTGTTTTAAATTCTTTGAGAAATCTCCAAACTGCTTTCCACAGTGGCTGAACTAATTTACATTTCCACCAACAGTATATAAGTGTTCCTTTTCTTCACAACCTCATCAACATGTTATTTTTTGTCTTTTTAATAGCCATTCTGATGGGGGCGAATGGCATCTCATTGTGGTTTTAATTTGCATTTCTCTGATGATTAATGATGTTGATGATTTTTTCATATATTTGTATGTCACATGTATGTCTTCTTTTGAGAAGTGTCTGTCATGTCCTTTGCCCATTTTTTTAATGGGGTTATTTGGTTTGTTTGTTGAATTAGGTTTCCTATAGATTCTGGACATTAGACTGTTGTCAGATGCATAGTTTGCAAATACTTTCTCCCATTCTGCAAACTGTCTGTTTAGCCTGTTGATAGTTTCTTTTGCTGTGCAGAAGCTCTTTAGTTTAATTAGGTCCTACTTGTCAATTTCTGTTTTTGTTGCAATTGCTTTTAGGGACTTAGTCATAAATTCTTTGCCAAGGCCAATGTCCAGAATGGTATGTCCTAGTTTTCTTCTAAGATTTTTATAGTTTGAGGTCTTACATTTCAGTTTTTAATCATCTTGAGTTAATTTTTATATATGGTGAAAAGTAGAGATCCATTTTCATTCTTCTGCATGTAGCTGACTAATTATCCGGGCACAATTTATTGAATAGGGAGTCCTTTTCCCATTGCTTGTTTTGTCAACTTTTTCAAAGATCAGATGATTGTAATTGTGCAGCTTTATTTTTGGGTTCTCTATCCTGTTGCATTGGTCTATAGTCTGTTTGTATACTACTATCATGCTGTTTTGGTTACTGTAGCCTTGTGGTGTAGTTTGAAGTTAGGTAGTGTGATGCCTCCAACTTTCTTCTTTTTGCTTAATATTGTTTCTGCTATTTGCACGCTTTTTTTGGTTCCATATAAATTTTAGAATAGTTTTTTCTAATTCTGTGAAAGATAATGTTGATAGTTTTATAGAAATAGCATTGAATCTGTAAATGGCTTTGGGCAGTATGGCCATTTTAACAATATTGGGCATAGGAAGCTTTTCTTTTTGTTTTGTATCCTCTATGATTTCTTTCAGCAGTGTTTTGTAGTTCTCCTTGTAGAGATCTTTCACTTACTTGGTTAGATGTATTCCAAAGCATTGTGTGTGTGTGTGTGTGTGTGTGTGTGTGTGTGTGTGTGCATGTGTTTGTGTATTATAAATGGGATTGAGTTCTTGATTTGACCCAGCTTGAACATTATTGGTGTGTAAAATGCTACCAATTTTTGTACATTGATTTTGTATCCTAAAACTTTACTGAGGTCATTTATCATCTCTAGGATCCTTTTGGTGGAGCCTTTAGGGTTTTCTAGGTATATAATTATGTCATCAACGAAGGGAGATAATTGGACTAATTGTTTTCCTGTTTGGATACCTTTTATTTCCTTCTCTTGCCTGGTTGCTCTGGCTTGGACTTCCAATACTATGTCGAATAGGAATAGTGAGAGTGGCCATCCTTGTCGTGCTTCAGTTCTTAAGGAGAATGATTCCAGCTTTTGCCCCTTCAGTGTAATGTTGGCTGTGGGTTTGTCATAGATGGCTTTTAATATTTTGAGGTATCACATACCTTTTAAAGGATATAATTCAATTGATTTTAGTATATTCATGGAGTTGCACTACCATTTCCACTATCTAATTTTAGAATATTTTCATCACCCCAAAAGAAATCCCATATTTGTTAGCAACCACTCCCACTCTCCCCTCCCTCCAACCCTTGGCAACCCATCTTCTTTCTGTATCTATGGATTTCCCTATTCTATGCATTTCATATAAATAGAATTATAAAATATGTGGTCTTTTGCCACTGACTCCTTTGACTTAACGTAATGTTCTCAAGGTTTATCTATGTTGTAGCATGTAGTAATAACAATATGTTAATATTAAATATATTGACAGAATTAACAGTAACAACAAACTTGCCTAAATAATTTATAGCTTTTATTTTTTAAAATATAATATGTAAAATAATTATTTTTTGTAAAAATTCCAATCACAGTTTACTTTTTAGAAATCAGTGTGCTTTCAGTGTACAATCGTATGTATCTCTACAAATTGATTGTAGGTAATTGGATAAAAATATGGATTTTGGTTTTTTTCTTTTTGAGACGGAGTCTCGCTCTGTCGCCCAGGCTGGAGTGCAGTGGCCAGATCTCAGCTCACTGCAAGCTCCGCCTCCCGGGTTCACGTCATTCTCCTGCCTCAGCCTCCCAAGTAGCTGGGACAGGTGCCTGCCACCTCACCTGGCTAGTTTTTTTGTATTTTTTAGTAGAGACAGGGTTTCACCGTGTTAGCCAGGATGTTCTCAATCTCCTGACCTCATGATCCACCCGTCTCGGCCTCCCAAAGTGCTGGGATTACAGGCTTAAGCCACCACGCCCGGCCCAGAATATGGATTTTGTAACTGCTACTATCCTTATATCATTTTTTACATCTTACCCCACCTACCTGGAATTTTTTATTAGGGGTTTTCTTGTCCATATCCCCCTTAGAATCCATGAGTGGCTCACCAAAGCTTTGATGACAAGACTCAAACTCCTTATACACAGCTCAGGGGCCTCTTCTGTGTAATTTCTCATCATTCGCACTTACCTAGACCTCAACTACCTTGACCTTCCAGGATTACTGAACTATTTGTAGCTTTCAGGGCTGCTGAATTGTACATGTCCTTGCTTTTTGTCTACCTGAATGTTCTTTCCTTCTCCCTATAAATGGTCCTTTCCCAAGATAATTCCCATTCATCCTTCAAAACCCAGCTCACTTACCACCTCCTCCGTGAGACCTTCCTTGGCCAGAGTTTTCTCATTGTCTTTCCTCTGTGGTCCCACAGCTCCCTGGGCTTATTTCTATCATAGCATTTATCACACATTTCTTGTAGTTGTCTATTTTCCAGCCAACCCCCATTAGACTGTACTTTCTTTTGGGGACAGACACTGGGTATTATTTATCATTTTGTCACCAGGATCTGGCACATGAAAGAGGGCTGATAAAGTTTGACAAATGAATGAATGAATGAATGAATGAATGAATGAATGAATGAATGAATGAATAAAACTAAATCCATATACTCCAGCTTTAGGCATTTGAATAGGGACTACCTGATCACTTGCTGCGCATGCACCTGTGACCTAAGACAGAGCTATACAAAATGCAGGACTCCCTTTCAAACTGCTGAAAAGATTAAGGCACTCCTGCCCACACCCTGCCAAGCAGGCTTTCAAGCCTGCAGTTGCTTTTTTTTTTTTTTTTTTTTTTGAGACAGAGTTTTGCTCTTGTCACCCAAGCTGGAGTGCAATGGCGTGATCTCGGCTCACTGCAACCTCCTTCTCCCAGGTTCAAGCAATTCTCCTGCCTCAACTTCCTGACTAGCTGGGATTATAGGCACCCGCAACCATGCCCAGCTAATTTTTGTATTTTTAGTAGAGATGGGGTTTCACCATGTTGGCCAGGCTGGTCTCAAAATCCTGACCTCGAGTGATCCGCTGCCTTGGCCTCCCAAAGTGCTGGGATTTTACAGGAGTGAGCCACCATGCCTGGCCCCAAACTTTTTTACTCTGTAACAGTCTTCCAGTTGATTCTCCTGTGTAATATCATGGTTTCCAGAAAGGGCATTTTCCCTTCCTGCTACCCATGTCCTCCAGTGAATAAGCATGGACAGGCAGGATTTCCATCAAAACCCAGCCCTGCTGCCCCTTGATCACTTCATCCGCTTGCCTAGACCAATGCCTGGAGCATGCAGAATATCAGCCAGCAGATGTTATTGCCCAGGTAACCAAAGCTCTTGACCTTACCTATATTCAAATTTACATGAGGTACTAGGTGTGAAAACACTTTGTAAAATGCTGAAATGATGGTTCAAGGTAATAGTTCTTGACCAGAGAGATGGCATAGGAATAATGCAACATGTTATTAAATATATGTTGACACCCAGCTGTGTGAAAGGCTGTATACACACACATTTTCACTGTAATTTTTAGTCCCTAATATTGTAAAACATATCATATTCAATACAGCCTGCAAGTCATGGTCACATATCCAGGACATGGAACCAATCAAGTGTTGTGAAACACCTTCTGTCCTTCTTACTCTCCTCTTGCTTTCAAAGCTCTCTATGATCTGATTGCACCTTCCTTACTTAGCCTCGTTTCTCCTTGTTCTGTCAAGGCCTCATCAGTCCATGGAAAGCACAGGTCCTCCCTGCATTTGGGGATGTCCTCCTTCTTCCAGGAGTGCTTGCCTCTCATCCCTCCACTATCCAGAGTTCCTCTATTGTTTCTGACCCACTTCAAGTGTCACCCCCAACACAAACCTTTCCCTGCAACTCAAACCATTTGGTACAGAGGGAGAACATACCCTGCCTCACTCCATGCATGCGTATATTGCAAAAGCATATGGCTTCACAGATGTCAGGCGCTGGTGAGCTCCCGGAGGCCAAAATAGCAACGTATATAGCCATGCACCCCCCATCACTTCACACAGTGTCCAGTATATTCTAGTTGCTCCACAGACATATGCTGATGGATAAGGATCCTGGTAGAACATGACCCTGAGCCTAAAATCAAAGGTGGACACAGGTAGAGTCTACCCTTCTCATGGGATCATTGTGGAAGTGAGGTTTTATCCCTGTCTCTCTTGTGAACATGGCGCTAGGAGAGGTCGCCCACAAAGACGATGTTCTATCTCATTACCAATTCAGTTCCTATGGAAGCCCTTGCCAGGGCCCTTAATTTCTTGTGTTAAAACAACAAACGAGGTGGCCCAAGCACAATCTCTAATAGGTAGCATGGGTCAACAATTATTCATTTGTACTAGTGCTTTTCGCATGATGGGCTGGGATGAAAATTTGTCCTCTTCCTAGCAAGAGCTATAAATTAGTTTTATGCCACTGTTAAACCCAGAGGCAAAAAAGGAAGGGATTGGAAGTGGGGGAGGGTCAGCGAATAACGCCTGGCTGCTTCCAGCAACAAAGCAAGCTGCTTTTTGGGCCATGCGAACAAGGAAGGTCGGGGGCGGGCAGCAGAGGTCAAGAGATTGGGCCCAAAAGAAATTGATGTAGTGACTCTGAGAAAAGACAGCAAATTCTTTGAGGCTCTGAACTACATTTTATTTTTCTTTTCATCCACAATATCTGGCAGGTTTGCTGAATCAATGAACAAATAAATAATTGGATGCATGAAGCAATTGTGTCTCTCTTAGCTAGGTTTGAATAAAACCAATTATGCTACATTCATATGAGTTCTCCAAGGCCAATGGAGCCACTAAAAATAATGGTGTTCAGCTACATCTCTTGATGCGTATTGTTCCACAAGATATCAAGTAGAAAAAAAAAAACAAAACAGTTTACAAGACTACAAGTGCAATATTTAGTCATTTATGTCGAAAATAGCATTGAAAAAAAGAACACGCCAAAATGTTAACAGTGGTACTATCAGGATGGTGCTATTCTGAGGGTTTTGTAGTCTCTTCTTTATACTATGCAGAATATTCTAAATATTTTGTGAGAATACATGATCGCCTAATCAGAAAAAATTAAGTTTAAAAACAATATGTCATCAACCCATAGTTATCTGTGCTAGAAAGAGAAAAAGAGAACAGTGATGTGGATCATCTAGAAGATGGAAAAAATCACCCATGCTTGACTTTGGAATATGTTACATACATTTTCCCCCTAGAAGATTTATCTTCCTAATTATGCTTTGCTCTTTACTTAATATTAGGATTAGTTCTAACTCCCTGAGCTCCCCTGCCAACTAAATGAGCTGAGCTGGTTGGCAGGGAAAAGTCAGCTTGGAATGAAATGAAATATGAGCTGCAGATAATCCACATGGGGATAATTGAGTGCTGGCTGCTTGCAGGGAGAGGAGCGGGAAGCCTGGGGCACAGCACCCACACTCTGCAGCCAGAATCTGGAGAATCAAAGCCCACCTCCCCTACCACCAACCCCCAGTCCTTGGGAAAGACCTTCCTCCATCCTGCACTCCAGTGTCCCTGGGTACAAACTGCTTGTGATAATGATGCCCACCTCCTGGAGGTCACATGAGGATTAAGTGAGATGAGGCATGTGATGTGCTTAGAACAGACACTCAGCAGGTGTCTGTCAGAACCATT
Source organism: Papio anubis (assembly GCF_008728515.1). Classification (NCBI taxonomy): domain Eukaryota; kingdom Metazoa; phylum Chordata; class Mammalia; order Primates; family Cercopithecidae; genus Papio; species Papio anubis. The sequence goes on along the minus strand of NC_044990.1, from coordinate 24,234,024 downwards.
CCGTATTTCAAGCACGCTCTTCCATGATTTGCATCCATATGATACTTTCTTCCAAATGGATCTCACCATTTAAAACACATTTTAACGCATTCTTCCTATTATCCAGGAGGGAGGCAGATATCATCGTTCTTATTCTATCGACATGGAAATTAAGGTCTGAAAAAAGTGAAAGGAACTATCCTTGGTCATGTAAGGAGTGGAAGACCTGGACCCATATCTCCATTTGTCATGCACCTTCATGCCACGTGCCCCTGCCCCAACCCCATCTGTCTCTTTATGCCTCAATTCACTGTCTTAGTCAATGCAGGGAAATTGAAGTTTCATCCTGAGGCCTGTCTATAAAGACTTGTGAAGATTACCCAGGGAATTACTGTTAAGTGCTTGGCCAGGATCTAGTGCTGTGGAAACTCAGAGTTCTGGCAGTGGGGAGGAACTGAAGAGGCCCTGGTTCATTCTGACTACTTGTCGTGAGGCTGGTACATTAGTAGATCTGGGATGGAGGACTTGTCATTTCCGTGTTTACAGAGGAAGGCTTTAGTGCCATCACCAATTTGTCTTCCAGAAGAATTAGTCACCAAAATAAGAATCATGGAAGAAGATAGGACAATTTGCACTTGGACCAGTTGAAAGATAAACTTTGGTACATCATAATTTTTCAAAATGTATTTGTGCACACAGCAATTCCTGAATCAGGAAGCTCCAAACCAAAAGTGGTTCGGGGCTTTGCTGGAGGTGACTGCAGGGAGAGCTTCTATAGGGCCAGTGCCAAAGTGAGCAAAGCCATGATTAGACTGGTTACAGTTAAAGCATTGCCTCATCTGGACAGTTCCAGTGGGAAGTTCAAGACAATTTAACTAAATACCAGTTGGCTCCATGTGATTGGTAGTCTAAATTACCTCACATTTGATTACATTAAAAGACCTCTCCAAGACACTGGACAGGATACCATCCTGAACGTTCCCCTACAAAGCCTGTCCTGACTCCCGGAAGCAATTCCTCCCCCTACTAGAAAAGGAAGCTCTCTGAGGATAGGGACGCAACAAATCACACAACAAATACAAATTCATCACTCACCATGTGCTCTGTTCACCATTTTATACCCATCATCTCCCATTGCACATAGTGAGTGATGAATTTGTATTTGTTGTGTGATTGATTGAATGAATGGATTTACTGTGTAACAGCAGAATGGGATGGAAATCAATGGGCCCTGCTGAAAAGCGTGATATTTATTTGTTTATGTATTACCATTTAAAACTAAAAAAGAGGAAGCTGCTTCTAAATTCTAAACATGAAAACCCAATTAAACTAAATAGTAGGGAATTACGAGTAGCCATAAAAATGGAGAATTTATTTATTAAAGTGAAGTTCTCTCTTAACAAATGAATTTAAATACTGTTAAAAGAAAGAAGATAAACTTCCCATTTTCTGCTTAAGAATTTCCTCGCAGCTCTGCTTCCCCTCTGCCCCTAGTGAAGTCCTGTGTTACCAAGCTGTCTGCAAGGGGACACTGCATGACTAACAAATCAAGGTGTTCCCTCCCTGGAATAGGGCAGCCCTATTACCGCCATCATGAAAGTAACTATGGACCCTGCAGGGATTTGTTGTTAAGGAATCAGTGTTAGAAAGAGATGTCTGAGGTTATTAAGAATATGCTATTGGATTCCTAAAGGGATGTTAGGGCTTTTGTGAAGGAAGAAGGATGCCCGGCATAATGGCAGTGGGCAAGGATGAGTGGATCTAGCTGCTTGCCCTTCACAGTGAGGTCTGTGACCTAGCAGCTCTGACATCCTTGAGAGCTGGTTAGAAATGCAGAACCTCAACCCCATGCCAGACCTGCTGCATCAGAGTGTGCATTTTAACAGGATGCCCAGGTGATTTGCGTGCACCCTGCACGGCGTTTCAGAATTGTTGGTCTAACCCTCTCCGCAGACTCACGAATGGAGAGTTTCGCGGCCTGTGTAGCTGCAAGGGAAGTTATGAGAGATTTCTCCAAGTGCAGGACAGAAAATCAAGTGCTTTGGATCCGTTGAAGCTATGTATGTACCTTCCCTTCTACAATATCCCCTTAGAGGATGGGGAAATGCAGACAGAGAGGAAGAAAGTCCAGCCTTCAGGATGATCCTAGAGGTCACCCAAGCTGCAGGCATTACGCAGGCTGGAGCAAACCTGGTCTGGGAGAAGGCTGAGCTAGAGCCTGGGGACTTAATCTCCTTCCCCTTGGGCTAATTGGAGAGCATGGCACTCTTGTAGCAACTGAATACCTCCAATGGGGGAAATGTGAACAAAATAGAACCAATGTTGAAATGTAGTCATGGTGAATTGTGTTAAAAAAAAAAAAAAAAAAAAAAAAAATCCTACATGGAGACTATTAGAATTGCCTTGAAGTAGATTAGGCTAATTATCTTAGCAGACACTAATAAACTTGTTCCTTAGAGATACTCAGTGACTATAATAACCCAAAGATGAATATTGGATGAATGAATTATTAGGGACTGGCCAGCCTGCCAGCCTCCCAAGCCCTGGGGGCAGGAATTCTCCCTTCTGCCTTCCCATCCCTGCCCCCCAAGCCTAAGATTTTTATTAAATATGTTCCCAGCTACTGGCAAAGATTGAGAGTCAATAAAACACCTGCCCCCACCTCGCTTAAGGGGATTTACTTGGAGCTGTCAGCAGCTTTTTGTGGCTGCTGTGTCCCTCAGTTTGGGGTGAGGAGAGCCACATTGCAGAGAGGAGGAGCCATTCATTCAGCAAGGCATTTACACAAAGTCAGCGTGCACCTCCTGTGACACTACAACCAGGCCATGGCACTAGTGTCGGTCCATAGCCCCTGAGTCTAATCTCAGAGAGGAGCTTTCTGCCTCTAGGACCAAAGGGCAAGGCCTGTGCCACTCCAGGCATGGCATGAACACCTTCAGCACCTTATCTTCTGGTTTCCAGGTCCTGTGTCTCCCTGGGAGTGTCAGCCATGACCCTGCATTTCTAAGCCGGGGAGCTTATGCTCCCTGGGCCCGTCCCTGATCTGACTCTCATCTCCATCCTCCAATCCCCCTAGCTACTGGTATCACAGGCAACCTGATGCAACCAGACCTACAGACGGGCCAAATGAACAAGTGAAATAATGAAAGAAAAGACTCCCTAGGGTTCTTGAGTCCCATGAAATATGTCCATTTAACACTGACCTGAAGGCAACGGCCACTTACATCCATTCTCTGTGTCTCTTTCTTTCATTCTATTTTGTTTTTCGATGTATAGCATGCAGTGAAGTACACAGATCTTAAGTGTATTCCTTGATGGATTTTTACACATATATATATAAATACATATATACATATCCACAGAGCCACCACCCACCCAGACCACAAATTATAACATATGCAGCCCTCAGGGGCTCCCTCAGATCCCACCAAGTCAATATGTCCATGCACAAAGATAACCACTGTTCAAGCTCTGTCACTATAGATCAGTTTTACGTTTTTGAACTTCGAACAAAATTCTTAAACACGTACTCTTCTGTGTCTAGCTTTTTAAAAAATTCAACATGTTTTTGAGATCCATGTTGTTGGGTATAGCAGTAGCTCATTCTTTTTTTATAGTAGCATGATATTCCATTGTGTAGATATATCACAATTTACCCATTAGAAGAACATTTAGGTGACTGTTAGATTTTGGTTATTATGAATTAGTGCTGCTGTAAACATTCGTGTGCATGTTTTCTGATCACATAATGCTCATATCTGTCAGGTATTGATTATAACTGTGAAGGGGCTCAGATCTTACCCCCCTATTTGCAAGCTCACAGGGTGACCTGCTACAGTTTCATGGATGCTGGTAGAAGACATGAGACTCCTGCATCAGAGATGAAGGGGTGCAAAGCGTCAGCTTGTGCCAAGCAGCTAGCCCTGACAGGCTAGGAACTCAAGGCACAAATGTACAAGCAGTATACTCTTTATGTGACCATGCCAAGCTGTCAGGGGAGTTTATCTTAATAAACAGGCCCCAGTCTATACAGAGGCATTTGTTATCTCAACCTCTGTTGCCTGCTGAGTGCTGGGAAACTCTCATACTAGTATCACCTGCTTGGTGTCACACATTAGCAGGTCTGTGACATCCCACACGGTGCCATGAGGAATGTGGGTGACGGAGATGCTGTTCACATAAACATCATCTTTAAATGCTTGTGGCAACAAGGGTCTCTCGGTTTCTTTGTGTATCTCTGGGAGTGAGCTTCTTGGATCATGGGGCTCACATCTTCTGTACCCACTCTGGGAATGCCATAGTGTTTTCAATGGGAAAATTACCTCTGGGTCTCTCCATGAAAGGCTTATTGGTTTGAGTCATGTTTGGAATAAATAAATTAGCTGTATTCAAAAGGAAGATTTTTTAAGATGAGCTCTCATTCTAAACAACTACTGGTTATCTATGGAAAGATCAAAATAACATTTTTTTAAAAAGGAGAGACACAGTGACCTATAATGACTAATCTTAGAAACTTGCTTAGCAAGATTTAAAAACAAAAAAACAAAAAAACAAAAAAAAAAAAAACATGGTCCTGGTGAGAATTGCTAGAAGGCCTCAAGGGAGACATGGAAGGACATTAGTGTTTTTATGATTTAATCTTATTCATACATGATCCTAGAAATTATGGAGAGTGCATTTCCTTAGCTTACACCTCAATCAGCTAGATGTGTATATTAGTTCATTCTCTCACTGCTAATAAAGACACACCTGACACTGGGTAATTTATAAAGAAAAAGAGGTTTAATGGACTCAGTTTCACATGACTGGGGAAGCCTCACAATCGAGGCAGAAGGTGAGGGAGGAGCAGAGGCACGTCTTACATGGTGGCAGGCAAGAGAGTGTGTGGAGGGGAACTGCCCTTTATAAAACTATCGGATCTCATGAGACTTATTCGCTATCACAAGAATAGCATGGTAAAAACCCATTCCCATGATTCAATTACCTCCCACCAGGTCCCTCTCACAACATGTGGGGATTATGGGAGCTACAATTCAAGATGAGATTTGGCGGCGGGGGTGGGGTGGGGACACAGCCAAACCACATCTACTGCTTATGCCTTCTTGCTCTGGACTAAGCACTATACAATGTCCTTTGTATCTCTGGTATTAGCACATGGGTATAGAGTTGATAATCATCCTCGGAAGGACCTATAGGCTACATCCATTTGTGTGTAGACTCAGTATTTCCTGATAGCAAGGCCATTCCCAGTCTACAGTGCCTGTAGTCCCAGCTACTCGGGAGGCTAAGGCAGGAGAATCACTTGAACCCAGGAGGCGGAGGATGCAGTGAGCCGAGGTCACACCACTGCACTCCAGCCTGGGCGACAGAGTAGACTGTATCTCAGAAAAAAAAAGTGTCAGGAGGGCCACACAGCTTCTGAAGGTGCTAGGGAAGAATTTCTCCTTGCTTCTTCCAGTTCCGGTGGGTCCAGGTGTTCCTTGGCTTGCAGCCACATCACTCCAATCTCTACCTCCATCTTTGCATGGCCTTCTCCTCTTCGTCTGTGTCTTCTTCTCTTCTGTCTTTTCTAAGAACACTGTCCTTGGATTTAGGGCCCAGCTGAACAATCCACAATGATCTCATCTCAAAGTCTTTAACTTAGTTACATCTATAAAGACAATTTTTGCAAATAAGGTCACATTCACAGGTTCTGGGGATTAGGATGTGAACACATCTTTTGAGGGCAGTCTTCTAACCTATCATAACTAGTTAGAAGGCTATTGTGTAGCCCAGAGAAGCAATGAGGGTGAGTGCTGTCAGATGGTGAGAAGTGGTTGAATTGTGTTAGGGTAACAGGTCAACGGGGAGGAGTCATTTATTCATGCTCTCCCCACATACTTACTGGGTACCTACCATGTTCCAATCACTGTGCTGATACTTCAGATACAGTGGGGAAGAAATACAGTACTCACCCACCTGGAGCCCTTGTTGTGGTCTAGCAGGAAGACTAGATGTTGAACAAGTTTGTTGCATGTTTTAAGGGAGCATGCAACATACAGACCTGTCCTAGTCAGAATAAGGAACCCCTGAAGGATGAACATAACTTAATCTGGGGATAGGGAACACAGAGGGCAAGAGAGTTCTGGCAGAGAGAGCTGAAACTGTGGAGTTCCTGGTCATGACATTTTTGAAGAACTCAGAGAAACAAGGATGGCATGTGGCCTGGAGGTATCAGATTGTTTCGGGCCACCCAGGACACACCTCTGCCCACTTGTAACCTGCTAACACATCTGCTTCTGCAGTTTGCATTTGCATGTGTAACCATTTGCAGCAACCTGCCTCCTCTCAAAGGTCACGGCACTGACTCCAGCCACAACAGTGTGAGCAACAGTCTTGCCCACAATCTGAGGGTATCCAGATTGGCGGGACAATCTCTGGACATGGTGTCCAGTCACTGCTGTAGTTCTAAAGTCATCCTAAAGAAAGGCTCATAGTTAATGTGGCTTTGGGTAATAAAAAGGTTAACCTTTAAACTGCTCACGCAGGCCCCAGGTTTCACTTGCCAATTACGGATATGAAAGTCTAACTACACAAAAAGTTGCTTTGACGAAAAAGTCTTTCATCTACAAGATTGATTAGATTCATTAGCATACTCAAAACCCCACAGATGAAAAGCAGAGCCAAAGAATAGAGACAGGGCAACATTCCTCTTTGTGGTTTGACTGCAAGCCTGCCCCCAAGATTTGCAAGATGGGAGGCAAAAGTACACATGGTGGTCCACATACTGTCTATATAAATACTCAAAAAGGAAAAAACAAGGTATGAGACTCTCAAAATACATTCTGTCCTCCTACCTTAATAATTATACCTTCATGGCCAGGCATGGTGGCTCATGCCTATAATCATAGCGCTTTGGGAGGCCGAGGCAGGCGGATCACTTGAGGCCAGTAGTTCGAGACCAGCCTGGCCAACATGGTGAAATCCCGTCTCTACTAAAAATACAAAACTTAGCCGGGCATGGTGGCACCTGTCTGTAATCCCAGCTACTTGGGAGGTTGAGGCAGGAGAATTGCATGAACCCAGGAGGTAAAGGTTGCAAGGAGCCAAGATTATGCCATTGCACTCCAGCCTGGGGGACAAGAGCGAAACTCCATCTCAAAAAAAAATAAAATTATACCTTCATAATGAGTCGCATGGCGGCAGCTCCCAGGTGGCAACCTGTCTCACTTTCTTTCTAACCCGGCTTCATCCTGGGTTTTGATGAGTCTCTTACAAAGGCAAGCGAACACCCCAGCCCACACATTCAAGCTCTGCTTATACCCCCACCCCCGAAATCATCACCCATTGGCCATATCTCCCACATCTAATGGTCTGCCTTCCAGAAGATGGATCCCAGAAAGAGCACAGGCTGCAGGAAGCTGACTTAGAGACACTGGGTAGGGAATTCCAGCATCCCACTTATGCGGAGTGTGGTCTAGAGGGTGGGCTCTGGGGTTCTGTGTGGGTACAACCCATTAGCTCTTCATCTCATGGGTAGGGACAGCTGGAGGAGCTACGGTAATCTTTGGTTGGGTTAAAGTTACATCCTGGTGATTATTGACAGAAAATGGATAAGGAAGTGGGAAGGCATCCAGCCTTTTTAGGTCAGGGGTCCTGCCAAGGTGCAGGAGGGGAACATGGGCCTAGAGCAATCTGGGAGGTGGCCAGATTGATTGGCTGAGTTAACCCAGCAATCTGTCCTTCCTAAATTGGGAGAAGCAATTCATTACTGAAAAAGTAAATGCCTGAGGCATCAAGTAATCTCAGTAAAAAGTAAAAGCAAAGCAAGTACCTCTCTGGCAGGAGAAATTTCTTCTTCAAAGTTTTTATCATACTTCTCACACTGGCAGCTGGGCATGTGTCAGTACCCTCCTCTTGGTCAGGGTCAAATGCAGCTTCTGTGTCCCATCACTGTTGGATTCTGGGTGAGGAGCTGCCAGGGCACCTTCCTGAGGAGCTCACAGTCATGGACACTTGTCCACACGGACACACACACACCGTATTTCTATAGCACCTGAAATGGAAGGGTAGGGGACAGAGCCTCTGACTGAAGACAAACAGCCTTTCCACTGATATGGTCCAAAACAGGGATCTGTTTATGAATCATTTATTCATTCAAGCAGCATGTATTAAAAGTAGTGGCAAAGACCGCAATTACTTTTGCACTAACCTAACATTTATTGAGAGTCTACTACGTGTCAGACAATGCAAGTCCATCACTGCACTAAACACTGGGCAGACTTAATACAACCTCTGCCCTCAATGACTTCCAACCTAGTTGAGGAGAAAAGGCTACCAATTAGTGATTTTCTTTTTTTGTTTTTCTTTTTTTTTCTTTGAGACAGGGTCTCACTCCATGCTCAGGCTGGAGTGCAGTGGCATGATCTCAGCTCACTGCAGCCTCAACCTTCTGGGCTAACCTGATCCTCCCACCTCAGTCTCTGAGTAGCTGGGACCACAGCTGCCTGGCTAATTTTTGTATTTTTTGTAGAGACGAGGTCATGTTGCTCAGGCTGATCTCAAATTCCTGGGCTCAAGTGATCCGCCCATCTCAGCCTCCCAAAGTGCTGGGACTACAGACATGAGCCTCTGCACCTGGCCACAACTAGTGATTTTCAGTGCAAGTTGAAATAAGTAGTGAGTTGTGTGGACAGACCTTAACTGCTGCTTAACTACTTCACAAGTCAGGTAGGGAGGCAGCATTCCTGTCTTACAGCACCTGATTGTCTCAGACAATGCCAGGTGGGACAGTCGCTGGCACACCTGAATGATATAAAGGACAGAACCAGTGTGATCTTCATATTGGAAGCTGTTACTAATGCATTGATCTGTGCTATGAATATGTGGCAAGCATACATCGCATGTCGGGCACTGTACTAGCAGTAAGGACACACGAACAATTAGTCCCTGTCCTGAAGGCACTCAGCAAGCAGGAAAATATTCATGGATAAATCAGCTAATGCTTGCCAGCCAAGGTTAAGGATCTGGAAACTAAAGGGCCCTGGGATCTCAGAGATGTATTTTTTTCTTCAGTGTCATCCATTTATTCCTTCCCATGTGACTGGCAAATGTGTTTATAAGAAGACCAGCTTGGTCAGGAGGCTTTTGAGATCATGGGACCAGTGTCTATGAAGACATCTGTATGGACCCTTTTCATCTGCATGGACCCATAGGTCTTGGTTTTAAATAATTTTGTTCACAAAGTTGTCATCTTTTCAAAGCCACAGCCTATTAGCCTCTTTTCTAGCTAAACAATGGCAGAGATAGGTCAAGACTCAAGGCTTCTGTGTGTATTAAGCAATGTCTCCACACTCAAGTTACATAATTTTGATCACCAGTAAAGAAAATGTGTGTGCAGTGGTATTTCAGAGGCAAGATGCCAATACAGTTAAGAAGTGGCATCAGAGCACCAGAAGTCCTGACTCAGCAGCTGGACACAGGATATTTAGGGAACCAGCTTTCAAGACCCATTCATAAAGTGAGAAATCTCTCTGCACTATTTTAACTCATCTTTACAGCTCGAAAACCACTAATTTCCTCAACTAGAGCCCACTTCTAGCATCTATTATGCTGATTAACAAACTACTAATTTCACCAACCAAAACATTTGTGGAAGTGTTAACTAGCAGCATCTGATGTGAATCTGAAATATGGATACTAATTGAGGCCATTGCAGTCATTATCTCAGATATGGACTTTTCCAATACAATGTTAGGTGATTACCTTGATGTTTGAATTCCCGATTCAGGAATTGACAGGCCCTAGAGTATAGTTTAAAAATGCGTACGGTTTAGGCCGGATGTGGTGGCTTATGCCTGTAATCCCAACACTTTGTGAAGTTGAGACAGGCAGATCACTTGAAGTCAAGACTTCGAGAGCAGCCTGGCCAACATGGTGAAACCCCGTCTCTACTAAAAATACAAAAATTAGCCAGGTATGGTGGCAGGCACCTGTAATCCCAGCTACTCAGGAAACTGAGGCAGGAGAATCACTTGAACCTAGGAGGTGGAGGTTACAGTGACCCGAGATCATGTCGCTGCATTCCAGCCCGGGTGACAGAGTGAGACTCTGTCTCAAAATATAGATAGATAGATAGATAAATAGATAGATAGATAGATAGATAGATAGACAGATAGATTGATTTATAGATTTATATCACATTCTCTATACTAAAGTATTTTAAAGGAAATTGCAGAGATGCTCCTACTGTCCGCATGAAGATCTCCTCCATCTACATAGCAAGAGCTGAATCTGGTATGGAGGAGGAGTATAAGATACATTTTCTAATTAAGATGTTCCTGTCCCATGTGGTAGAAGTCTTACGGTTGTTTTCTCTCTTGGCTTAACTTATTTCTTACCTGTTTGGAAGCATCTAGAGTCCTCCTGAGTTTTGTGTGCAGGGCACAGTCCTGGAGCAGTCAGTTCTCCCTTCCTAGCAGACCTGACTCCCAGCTTGGCTCAGACGTGGACTTTACCTCAGTACCCTGATGCCTACCCTCCACCCCAACCTGCTCATTCTCGCTTTGTGTGAAATGCATCGATAGCATTGCTGCCTTCCCCACTTCACCCAGGACTAAAAACTTCAGTTAATTAATATTCACAAATAAGGGAATGAGCAAACTCGAAGCAAGTGCCTGCCACGTAGAATTGGGGGCAAAAGTCTCTTTCAGCTAAAATGCATGGCAATGTTCCTGGAAGCAAGTGGAAAGGAAAAGCAATCCTCTAAGTGAGTTTGCTGACCCCAAGGAGCAGAGGCCACAGAAAGGGTCATGGGGTATTCCAGAGGCAGTTTTCGCCTTCAGAAGCCAGGATTTGGAGGGCCATTACCAACCATGGGAGTGTGGCTGATCAAATTAAGGAATGTGTTTTTAAATTCAATTACACCCTCAGTGGAAATGGTCTCACTAATGCATAGAGAAAGTATTATCCCCAGCCTATAAAGCCTAACATTGCTAAACCCAATTTTGCGCATTATTCTAAAGGTTAATTCAAGATCTCTCTTCCAAATGGGAAGTTAAACACAGCCAATGGAAGAAAGGCATCCACTGACTGACTGAGGGGTTTATCAGTCTGTAAGAGTTCATTAGTTTTAATTAGTGTAATCGCTAATGTTGCATTAACAGTTTAGTGAAGGAAAGTAATTACTCACACATCCACTGTATTAGATGGGAAGATTGGAATTCATATTCTGAAACAATTAGCATTTTGCCAATTAAACGAATCCCTTCTCCCTGCCAGCAGCCCTGTGACCTCACTCACCCGAGGATCGTTTAAATGAAACATATTTTGCATCAGAAGATGGAGCAGGAAGAAATAAAAAATTAAGGCTGCGTTTATTCTGAGCGCCTTCCCAGGGCACAGCAAGTACACAGGTCTCAATAAGTGTATCACGTTCCACTTTATTTGCATAGTTATTCACTTCAGGCTCTTTGGATTATACCCTTGGCTGCTTTGTAACATGGCAGCAATTAAAAAACAAAAAGCTAGTGGAAGATGAAGCCACAAGGAAGCATTGGGAGAGTCCAGGGGAATGACTGTTGCTGGGGTCTGCTGGTTAGATAAGGGTTGGGTCTTGCTGCTGGCCCCATTCTGAGCAGCAGCTTAGAGCAGGCTGTGCTGCTGGGCGTAGGGGGCATCGTGCTACCCACAGGAGCTCCCTAACGCACATAGCTGGGTCTCTTGGATAGTCCTGCTAATATCCACCGTGCACTGGGTGCCATCTCAGAGCCTCAGCTTGGCTTACAAGGCCTGGGCATGATGACCCAACATCTCCTCTCCATCTCCACCGGATTCCCTATCAGCCACTTGGGACTTCTTGTCACTTATTGAACATCCATGTTCTTTCATACCCAGCTCCTTCAAACCTGCTGTTTTCCCTGTCGGTGAGCCCTTTGCCTATTCTGCTAGAGAATTCACCCTTCACGCTTCAATTAGTTTAAATGTCACCTCACACTGGCTAGAACAGCTGCCTCCCCTACTTGGTGCTCTCAGAGCCCCTGGCGTACCCTGCATTTCTGCATTGCTTTCACACAATCACAGTGAGCTAGTGAGGCAGGAACAAGGAGCTTATTCTGTTCAGTATTCTCAGCCCCTCGCACATGATGGGTGGTGTGTACGTGTATGCTGAATGGCTTAATGAATTATAAGACATCTCTGTCTCTTCCCCTGCCATAAGCCCCATCAGAACTCAGCCCAAGAGCCCCAGCCTGTTCAAACCAGCAGCATCACATAAGATGCTGCAAGATATTGCAAGTGCAAATATCTCCATTCACCCATCTTCACCCATCTGCCTGACCCAGTACCACTTTCAAAGGGAGCCAACCTTTGCTGAGTGCACCTGCTGGACTCCCTTTGCTGGTAGGTTTCTGCATGGGTTTCACCAGTGGAAGGCACTGGCAGGGGGAGAGAGGAAGATCCAGGTATTTCTTCCCACTCCCTCCCTACTACTTTGACCTCCCATCTCTGACATTCGCTGACCAGGTCAGGACAGAGAAGATGGAAAATAGATCTGAGGAAGAATATGGAGAAATGGCAAAGAATAGGGGAAAGCCCAGAGGTTATTTGTAAATGGGGATTTCAGGACATTCTATCTGTCCTCACAGGTCAGCGCTGGGACTGGCGGTCCCAGGCCAAGTGTGAGACTGGGTTCTCCAGGTTTTGTGGTGGCCTGTGCTCAGCCCAGATTGCTGTTCATGTGTGAAAGTGAGTTGATCAGAATGGAGACAGGCAGGCAGAGACTGCAGTGGAGGGCTGTCAAGTCTTCACCCAAAACCACATCTAAATGGAAATGCCCTCTCGAGGTAACACTTGATAAAGTTTGTAACGCCGTTTTACAGGGATGCTCTCATTTGATCTTCTAACATGCCCTTGAGATAAATATTTTGCCAATAAGAGAACTGACTGAAGGCTGCTGGCCACGTAAACAGTGAAACAGATTAGTCTTTTGACCTCCAGCCTGTGATCTTCCCAGTCTACGATCTGTCACCGTTAACTGATCTGGGCCCTGTTCCCAGCTGCAGCCCTTATGAGCTGTGTGACTTGGGCCACTGACTGTCTCTCTGTGTCTCTGTTTGTTCATCTGTAAGACAAACATAAAATGTTTCTCTGTTGATTGTTGTAAAGACTGGGAGAGAGGGGCCTTCTCGGAGACTGGAAGAGGGACACCATCTGGGTTTTTCATGAGAGCCCAAGACCAGGTCCTCTTGAGTACAGGAGAAGTTGCCTGCCTACCAGGCCTGCAGACAGTGGGAAGGTCCATGGGAGGGTCCTGATCCTGGCTGATGGAAGATGTGGGTCCTGGACTTCCTGCATGATCCCAGGAGAGGGGAGAAACCCCCCCAACCCAGTCACTAAATGGCCCATGCCACCAGCAGGCAGGTGGGGACAAAGGCCAGATTTTTATTTTTTAATAAGGAAATCGATCTTTTCTGTGAAAAATTAAATGAAATAATTATTTAAAAAATACCTCCTTTCCATAGCAGCTGACACTTAGAGATGCTACATATTAGTTAGTTTCCTTCCCCATACTTAACACTGAGGGGTAAGCCAGACTCATCGCTAGCAGGATTTTGGAACACAGCTTGTTCCTTCATAGCTGAAGACACACTGTTCCCCTTGGGGAAGGGGAACCAGGTGGAGTTGCAGGATGGAGGACAGCAGACTGCCCAGCAGCTCCCATCCAGGACAGGACAGGCGCTACTGGAAGAGCCCCTGTAGAACACACTTCTGGGGGAAAAATGCAGAAGCCAGCAGATGGAACTAACAACCGGAGAGGATAGCTGACCTTGCCCCCGCCTCCTCCAGGTCACCTCCATCACTAGGGTGACAATCCCGGTGCACCGTGTGGGGGGGGTGTGTGTGTGTGCACATGTGTCCTGAGCATGTGTGCGCATGCATGCATGTGTATTTCGTGCATGACTGTGCATGTATGTACGTGTATGTGTGTCCTGAATGCCCTAAAGAAAGGAAGCTAGCTGGCTTGAGCCACAAGGAGTCAGCGGAGACAGAAACTCTGGCGGCAGCAGTGGCTGGGGACCTTCACCCCTGTCCTCTGTTCTTTGGGAATGAACTGAAGCAGGGTGAGGAAGCAAATGCCCAAAGGCATCTGAAGTCCAGAAAGCATTTGGAGAGCTAGGGCAGAAGGGACACTCCCTACCTGAGGACAGCCTAGGAAACGGCTGCAAGGTGAGCGACTCGTGTCTGGAGCTCACTGCAGAGCTGCCACCTCCCCTGTGCGACCTAGATCATGCAGGTTAATTACAGAAAAGAAGGACTCCGGAAACGGAGGAGGGAGCTGAAGGCAGGCCTCACTGGATGGGGGTGTGCTCCTGTGTTCTGAGTCAGGGGGCGTGAAAATGAATCCCAGTCTTTCACTTACCAGTTTTGCAGGCTCTGTCACCTTATTACTGAAGCCGCTTTCTTCAACTGAAAAATATGAATCACGGTCTTCATGTCACATGGAGGACCTCTGTCAAAACTGTCATTAATTATAAGTGTAATAATGTCTGTGCTACCCACACCAAGAGACACAGTATCTGTTGTGCTCACAGCTGTATCCCTGCAAGGGCCTGGCCACAGCAGATGCTCAATAAATGTTCACAGACACCTGATCAGAAGGTGTCCTCACAGCTCTTGGTGTTTTGGGGGGGCACTTGTGGGCACACCGCCATGATGAACAGAAGGTGAGGGGATTCTCCAGGTGGAGGCTGCCTGGTGATGAGGCTCTGGGAAGCTGCTCTGGGGCAGAGAGCTGGAAATGGGGTAGATGTGTGCCTGGTGCGGCGGTCTCAGGAGTCACAGCGGGGACTCTCTCCTTAGGGATGGTAGTCCCATTGCACACAGTCAGCTCTGCATCCCACCAGATGCCTTAGGATGCAGGAGAAGGGCGCCCAAGACAGATCAATCCATGGCTACACTAGAAGGACAAATGGGCATTATGTAAATTTTGTTCTAAAATTAATAACTATGACAAAATAGAAAAAAAATATATTGACCTCCATTGCCTGCACAAAAATATCAACAATATCAAAAAAGAAAAAAAAAAAAAAGCTGTCTTTGTTCTTTATGATTGATGACCATCCTACTGCATGTTACTTGAGGAGGAAATTGCCCATTTGCTTGTGTATCTTATTAAAGAACCAGAAAGGCATAAATACTGCATTTTCTTGGACTGAGTTTTCAGAATCTCAACACCCCCCAACCCCAAGGTGCCCGCTCTGCCTTTTTTTTTTTTCTTGTTGTTGTTTAAGAAATGAATCTTTCTCAGCCTGCACTGGAGGATCTGCTTTTAACACTTTGAACATCAGGGGAGTGGCGGCCAGGGAGAAATGGGCCTCACCCCGGCACTGACGTTCTTCTCTTTCCTTACAGTATGTGTCCAGTCGGCGCGCCGTCACTCAGAACGCTCCAGAGCAAGGCAGCTTCCACCCTCACCATCTCTCCCACCACCACTGCCACCACCGCCACCACCACCACCTCCACCACCACGCCCACCCCCACCACCTTCACCACCAGGAGGTGGGGCTGCACACCGCCCCGGTGACGCCATGCCTGTGCATGTGTCCCTTGTTCTCCTGCCAGTGGGAAGGCCACCTGGAGGTGGTGGTGCCCCACCTGCGGCAGATCCATAGTGTTGACATCCTCCAGGGAGCTGAGATCGTCTTCCTGGCCACGGACATGCACCTCCCCGCGCCGGCTGATTGGATAATCATGCACTCCTGCCTCGGCCACCACTTTCTGTTAGTGCTGAGGAAACAGGAGAGGCATGAAGGTCACCCCCAGTTCTTTGCCACCATGATGCTGATTGGAACCCCCACCCAGGCCGACTGCTTCACCTATCGCCTGGAGCTCAACAGAAACCATCGGCGCCTCAAGTGGGAGGCCACCCCCCGGTCTGTCCTTGAGTGCGTGGACTCAGTGATTACGGACGGGGACTGCCTCGTCCTCAACACCTCGCTGGCACAGCTCTTCTCTGACAATGGCAGCCTTGCCATTGGGATTGCCATCACCGCGACAGAGGTCCGACCCTCAGAAGCTGAAATGTGAGGCCAGGAGCCACGGATGCTCCCCACACAGCCTCCCTAGGAAACACCTCGGACCTCTCAATGCCAGGACTCCAGACTCCTTTTTATTCTTCTCCTTCCTTTCTTTTCTATTTTATTTTACTTTATTTATTTTATTTTATTTCATTTTGTCTCAGGTACTTTGTGGGATTTAGTTTTTGTCTGCCATGGGCATTATATTATGTAAACATCCTGTAATTTAAGATCTTGGTGTGACGTTTGTCCTGTCTTGTTGGTGTTATTTTATGGAACGTTTGTAAGATTTAATCAGAATAGTTTTTTCCTGTCACCTCCAATTCCTTTCTCCGCTGCATTCGAAAGGATCAAAACACCATCAAGCAGACTGTTGGGGTTGAAAGGAGGCTTAGTGTGAGAATCATTTCTTGTTTCTCTTTTCAGTCTATTTCAGAGCAAGCTAAATCTGAACCTGTGCGTTCAGCAGGTTGGGGAATAGGCCCAGCTCAGAGATGGATCACATTTCAGACCAACCAGACATGACTCTGACACCTTCCCAGGAATCTCAAGGTCAAAGCTGAGCTACCCGGGCATGAGGAGATCGTGTCTCCACCGCAGGGCTGGAGACTGGGTTAGAGGTGTCATTGTGTGCTGAGTGCTCAGGTTGATGCTGGGGTTCAGGAGAGTGGTCAGAGGCCCACCTTCCTGTGACGGGCTCTTGTCACCTTGTTCCCAGGCTGTGCCATCTTCTCCTGCTCTGGAATCAAAGTCCTCAGATTTTTGGTGCTTTCTTAAAAACCCCTTTGCCCTCTGTTGAGCAAGTAGTAGAAAAGAATAGGCAAGAGGGGGTGGGGATGAAAAGTAACAGGAAAAAGAGAATATAAAATTAATCTCCCATCTCTGAGAGGGCACTCCCTCCTCAGAGGGTTTTATTATCACGTTATAAAATCCATCAGTTCCTCCCTAGGGTGCAGTTCTTTCATATCATGCAAAAAGCAGAACCAGGACTCAGCCTCAAATGCAAAGAACTCAGAGGGCGGCACCCAGGATCTCTGACCTGGCAGGCTGGCCATCACTTACAAACCTGAGAGGCTCTCTTCCCTTTCCTCACTTTCTAAAATGCTCCTATCGTCCCATTCAGCACACAGATGTGACCACGGCTCAAGTCTGTGTTCAGCACCTGTTGCAGTGTGAATGACACAGTGTCGGAGATCCATACTGCCTCTGCGCAGGCTGCTTTCTCTTATTTGGTTGTCAGAACAAGTCATCAACATCTTCTTGTAGAAGTCTCTCGTGTATTTGAAGAAAGTCAGCATATTTAGTCAACTTTGTCTTTTCTAAGTTGGACACCTTTAAGCCTTCCCAGTAGGACCTCTTCTAGCTCCTTTTTATCGCATTTGTCCCTCCCCTCTGGCTGCTCTCCAGACACTGCAGAAGCCAGGCACCCATCCCCAGCACATCCTCATGACAGCCCAGTGGAGCTCTGGCCAACCAGACATTACTCTCCATGCCCTGTTCCTGCACCTCACCCCCTCAGCTGGGTCCTGGCGGGCCTCCAAGTGACTACTTAAGTTTCAGGCAGATTGCCCTGGCTGGCCATCTGCAATCTTTTCTCCACCAAAAATAATTGATCCTGAAACAGAACACCCTTCCCCCAACAACTGGGTTAATGGCAGCCACTTTTGCTGCCAACTTACACCCCACGCACCAGAAGGGTGGTGCCAGTCAATAGGAGATTTAATAACAGAGGCTGCTCTGGTCACGCAGTAATCGCTGGGCCCCTGGGGCAGAGACTGCATTCCATCAGAGCCCTGAGAGGGGCAAAAAACATCACCACAGATGGAGGTGCATGTCAGATGCTGCAGTCGCAAGGAAAGGATTGGGGCCTGCTCGTTCTCTGAGCGCTCAGATGCTCTGCCAGGGCACCAGCCACTCCCCCCCAATCACACAGATGCTCAAGAATACCTGCGGCTGGTCCGTCTGCGCGTGGAGAGACTGGCTGTCTTCCTTCTCACTGCATCCCCAATCCCCTTCCCAGAACCTAAGACCCCCTTGGCTGTAAGTCTGATGCCTTTAGAAGCCACAGGTCCTCTCCTGGTTTTTGAGACTCAACCACTTTGAAAGCATTTGTGTAGCATCACAGGTGCTCCAGATCAACAAACAAAACCTCACCAAGCATATAACTAACATTCACAGGGCCTTAGGGCTCCGGCAGACATCACCTTTGCCTTCTGGTTGTGCCAAGTTACCTGAGCCACACTGGGAATGACTTCAGGTTATTTTCACTGCACACAAGACTGTATTATGAATAAGTGATCCCAGATGGGAACTCCTATGTTGGTTCCTAGAAACCTTTAGGACAAAGCATGGGAAATGTATTATTCTCTTCCAGCTATGGTGCTCCCCCAAAGGCCTTTCCATGTCCATATGTGAAGAATTGGAGAAGAAGGAGCAAACTAGCAACCAAGAATCGGGACTAGAAAATAGTAACAGCAGTTTGTATTTGAGCTTCATAGTTTCTGAACGGCTCTTTCATTTGAGTCTCAGGTTAATCCTCATTAGCATCCTCAATATACTAACAGAATAGAGGTTCTAAGACATGAAGTGATCTTTTCAAGCTCACACATCAAGTGGTTAGACCACAACCAAAACCCAGATCAACTGACTGCAAACTTGGTGTTCTTAAAGCTTACTTCAAGACTGACCCGAAATATTCAGCAATCTTGCCAGCTCACCAGTGGACTGAGGACCTGAGAATCAACTGAGTCTTGGTCCTGGAATGGTTGAGGGAGCAGGGAGAGAAAGACTGGAGTGGATTTGCTTTTAGAAGCATCTCTGCTTTAAGAACTAGGCCAGGCATGGTGGCTCACATCCATAATCCCAGCACTTTGGGAGGCCAAGGCAGGAGGATTGTTTGAGCTCAGGAGTTTGAGACCAGCCTGGGCAATATAGCAAGTCTTCATTTCTACAAAAAATAAAAAAATCAGTTGGGCATAGTGACACAAGCCTGTAGTCTTAACTACTCTGGAGGCCAAGGCAGGGGGATGGCTTGAGCCCAGGAGGTTGAGGACACAGTGAGCTGTGACTGCACCACTTGTAACTCCAGCCTGGGCAATAGAGTGAGACCCTATCTCTTTAGAAAAAAAAAAAAAGCACTAGTCCACCTGGAAGCAGGGGGCCCAGGAAGTGGGTGGGCTGCATATGGAGGTTTCAGTGTGCCAAGCCCTTTCTGAATCCCTTTGCCCACACCCAGGTTTCTCATCTTAGAGTCCCAGGAGTCCCTGCACAGAACCCTGGGATCTGGTTGCCTCATTCACACCAAGGTGCTAGTTAATGACTCACTCTCTAAGGAGTAATTACCTTTTAAAAGAAGGCCTCGAGAGACAGCAGCACTTAACAGTTACCAGTATCTGAACTTCAGGCATCTGCCAGAGGTTTTTTCAGGAGGTGTGGAGAGAGGAGCATTCCTCCCCTTGAGGCTGAGCCTACATACATGGTTGATGCCCAAATGGAGGTCAGGCCACATGAAGATTGTCTTTAACAATCAGTATCTGCATGAATCTGTACCTGGTGTACCCCATCACTAGCTGTGGCTACTCTGGACATTTTAGGACTAGATCAGCATAGTAATCATAATAGTACTCATGGCTACCACTTATTGAGGCTTTTCTATATGATCCAGTAGGCTACGTACTTTGAATATAGTAGCTCATGTAATCCCCATAACAACCTTAGCAAGCAGGTGCTCTTTATGTACTCATGTTACGGGTGGGAAACGTAAGCTAAGAGAATTTAGCCAACTTGCTTAAGGTCACCCAGCTAGCAAATGGCAGAGCTGGGCCTGGGACCGGGCACGTATGGCTTCTGACCAACAGCAACCATGTCATTTCTATAAACATATGGACCCAACGCTCAGATGGACCGAGTCATAAAGTGTGAATGGCATAGAGGCCTTTTAGTGCTTTCATACTCGATATGGCCTTTCAGCTCTCCTTTTTCTCCTTCTTTTTTCAGCCCAAGACCTAGTGGAGTACTAGAGTTGGCTTGCATTCTGGTTGTTAATCTTTCAGGAATTTTGTAAGCTGATTGTTATTTAAGTACAGTCAGTATTAAAAATGATATACATTTACAATTAAATAAATTATATTTAAAGCAAAGGTTGAAAGTACTTAAAACTGATCACTTCCTAATTATTTCACTACTCTTTTTATCCTCTATGCTCCGGGGGTTATTTACATCTATCACATCTGCACGATGAACATACGATATAATAATATGCTGCACTGCATCTTCCAGCTCCACATTGAGTGACGCCATGGTGATTGCTTGAAATTAGCCATGGTGGAAGTATTCACACCATGGAAATTAGCAAATGCAACTAGATAGGGATTTTTCTCCCTAGAAAGCCAGTTGTTAACCACTTAACAGTACAATCATCCCTCAGTATCCTTGGGGGATTGGTTCCAGGAATCTCGTGGACACCAAAATCTGAAGATGCTCAAGTCCCTTATATAAAACGGCATAGTATTTGCATATAACCTACGCAATCCTCCCATATGCTTTAAATCACCTCTAGAGTACTTACAATACCTAATACAATGTAAATACTATGTCAATAGTTTTCATACTGCATTATTTCTTATTGTTGTATTATTTCTTTTTATTTTCCTGAATATTTTTGATTCACAGTTGGTGGAATCCACAGGTGTGGAACCTGTGGACACAGAGGGCTGACTTAATACCACTGCCTAGACATTACTGATGAGCACAGCAGGGTGGGAGAGGGGGCTTTGGAAGGAGAAGCAAGGCCCTGGAAGGCCATACTGACAAGGGCATAAATGATAGCCAAGTCAGCGGAACAGCAAATTGTTGGGAAAACACAAACTCTTCTGGAGAAGGGACTCTGAGGCTTAAGCAGCTTCAAGAGCATTTTCTGCCAAAGAGCACCCTCTGCTCTCCCGCCGGACACTTCCCTATTGCTGTTAGTGTGGAAAGTTCTATTTGGTGGCTTTCATGGAAAAATTGGGCTCTGCAAACTCAGCCTATTGGCTATCCCAATCCAAAAAGGAAAACCAGCTCTATAAAGCTCAAATTTCTTGTTACTTGTTCTTACAGGTCAGCCTCCCTAGCTCTTTCTTACATGCTGGCCAAAACCTAATCTAAAGAAATGTTTTACTTTGAAATTAGAAATTGGAATTATCCACCATTCAAGAGACACAGTAAGCAGTGGTGTCAAACACCACATAAGATGCATTACCACAAAAGTGGGACCCCCGTAAAGCATGACGCTGAGGGACAGAAAACATAATGAGCCAAGGAACATCACATGAAGAACAGGGCCCAGGGCCTTACTTTCCTACTTGGCTACTTCACTTTATTGCAACCCAGTGAGGACCCTGTTCACAATCCATAGCCTACCCAGACCAATACTCTTTCTAAATCCAGGGCACAGTTTCCACCAGGACAAGAGTCACTGGAAACTCCCAGCTAAGTCCCTTGAAGCAGGCAGAATCTTCAAGGTCAATAGTGCATCAGTTACTCTGATCCCAGTGGTTTCAGCGGAAGAGATGGAGAAGTGAGGGCTGCTAAGTTCCTACGTGGATGCATTTCTAAGGGAAAGGGGAAGAGATCGTGGGTGGGACCCCAAAGAGTTAGACTTTGATTTTCAGCTGCAAATAGCATCATTAGTGGCATCTCCTAGTCAGATTGTTAAATTTCAGAATTTTTTTTTTATGAAGAAAATCATAAGATTTTCTTCAAGAGTTGGTGAGTTCCCCATTGTGTTCACCTGGAAAATAGTCAGCTGAAGAAAACCTTCACTGAAAGGAGATCCAAGAGATCGAGTATAGGCAAACATTAATTTCCCCCCAAATCAGGTCATCACATGAACTACCCACCTGAGTTAGAATTAGTCTTTTCCAATATTTTCTGAAAGTATTTCACCTTGGCCGCTATACTATAAATACTCCTCAACCTTTTTCAATCTTTTCTTTTAGGGTATTGAGATAAGAAAGAGAAAGGAAACTGAGAAGCATTTTACTTGCCCTGAATTAGTGTAGATATAATTTTCTAGGCTTTCTTATAATGTTAAAGACAATAATTTGAACAAACTCGAACTGCTACTTCATCTCTGCCCTGTCTCTCATAGAAAATGTCATTAAATTGCATTTGATATTGTTTCCTTTGACCCTTTGGAGTTGTTTCTGTGACGGGTTTCTTTTCCTTCCACAAGCTGTTGTGCAGCATGAAGGAATAGAAATGAAATGCTACGAGGGAAAGTGCAATTATCAGGAAGTTGCCAGCTGCCACATTTGACTTGTGCTTCATTATCTTCCTCCCCTGTTCTTTTCTGCCTCCATTTTAAAGTCATAATTGAATGTAAGGAAGAAAGTGCTACCAGAGGTGAATTGAAGCCCTGGCAACTAACCTGCCCCCGAAACTATTCCAGCATATGGCACTGCCCTGAGTGGAGACACCAAAGCCTCTTGCTGGATTGTAAAGAAAGAGACAGGGCTTCCCTCCCACTCCAAGCACCCCAGGGTCCCTTATCTTTGCTCTTCCCTGCCTCTGCCTGACAACGCTGCCCCTGAAATTTACTTCTGGGCCTATCAGATCAGTTGTCAAGGCAGCCTTCATGGTTTAATTCTTTAATTTCAGGCCACTGTTAGTTACTGGCAAGATCAGGATTGAGCAGAGTTCTAATCCTATTGCCTGTCAATTCACTTTAACCTCAATCTTCTTCCCTGCCTCCTTACTCCCAAGACCTGTTTCCTGCTCTCACAAAGGGTTATAGCAAATGCCTTGAATTGATCTGAGTGATCAAAACTGACCGCATGGCCAGCATGAATATTCACGAGGCAGCATACTATTCAGGCCAAGTCCTTTCTTGGGGCCATTCTGCACCCCTATAGTGTCTTAGATATTCACCTCTTCCCTCAAAATACCCTCAAAGACCTGCACCATGATTGCTGAGTGCTGGAGAGAGAGATTTCCCTGAACGAAGGGAGAAAGTGGCCCTCCTGAAACGAAGCAGGGGAAGAGAAACCCAGCCCAACCCCAACCCTGGGATCCAGGGTTTTGGTTTTCAAATGTCAGTGTGCTTGAGAATTACTTGGAGAACTCGATTTCTGAGCCCCAGAACTAGAGATGCTGATTCAGGAGGTCCAAGTGGAGGCCAGCATTCTGATTTTTAATAGCCTCCCTTGAGAGATTCTGCTGGGGGTATTTGGATGAACGTTAGGTTCTTAAATTTAGAGCCAGGCGTCTGGTGAGACAAGCGTCCACAAGGATCAAAGAAGTAGGTAAAGTCACCTGAAGAAGAGAGCTGGTGCTTCTGCAAGAGAGAGGAAGGCAGGAAAGTGACTGGAAATGGCCACAGTTGCATTCTGATGGAGAAGCAAGAAAATCTTAAATAGAGTCCAGAGAAGATAGCAGAGTAGTATTAGGTAGGAGGTCCCTGTTACCCGGTGCTAGAGGGAACACTAGACTTCTGTCATTTGGATATAGGAGGGGAAGGCGAAAGGGACAGAGGAGCAAGGGGAGGTCGTCCTGGCAGATCCAGACACAGGACCTCATCAGTGTGACAGATGGACTGGAGCTGGCTGTGAGGCCAATGTGGTGCAGTCCCACTGCTGAGTGTCACACAGTCACAGTCCCCACAGCTTGGTGCTGATGAGGTGGCTGTGTAAATCTTCCCGTGAGCACAAAAAGGGGCTCATTCGATAAATCCCTGCCTGGTTGGGATGGTAATTCATATTTAAATCTCTGCTCCCAGCCTTGACAGGGAGTTACCTAGCAAATCCCTGGGGAGGCATTTATTCATCCTGCAAATCTCCCCTGGCCGCCTGAGCAGGGGGCCACCATTTCAGGGCCCTCCGAGGGGAGTGGGAATTTTCAGACCTCTTTCTCTGGCAGCTCAGAGCTAAGCCCCACATAAGCCTTGCCTACAGGGTGAGGGAGAAGGAAATCCCTGAACTAGTTCCTTATTAGCCTAGAGGTAGACAAGATAGACTCTGTGCACGCTCTGCAAGGGGGCCAATGGGAAAAGCATATATTAAGTATCAAAGTTGGGGGCTTTGATTACCACCCATTTAGGAAGTAATTGAATCTTCCATTCTCTCTGCCTCTTCCTTGATTCCAAATCAACTTCCATTAGTACACAGGAGGTAGACATGTCTTGATTTTTAGATCTGACTTTGCAAACAACTCTGGGAATTACAGATTTAAAAAATGAAACACAAACAGAAAAGCAATCACCCCAAAACTGAAATGCTTCCAGGCCATTCCAAGGTGAGCTCACCATCCACCTCACGGTCCTACAAACAGCGACAAAATCTAGGCCAATCAGCAAAACTCAAGAAAGCTCTCCTGAAAGGCTGTGCGTATTTCCTAAACATCCAGCTCTGCACCTTCACCAACCAGGAAAGGTGCTCTATTGAAAAAAAAGAATAAAAAACCCATGACCATGGCCAGGCGCGGTGGCTCACACCTATAATCTCAGCCCTTTGGGAAGCCGAAGCAGACAGATAACCTGAGGTCAGGAGTTCAAGACCAGCCTGGCCAATATGGTGAAACCCCGTCTCTACTAAAAATACAAAAATTAGCTGGGCATGGAGGCTAAGGCAGGAGAATCGCTTGACCCTTGGAGGCAGACGTTGCTGTCAGCCAAGATCGCGCCACTGCACTCCAGCCTGGGTGACAGGGCGAGACTCCATCTCAAAACAAACAAAAACCCCATGATCACAGGAGAGAGTTTAGAGAAGTGGCCAGATCTGAGGATGAGGCACAGTTGAGGAATGGGCTCTAGAGGAAAGAGGGCAGAGAATAAGCTTCCATGGTAAAATAAAGGACACCTAGTTAAATTTAAATTTTAGATAAACAATGATAACAAAACTTAGTATAAATATAGCCCATTAAATATTTGGGACATATTTATACTAAAAAAGCATTCAATATTTATCTGAAATTCAGATTTAACTGGACGTCCTCTATTTTTATTTGTGGAATGTGGCCAACCTAGGAGAACAATGTCCACAAAATGCATTGGTTTCATTGTGGGCATAAGTGGCTATCTGAAGCAAGCAGCAAAAGGGAGAGTTCCCCCTGCTTGCCAACTCTGCCCCTAACCTGGGGAGCTAAGTGTGTGGCCAATTACCTCTAGCCACAAGACTGAAATGCTATAAGCCTGTTTTCTGTGTGATCACTGGTGAGGTGGAACTTGACTCTAAGTCTTAACAAGGCCAGGATAGCTTTAGATCCCAGAGTTTCGGATAACATGGACACTTGTGCAGAGGGAAGCCATGGCAATTTAGAAAGTAGTTCCAAGTCTTTGTGCACTATTAAGAAGAGAATTTCAGGACAGGATGTATCCTTGAGCAACAAAACATTACTGAACGCCTACTGGATGTTGGGCTTGCTGGAGGATCCAAAGAAAAGAGAAGATTGGTCCCTTCCCTAAAGGAGCTTCTCAGTGCACTTGAGGAGACAAAACAAATGCATTTATACCTGCATCAAGCAACTATCAAGTGGTCCATCAGTTCCTGAGCAGCAGCCAAGTAGCAATAGTTGGGCTGGTTTGCACACTTCCATAGATTAGGCCAGTAAGCAGAAAATGAGCACAAATGTATTTAAACACTTACTGATTTAGCAACAGAAACATTTTGGTGCAGGTTCGCAGAGCTCCAGTTCCAACAAGACAACAAAACAAGGTCTGGGTGCTGCCTGCACATGCAGTGGATGGGCATTACAGACAGCACAAAAATCCTGAGACTACGAAAGAAACCCTGATCTTATATGGGGCTGCAAGCAAGCCTGCATCTTATGCTGTGGAGAAAGAAACTATTTTTATTACCCTGGAATATAAGCAAATCTCTCTGAGGAGGGAATACTTCTATCTTTACTATTCTCAGATAAATAAATTTGTTCCTCAGTGAATCACTGTTTCCGTGCTTATACAAACATTCCTGAAAAGATAGCTCTGGAGCAATTGATTGCTCATGTCTAGACACGTAGAAACATGAGATTCATGGACAATTGTCTCCCAGCAGCAACACACAGCCTTATATAACGAAGAGTTAATGAAATGATTAAGATTCTAACTGATGTGGTTTGAGAAGGAGCTTGATGGCAGCTATTACAGTTAAAGAATGCTTTATCAAGGAAGAACTTGAGGTTGTCCCTGAAGACCTTGTAAATAATGTCCAATATTACCAGCCTATTTTATCCACTAAAACAGGGGTCAGCAACTGTTTTCTGTAAAGGGCCAGATAATAAATATTTTAGGTTCTGCAGACTATATAGCCTCTATCACAACTATTCAACTCCGCTATTATAGTGTGAAAGCAGCCATAGACAATATGTAAATGAATGAAGGTGGCTATGTTCCAATAAAACTTTATTTACAAAAACAGGCATAGTCTGGATTTGTCCCATGGGCTATGGTTTGTCAACTCTGCATTAGAACTTACAGCAATTAACGTTCAAACAGATGCAACAGGATAATCAATTGTAGGAAATGGTAGAAGGAATTTATTTAAGGGGACGTTTGGATAGCAAGGCCCTGAATAACAAAAAAAGTAATAGAGAAAATACCTTCATGAGGTTATTCCTAGGGTTCTTTTTCACTCTGAAATTCCCTAAAGGTTTAAGGATTGAGTGAAGTAACTACAAATTATAAAGGCATTCTGGGCTTTTCCCCAAATATAAGAATAAAGTCAGAGTACTGTGGAAACTTAATCTATGTATTTGTATTCAAGATTCTACAAGAGTAGAGCAGGCTACAGAATCTTACTCATATGGTAGCACGTAGGTTCCCTGAAATCAATGATAAAAGAGGCTTTGAGTCTGATGGCCCAGGACCTGTCCCTAACATCCAGATGAAGTTATCATAGCAACGAGGAGGAAGGCATCATAGCAACGAGGAGGAAGGCATTGCTGGGGAATCCTGCAAGTAAATTTCCTGAGACAGAAGACAGTCAAAATGTCAGGGCTCTGTCTCGGGAAATCCAATTCATGATAAGAGATAAACACTTTGGAATATGATACTATGTGGTGAGATGACAGGCATGGAGATGGCCTCTTTTAAAAGAAAAGTTTATGACTTACAGTTTCCAAGAGGAAGGGGCATGTCACACCATGTGGGGCCACACAGGGAAGAACGAGGCCAATCAGGAAGCAGAAGGATGAGGAAAAAGCATGGGCGAAACCTTTACTGTTGTTTTCACAGAAGGCATGGGTGAAACAGAGTTAGCAGCCGAGCAGGCTGAGGATTGGATAGTTTCAATAACTTTGGCAGGCTCTAAGCTATGGGGTGAGCTCTATTTTTCTGGTTCCTGGCCCTGAGGCGATTTAGGGCAGGGGGACAGCCTGCAGGAGCAGATAAAGTAAAGATGGTGAGGGTGTGAACTCCGAATTGGTTGGTTTGTATACTAAATACATGCTCTCAGGTAAACTGTTTGCTCACTCTAGCAATCAGCTAACCCTGGGATGGGCAGTATGCCCTCTAGGTCTGCAAGGCCCCAAGATGTCAAAGCCTCATAAAATATGGAAAATAAAATAAATGATTAATATACCCAACCCCTCAAAAATTTTGTTCTAAGAATGTGGACAAAAGCAGCAATATCCCAAAAGAGCTTAATCTCTTGGAGGTCTTGTGGGCTGAAAGAATTGTGATCTTTGTAGAAATCTCTTCCTTCACACTCACGTGGAAATAGAGGCCCAAACTAAGGCAGTAGGAGCAAAAAAAGAACTTAAAGAAAGAAAGCAGCCTTTCAAGAGGACAGCAGTTCATAAGGCAATGTTGGTAAGCATATGTGAATGGTGCCTCTGGATTGTACAGTGCACTATCTGCACAACTGTGTACAGTAGTCCTGAGTCTGAGTGCCCAGGACACACAAGAAAGGGAGGTTATATCAGTCAAGGTTTTTAGTTACAAACAACAAAATCTACTTTAGCTAGTTCAATCAGAAAATATTAGGTCATTTATAGCATTGGGGCTCAGAAAACAGTACCCCAATATATGGTGCTCTGACATGCCAAGCACTCTGAATTAAAGAAAATTGGAAGGTCTTAGAAGCTGCTTCAGAATTAGTCTCTTATCTTGTTTTTCCCCCAAGGGTAGGGAAGGGATCTCTCTCTCTCTCTCTCTGTCTTTCTCTGAAGTTTTGTTATTTGACTGAGGGAAGTTTTTCCAAAAGAAATACAATTGTCTTTAATCCCTGCCTGAAATCTTATTAACCAGGGAGAGTTAATCACCAAAGATGAAAACAAAGGTCATCACCACACCCCTGCCCAGACAGACTTTTAATCTATTCTTGTGAGGGATAGTACCTGAGAAATTTTATCTTCATTGTAAGACAACCTTTGTTCCCAGTGCAGTTCTGCCCCTCACCTTCCCACAACTTGTCACCACCTCCCCACTAGCCCAGAAGAACTTTGTCCCAGGCTATTATTTGTTTTTCAGGCCTATCTTATCCCCTGGAGACTATTCACTCTTCCTCTAAAATTGCCTACACTCCCCACTTCCCTCTACCCTAGGAAGCAGGCATGTAAGCTTTAATCTGGCCCTTCTTTGAGTTTCATATTTTGTGTGACTCCCATGTGTTTGCATATTAATAAATTTGTATGCCTTTTCTCCTGTTAATCTGCCTATTGTCAGTTTATGTCAACAGACTCAATTATCCAACCTTCAGAGGATGGAGAGAAAGTTCCCTTTGTTGTGACCACAGAAAGGCTAGAGAGTGACAGCCAGGGGCAAAGCAGCCAGAGGAAACACCCAGCTATAGCACAGAGCTATTCCAGCAGAAATGCCACTGCTGCTGCTTTCTGCTGCTTGGCACCTTGATGCGAGAGACTGAACTCTAGGGGCAGAAACTCTACCCCAGCTGCCCCAGAAGAACCAGCTATGCCTGCCAGAAGATTAAGTCTCTAAATCATATGAGGATTCTTAAATGCCAGGGAAACTGGGGAATATGGATGTCAGCCTTTAGGCACTCTAGCTCAGGCAGGCAAATTAAAAGGGCACTGGAACCTGGGTTAAGTGAGCCAATTTATGCTATCTGCCACAGTAAAATATTAGAAACTTGGAGTTTCAGGAATAAAACTGGGGATTAGAGGCAACTACCACTGGGAGTTTTACCTGAGTACTTGACTGTCCTCATGCCAGCATGAGCTGGGGAACAAAGGCTGAAGCACCTGAAGTAAGAAGCACCTGAACTCTCTAAGTCGACAGCCTTTTGCCCATAGACACATTCCCGAAACAATGAACTAAATCACATGCTAAGTGCCACATATAATATTTATCACTTTAAGAATCCCATTGTGAATTCTTTTGCAAAGTGAATAACCATTCTCCTATATTTCTTTCCTGTGAAACTGGATTTAATATATTGAACTTTCTTAAATCAAGGTATACTGTCCCACTGGAGCCTTTTAAAAGAACAGAACATCACAAATCTCATGAAAGGAGGCTATAAAAAGTCACAGTTTTGACATAACAGGCATCACATAACTGCACATGGAAACTGACAACTGTCGATGCCATTGTTCAATTTCCAGCCTTCCAAATTAAGAGCTGGAACTCATCTGTTTGAACATAGAAGGAGAGAGCTGCGTGATCCTCATACCTGGCCATGCCGGCAGAGTAGCTAAAGCCCTCAAAGGATCAACTCAAATGTAGATCATGGGCCCCACATTCACATGTGTACTATAAATACTCACCATGGTGCCACTGGTTGGGAGGAATGGGTAATCAATGCACTTATAAAAAAGCAGCAGGCAGATGGTAATTAACACCTCACACCTTCCTTCCCCAACATGCAAATTGTTACAGTGGCAGCAGCACAGAGAGGGGTGTTGGGCTTCATGGCCAAGCTTTTGCTCTTATTTATTACCTTAAATTTTTTTTTTTTTGCCCAGAGAGCTGGAGGCCAAAGCAGCACATTATGAAAGATTTCTCTGCCTGCTCACTCAAATCTCAGCTCATAATGGAAGTTGGTTCTCGTTAATAGATTCATGTACTCCTTCCCCAGTGCCTTGTCAAATAATAGCACAGTCAAAGCCATAGCAGAGTCCACACTCGCACATCTCATAAGCCCAACAGGAGGAGGGGGCTTGTTTATTGCACTGTCTGGAGCAGAATCAAATTATTTATGGACCATTTAGATGCAAATGTATCACTCATTTAGCAAACATGCTGCATATGCAGACAATTTAGCCAAACAATGGATCTATAAGGACATCCCCGCTAATCTCTGAGTATCAACTGTGCCTTTTCAAAGGGGATTTGGATTTTCTGTGAAGTGATCAAACTTGACAAGTAATTTCTACCTAACGTTTAGGCTAGCCTCTTCTCTCTTCACCATCTGCAGGTGAAAAATCCTATTTTCTGCTAGTGATGAGGTAATGCAAAAGGCTACAGATGCAAGTTAAGGAAGAGAAAGAGATTTCATGCCCACAACTATGTTGCCACAGAAAATAAAACCATTCTGAAGGATCTATTCTGTTTGGTTGCTTTGAAATTACAAAACATTTTCATTCAACACACGCCCCAACCCCCAACCCATTTATGCTTCCTGAGCTATTGCAGGAGAGGAAGCTGTGAATAAATCTAAGCCATCTTTGCACAAAGAGAGTGATCTTGCACACCCACTCAGAAGAATATCTGAGTCTCTGCCTGGGAATTATAAAAAAGCCTCGACTGCTCCAGCAACTCTCGGGATCAATGAAAACCGTATTAGGGAAAGAGACACCAAATTTGAAAACTCCACTAGTCCTGGAGTTTATTATCAAAATGTCAGCCTGATTCAGTTGTGCTAAACAATTTGGTGAATAGGAGAAAGGTAACATAATAAGCACAGCAAGTCAGGGAGGTAAAATGGGATTAGGTGAATTTTTCTGCTGCGGGCTGGGAAAGAGGGGCAGAGGGGCTGTGCCGCCTGAATGAGGTCTGGGGATCAGGCTCTAAATATTTTAATTTCACAACTAAAACCTACATGCATTGCTGCCTGGTGCCCATGAGTAATCTTTTTAAAAAATCACATTGTCCTTTTCCCATGTCTAAATGGAGAAATGGTAACCTGTGATTTGTCCGTCACCTCCTCAAGGAGAGAAAACTCCAATTGTTACCAGGGGATCCTTGCTCCCAGCGCTCCCAAGATGGCGGCTGCTGCTTCCAAGATGGTGGCAAGCCTCGTGTTCTCTGACTTGCGGTTCTTGGCCTCACATATTCCAAGGAATGGAATCTTGGGCCATGCAGTGAGTGTTATAGCTCTATTAGAAGCCGTGGGTCACAGAAAAGAACCATGGAACCCAGTGACCAGTGTTCAGCTCGATTAGGATGAACCCAGGCACTTAGCCCTGCAGGAACAATGGCAAGCCTTTACCCCTATCCGGAGCGGCAATGGGCACCTCACTGGATCAGGAGCACAGCGGACACCCTGCCGGATCTGGAGGGATGGAAGTCAGAGGCAGGTCTGCGACTGCTGCAAACAGCAGTGGTGGACGGCAAGTGAAAGCTCAGTTCCAGCCATAACAAGCATGGACCAGAAGAGTGCAGTTGCAAGATTTAATAGAGTGAAAACAGAGCTCCCATACAAAGGGAGGGGACCCAAAGGGGTTGCCGGCACTTTGGGTTTATATCCTGATAGAATGCCTGGGTGTAAATCCCGATCATTGTCCCTCCCGTTGTGCTCTCAGGCAATAGATGATTGGCTATTTCTTTATCTCCTGTTTTTCACTAATTAGCATTTTAGTGAGCTCTCTTTACTATCTGATTGGCGGGTATGAGCTAAGTTGCAAACTCCATGTTTAAAGGTGGAAGTGGTCACCTTCCCAGCTAGGCTTAGGAATTCTTAGTCGGCCTAGGAAATCCAGCTAGTCCTGGCCCTCGCAATGACCACAGGTGATCCTTTGGCCTGGTCATTGGAAAACAATAATCACATTTCCAACACGTTCTCTAAGTAAGTTACCTCTTGTTTTACTGAAAGGCCAACCCAACGCCTGGATTCAAATGACAAGTGACAAAGTGCCTGTGGCGTGATCCAGGAGCGCTGGGCTAGGTGCCTCTTAAATTTCCTAAGAAAACAACAACAAAACCTTCATATGGTTTTCTATTAATTCAACAGATTTTGTAACTAGAACTCACGTCAAATGCATTGTAATTCATCCGCATCTACCCTACTCCATATCCCCATTAGTCTCCCTCCCCCTGCCCCCACCACACACACACACAGTACCCACACTCATTTTCTACTCTCCAGTCCTTACAAGGAAATCTAAGGAAATCCAGAGCCTGAGGAAATCCAGAGCCTGACGGTAGTTAAAGCGGTGAAAATAGATTTTACTGAAGAACAATTACAGTAGAAGAAAAAAGACCTCAGTATAGAACTGGTCTCAATTCTGAATACAGCCATGGCACGTGGGAATTTACAGCCAAGGAGCAGAGTGGGGAGGAGGGTGGTAGATAGAAAATTACTAAGAGGAGACAGCAAGGCAGGGGAATTCTTGCCAAACTGACCTAACAGGGGCCAGGCGCGGTGGCTCGCTCCTGTAATCCCAGCACTTTGGGAGGTCAAGGCAGGTGGATCATTTGGGACCAGGAATTTGAGACCAGCCTGGGCAACATGGCAAAACCATGTCTCTACAAAAATTCACAACTTAGCCAGTTGTGGTGGTGTGTGCCTGTAGTCCTAGCTGCTTGGGGGGCTGATGTGAGAGGAAGGATCATTTGAGCCTGGGAGGTGGAGGCTGCAGTGAGCAGTGATTGGACCACTGTATTCCAGCCTGGGTGACAGAGCAAGATCTTGTCTCAAAAGATAAATAAACTGACCTAACAGGATTCTTGCTCAAGGCAGGCCAGGTGGATCAGGTGTATCCCTAGGGGATGAGGAATTTGACCAGATATTGAGGGTGATCAGATATCAAGGGTGAAGAGTTCTTCCTAAACTGACTTAGGAGGATTCTTGCTAAAACTGGGTGATGCAGGCCCCACAAGGACAGTCACTGAAGCCTGCAGTTGAAGCCTTGTTGAGACAAGACCTTAGAGAGCCTAACACAGGTTAGGTCAAGGAGAAAGTCTGTTACTGCAATCCTGGTTGTAAAAACCTGCTGCTTGTACTTCATTAATGTAAGGTTTTCTTTTTGTGTGTTCTAGCTTCATTCCTCACAACTCCACTTTCTCAGCTTTTTCAAAGTCCTGAGCTACCATATTTCTTTGTTGTTAAATGTCAGTGGCCTCATCTCAGTCTTCGTTTTCCTCAAGCTCTCTGCCACATTGGATGCTGTGGGAGCTCATGGGTTTCCAGAAAGTTCCTGAGCGCTACACAGAGAGACCCACTGGGCAGCCTGAACCCAATAACCTGAACCAACGTTTACCTGCATGCTCTCACTGGCATTAGGGCCTCCCCACCTAACCCTCCACTCTCGAGCTCCCTGCTCTGGGGAGGCCACGCTTTCCTCTCTGCATCTTAAACCCCTCCTGCTTTCTCACCTTGCCTTCAGGGCACCTGGTGTCTCCTTCATTCTCTCCATCTTTGCTCCTCCACATTTCAGACTTGTCAACATTTCAGAAAAACCACATCGTACATGGTGATGTCTCTCAAGGTATTCGAAATGCCACATAAAATATCCTACATTATATCACGTTGTATTTGCAGTTGTCACTCTTATGATGATTTTAGTATGGGTGAAAATATCTGACTACTTCACATTGAAATGCATACTTTGTTATTGTAAATAGCTTTCTTTCTTCTTCTTCTGTATATTGCACTTATAATTTCTGAATATTACACTTATAATTTCTGAAATTATTAAGAGTAGGTTCATTACACTATTTGTAAAATTTATTTCAGATGGATTGATAATACTGCTCTCTTTTATACCTTGTGCTAATCTTTCTTTTCCAGACCCACTCCTCCTTTCTAAAATCTTGCCTAGATTCCAAAATTATTATTTGCCAGCCCCCACCCTAATCCTTACATTTCCAAATTCTTGCCTCTGCAATTCTCCCTTTGCACTGCCGGAAAGATTATCATTATGTAGCACATATCAGACCATGTCACTCTCTCCTACGAAGTCCACCATGGATCCCTAGTGCCTCCTGAGGGGATTTTAACTCTCGAGCCTGGCATGTAAAGCCATTGCCATGGGGCCTCTGCTACTTCTCAAGCTGCATCCCCCCAGGTGTCCACTATGGGTTTCTATGGGAGACTGGAATATGCCATCCCAAAATATGAAGGATTGTTGAGCTGAAGGCAATTAAGAAGAAAATGTAGGAAAGCTCTCTGCCCTTCCTCTATTTGCCTAAAAGCAGAACATAGATTTTTGAAGACAAAAGCTAACTCCCTCCAACCCCACCAGGGAGAATAAACATTAACCACTAAAGACGACTTTGTACCCTGAGTAGAAAAAACAAGCTCTGTTTCTCCCACTATATTCTCACTAGATGAGTGACTTCTGACACTAGATAAGTGGGGATTTCTACCCACACACCAAGTAAACAATCAATTTTGCAGCAGGCTGCAGCTGGGTATCCTCTAATTCACTTCAACTCTGACACTATCTACCTAGAGATAGTATCACATCACACTGGTTGAGGACTCAGTCCCACAAGACATCCGCCCACTTCCATTGCTGACTGCAAGCACCAGGTTGTTTTGACTGTGCTTCTGAGCAACCAGCTATAAATTGGGGATCCTAAGACCCCCACCTTCGGTTTGATGAATTTGCTAGAGCAGCTCACAGAAATCAAGGAAAGAGTTACATTTACCGGTTGATCATAGAAAAAGGACTCAGATGAAGAGATGGATGTGTAAGATGAGGTATGGGGGAAGCTCCAGGCGTGCCACCCTTCAGGAACCTCTGGAAGTTCACTGAACCCAGTCTTTTTGGGTTTTGACAGGAGCTTCATTATGTAGATATGATTGATTGCATCATTGGCCATTGGTAGTCAACTTAACCTTCAGCCCTTGTTCCCTCCTTAGAGGTTGAGAGTGGGGCTGAAGGTTCCAACCATCTCATCCTCCCTTTGTCTTTCCAGTGACCAGCCAACAGTCAGTTCCTTAGCGTACTTTGGAGATTCCAAGGGTTTTAGAAGTTGTATGACAGGGCAAGACCAAATATGTATTTCACAGTATCATAGACCCTTATCAGCCCAGAGATGGTACCAGAGAAATTTACATTCACAAGCTTTCCCAACTAGTTTTTCCCACATTTATTTGCCTTCCCACAATTTACTGACCCTAGAGACTCAAAATTCTTTTCCTTCATCTTGTCACTTCTCTAAAAATGTACTGTTCTTGGTTGAAGATGCTATATAAGCTGGGATTCTCACCTTTTTGAGAATTGCTCATCTCTGGATGTCTCCCATATATATGGGATATGTATGTTAATACACTCCTTTTTTTCTCTTACTGATCTGTCTGTTCTTATAATTTCCATTCCAACTAATAAGTTGAGACAGCTGAAGAAAAAATTATTTTCCATCCCCCACGCTTCAGTAACTGGGATTTACTCCTGTAGACCCTTGTGTAAACTGTTTCCTCTGCTGGAACTCTCTTACCCTCCTATCATGACAACATGAGCCTGCAAAGCTTAGTATAAGGGTCACCCCTCAGTGAAACCTTTCCTGCCCCAGGTTCCATTTCCCCCATTTATCCTGGACACTTTATTTGAACTCCATGAGAGAGAGCGTCCACTTATTCCTCCCTGTACCAGATTTGTTGTTTCCATACCTCTCCCTAACTAAGGTGCCAGTCTCTTGAGCCAAGACAGTCTCATTCATCTTCATAACCCCCTCAGTATCTAGCACTTTGACATAGTGGGGCCTCAAGAAATGCTTACTGAGTTGAGTTAAAATGGCAAATCCTGCTAGAGTTAAAGTTGTCAGAATCAAAATGGAGTCACCAATGTTAAGAAAACCTTGACATATAGACTCCAGGAAGGCCGTGAAGAGCAGATTCTCATGCTTATATGCCTGATGACAAAAGAGACTACAAGAACCACAACCTTGAACGAAGGCCATCTCAACCTTACACACAAAAAATAATACTTCTGCAAGGACATCTGCCCAGCAACTGCCTGTCCAACCTTGAGCTGGCATCATCCTTGTTATTGATCTTTGTAGCCAAGGATAATTATTTCAAAACAATTACAGAATCCTCCTTATTTATTCCTTTAAAAACACTTGTTTTCCTTTACCTCCCTGAATACGCATATAGTTAACTGTGCATGCATATTCCCATCGCAATGCTGTATTCCAAAATAAATATCATTTTCTTTTAGAAAGCCTCTCTGTGTTTGTTATTTAAGTTGACAAGCTCAAAGTATTTCTGGAGAAATATGGGTCTGGTGAGACTGAGGAAAGGAAGACAGAGTTGCTGTCTCCATAGCCCTATCAACGGAGCTAAATTCAGGGCTGCCCCAGGAAAGGTCTCAGACATTTCCCTCCTAGTATTTTAATTAAAATTAAGAGCACACATCAATAAAACAATGAGAAATAAATGCAGCACTTTTTTTCAATGCCACACAGTGATGCTGACTCAGCTCCTAGAGCTGTGCTTCAAAGTACCTCTTCTCTGCCCACCACCATGAGTTCAGCCCCAGAGGTTCCTGCCAGTGGTACTACTGGGGTCAGTGAGACTCTACTGCCAATGTTCTTTCGCTTAGAGTGGATTCACACCACTCATTCAGCAGTGGGCCTGGGGCCAGGACGCCCATGGGGGTCATCATCCCTGCAGGTACTGGTCATGCACAAGGGACTGCAGTGCCCAGCACTCAGCACTGCCCTTCACCTCTTTGCAGCCTCCATAGTCATCTGACCCTGTCTGGACTCTGCCCAGTTCATGCCCCCAGTCTACTTTCCCTTCTGTCTCTGCCAGCTCTACCCATGTGACCCACTTTGACTCTACTTTCTACATCATTCTCATTTCACCCACCTTCCCTCACTCTCTGTTCTCCTGCAACTCTGACCATCTCTCGTGCCCTGGAATTTACTCTGTGTCCTCTTTCTTCAGTGTCTGCATGTTGGCTCCTCTGCTTGCAATGCTCTTCCTCCTGCCAATTCCACCTCCGTTTTTCTGCATAACTTCTACTCCTCCTTCATGCCTCAAGGAGACCTTTCCTGACACCTTGAAGTCTAAAGTGTGCACTGGGTTAAATCCTTCTAGTTTGAGCTCCCTGAATCCTGTCACCCTGTAACACTCATCACTCTTATAGAAGCTTGTGTTTTGTTTTGTTTGTTTGTTTGTTTGAACCTACCATAACTTAATTGGGGATTGACTTGGCTACAATTATTACAAAACAAACAGACTACAGGCAATTGTGGTCCACTAGGAAGAGGTAACACATATCCACAGCATGTGTCACTCATGAATGAGTGACATTATGTTCCTGAAAAAAACAGCTGCACCATGTGATGGTAAACATTTTATTGTCAGTCAAATCATATGGGTTGGTTTTACTTGATTTTAGTCATTTTTCTTCACTCTATAGCAGAAAGGCCAGAAATTTTACTTTCTGTTTACTTTACTTTCTGTTTACCTTTGCATTTTTGCTAGTTTTACGTTTGTTTTCTCATATCTGTATCTGTTCACCAGGTCCCCATGGCCCAACACAGGGTCTGGCACACAAAAGAAAATCAGTAACTATTTGCTGAATTGAAATGAGTTGCCTGACTGGGTTGGTCTACATATTTCATGTGAATGTCAGACCACATGCCAGAAGTTGTTCCCCAAGTGTTACGGGAACAGCCCTGAACAAAGCAGGCAGAATTCCTGCTGTCAAGGGTCTTCTGTTCCAATAGGAGGAGACAGATTTTAAAAAGACATAAAGAGATGACAAAAGAATATAATTACGTCCAGTAGTGATATGTTTTGAAAAAAGTTAAAATCCTCCCCTTCTACATTGACCTGTTAAGCTTGCCAAAATTACATAAGCTCCAACTCCCTTGAAACCCATGATAACCCAATACCTGGACAAAATTAGAATGATGTTAATGAGAAAGAAGCAAGACCCATGGCTTTTGGGTTGACAGCCGGGGCATCTGCTACCCTCCCTCATGCTGGATCCATCACTCCCACCATCTCTGTGTCTACTCCACAGCTCCAGTTAGGCCCTCTTCAGTTTCAGTTATTGGCAAATGTCTCCCTCTCCATTTGTGAACAAGAAGGCAGGGACCATCACTTCTTCAACCCTGCACACAGCCCAGCATACAGTAGGAGCTCAAAAAACATTCGCTACTTTCAACGAAGTTGAACTTTAACTTATATACAGAGAAATAGAGCAAACAGCAACTTGAGTTTTGCAAACTCTGAAATAATCATTCTACATGATTCACCTCTTGGTCTTTCTGATAGTATCCACTGGGTCTCTGTTGACAGATTTGGGGATTGGCTGATGTGACATTGGTCAAAGGCCCTGTTCTGTTGTCACTCAGCTCTCCCAGCAGTTTGGTTCACCGAGCTTCCTCTCTATGCCTAGCCCCAGACCTCCCATCACCTATGTCAATAACAGCTTCCTCTGGGGCTCACCAGAAACAAGCCCCTACTCATGCGGAAGTTGGCAAATACAGTTCCACAAAAGTTCTCACTGTCCCTGTCCAAGTCAGAGCCAAGCCCAATGGACTGGGGACATCCAGAATGTGAGGCGAGGCAGGAGTGTCTTCAGAGCCTGGATTGGAAGGTGAGTAACTTTTCAAAAGGGTGGCATTGAATTGCCCATTCCTCTGTCCCATGGGGGTGTCAGAGGGAGAGTGAGAGAAAAAAGAGTGCTAGCTGGTGGCACCGAAGGGAAGGGGCAGCGTGAAAAGAGAGGCGAGATGGTGGCACCAAGGGAAGGAGCAGCGCAACGAGAGAGGCGAGATGGTGGCACCAAGGGAAGGGCAACACAACGAAAGAGGCGAGATGGTGGCACCAAGGGAAGGGGCAGCACAACGAGAGAGGCAAGATGTTGGCACCAAGGGAAGGGGCAGTGCAATGAGAGAGGCGAGATGGTGGCACCAAGGGAAGGAGCAGTGCAACAAGAGAGGCGAGGGAGGTGTTGAACTTGGGAGGGGAGACAAGGAGAGAATCAGGACAGATCAGTGCTTCTCATGCTGTAAGGGTGCCCCAAACCACCTGGAGAGCTTGTTTCTGTTTTATTTTATTGATTTATTTTTAGAGATAGGATCTCCCGCTGTCATCCAGGCTGGAGTACAGTGGCGCAATCATAACTCACTGTGGCTTGAACTGCTAGTCTCAAGCGAACCTCTTACCTTAGCCTCCCAACTAGGGAGGGCTACAGGTGTGCAACACTAGGCCCAGCTAATTTTATAAATAAATAAATAAATATAAATATATATATATATATATATATATATATATATATATAGAGAGAGAGAGAGAGAGAGAGAGAGAGAGAGAGAGAGAGAGAGAGAGGACCTCTCTATGTTGCCCAGGCTGGTCTTGAACTCCTGGCCTCAAGTGATCCTCCTGCTCGGCCTCCCAAAGTGCTGAAATTATAGGCATGAGCCACTTCGACCGACTGGAATCTTGTTAAAATGCAGATTCTGATTCTATAGGGCTGGGTAGAGTCTCAGATTCTGCATTTCTGACAAGCTCCCAGGTAATATTCATGCTGTTGGGCCTCAGATCACACACTGTATAATAAAGAATGAAATGATTTTTAAGGCCCTTTCTGTTCTGGGGTTGAGTCTGATTCTCTGAAGGGTCACCTACTCTGCCCCATTTATCAAGTAACCTGAAAGGCTACCAGTTTTAAGTGGGTTCCAGAACAGGAGAAGGCTCTAGAAGGCCAGGCTGCTGTGCAAGCTGCTTTGCCACTTAGGGCATATGACCCAGCCGATCCAATGGTGCTTGAGTGTCAGTGGCAGATAGGGATGCTGTTTGGAGGCTTTGGCAGGCCCTCATAGGTGAATCACGCAGAAGCCTCTTGGATTTTGGAGCAAGGCCCTGCCATCTTCTGCAGATAACTACTCTCCTTTTGAGAGATAGCTCTTGTCCTGTTACTGGGCTTTGGTGGAAACTGAATGTTTGACTATGGATCATCAAGTCCCCATGCGACCTGAACTGCCCGTCATGAACTGGGTGCTTTCTGACCCACCTAGCCATAAAGTGGGTTGTGCACAGCAGTATTCCATCATCAAATGGAAGTAGTATATGTGTGATCGGGCTTGAGCAAGTCCTGAAGGCACAAGTGAGTTACATGAGGAAGTGGCTCAAATGTCCATGGTCTTCACTCCTGCCACCCTGCCTTCTCTCCCCCAGCCTGCACCTATGGCCTCAAGGGGGGGAGTTCCCTATGATAAGTTGACAGAGGAAGAGAAGACTAGGGCCTAGTTCACAGATGTTTCTGCACATTATGCAGGCACCACCCAAAAGTGGACAGCTGCAGCACTATAGTCCCTTTCTAGGACATTTCTAAAGGACAGCGGTGATGTGAAATCTTCCCAGTGGGCAGAACTTTGAGCAGTGCACCTAGTTGTGCACTTTGCATGGAATGAGAAATGGCCAGATGAGCGGTTACATACTGATTCGTGAGCTGTAGCCAATAGTTTGGCTGGATGGTCAGGGAGTTGGAAGAAACATGATTGGAAAATCGGTGACAAAGGAATTTGGGGAAGAGGTATGTGGATGGACCTCTCTGAGTGGTCAAAAACTATAAAGATATTTGCATCCCATGTGAGTGCTCACCAACAGGTGACCTCAGCAGAGGAGGATTTTAATAACCAAGTGGATAGGATGACCCATTCTGTGGATACCACTCAGCCTGTTTCCCCAGCCACCCCTGTCATTGCCCAATGGGCCTGTGAACAAAGTGGCCATCGTGGCAGGGATGGAAGTTACGCATGGGCTTAGCAACATGGACTTCCACTTATCAAGGCTGACCTGGCTAGAGCCACTGTTGAGTGCCCAGTTTGCCAGGAGCAGAGACTAACACTGAGCCCTTGATATGGCACCATTCCTTGGGGTGATCAGCAAGCTACCTGGTGGTAGGTTAATTATATTAGACCTCTTCCATCATGGACATGGCAGAGTTGGTCCTCACTGGAATACATGCTTACTCTGGTTATGTGTTTGCCTATGCTGCATATAATGCTTCTGCCAAGACTACCATCCATGGACTCACGGAATGCTTTATCCATTGTCATGGTATTCCACACAGCATTGCCTCTGACCAAGGCACTTTTACTTCACAGTTAAAGAAGTGTAGCAGTGGGCTCTTGCTTATGGAATTCACTGGTCTTACCATGTTCCCCATCATCCTGAAGCAGTTGGATTGTTAGAACAGTGGAATGGCCTATTGAAGTCACAATTACAATGCCAACTAGGTGACAATACTTGGCAGGGCTGGGGCAAAGTCCTCCAGAAGGCTGTGTATGCTCTGAATCAGTGTCCAATATAGGGTACTGTTTCTCCCATAGCCAGGATTCATGGTTCTAGGAATCAAGGAGTGGAAGTAAAGATGGCACCACTCACCATCACCCCTAGAGATCCACTAGCAAAATTTTTGCTTCCTGTTCCCACAACATTTCATTCTACTGGCCTAGAGCTCTTAGTTCCAGAGGCAGGAACACTGCCACCAGGAGACACACACAACAACAATGCCATTAAACTGGAAGTTAAGATTGCCACATGGACACTTTGGACTCCTCCTACCTTTAAGTCAACAGGCTAAGAAGGGAGTTACAGTGTTGACTGGGGTGATTGACCCAGACTATCAAGATGAAATCAGTCTACCACTCCACAGCAGAGGTAAGGAACAGTACGCTTGGAATACAGGAGATCCATTAGGGCATCTCTTAGTATTACCACGCCCTGTGATTACAGTCAATGGGAAACTACAACAGCCCAATCCAGGCAGGACTACAAATGACCCAGACCCTTCAGGAATGAAGGTTTGGGTCACTCCACCTGGGAAAAAACTATGACCTGCTGAGGTGCTTGCTGAAGGCAAAGGGAATACAGAATGGGTAGTAGAAGAAGGTAGTCATCAATAGCAGCTACGACCACACAACCAGCTGCAGAAACGAGAACTGTGATTGTCATATGAGTATTTCCTCCTTCTTTTGTTAAAAACATGTTTGCATATGTAGACATTTGTACTAAGATAGTATCTTCATTCTATTTCCTTTCTCCTTTATCAAGTGACATACATTTGTTGACTTCACATCGGCATTTAAGTATTGTTAACATTATGCAATAGGATTTGGTTTGGGGATTGGTGTGTTTCTGGTTGTACAAAGGATAGTTTTATTATGTTAGGTGTAATTATGACCTTATTATTGTCTTCATTTGAAGATTATGTATGACCTCAGAAGATGTGTATGGGTTCAAGTTGACAAGGGGTGGACTTGTGATGGTTAATACAGAGTGTCAACTTGATTGGATTGAAGGATACAAAGTATTACCTGGGTGGGTTTGTGAGGGTGTTGCCAAAGGAGATTAACATTTGAGTCAGTGGGCTGGAAAGGCAGACCCACCCTTTATCTGGGTGGGCACAATCTAATCAGCTGCCAGCATGGCTAGAATATAAGCAGGCAGAAAAATGAAAAAAGAGAGAAACTGGCCTAGCCTCCCAGCCTACATCTTTCTCCTGTGCTGGATGCTTCCTGCCCTTGAACATCAGACTCCAAGTTCTTCAGTTTTCGAACTCAGGCTGGCTCTTCTTGCTCCTCAGCCTGTAGACAGCCTACTATGGGACCTTGTGATAATGTGAGTTAATACTTAATAAACTCAAATATAGATACATAGATATATATATGTAGATATCCCATTAGTTATGTCCCTTTAGAAAACCCTGTCTAATACAGACCCTGTCTAGAAAGAAAGAGAAAGAAAGAAAGAAAGAGAGAGAGAGAGAGAGAGAGAGAGAGAGAGAGAGAGAGGGAGGGAGGGAGGGAGGGAGGGGAGGGGAGGGAGGGGAGGGGAGGGGAAGGGAGAGAGAGAGGGTTAGGCTTTGTGTCCCCACCCAAATCTCATCTTGAATTGTAATCCCCATGATCCTTATAATCTCCTCGTGTTAAAGGAAAGACCAGATGGAGATAATTGAATCATGGGAGTGGTTTCCCCC
Source organism: Papio anubis (assembly GCF_008728515.1). NCBI lineage: Eukaryota > Metazoa > Chordata > Mammalia > Primates > Cercopithecidae > Papio > Papio anubis. Next base: position 24,190,945 of record NC_044990.1, on the reverse strand, counting down.
ATGCTGTTCTTGTGATAATGAGTTTCCACAAGATCTGGTGGTTTCATAAGGGGCTCTTCCCCCTTTGATTGGCACTTACTCCTTCCTGCTGCCTTGTGAAGAAGGTGCCTTGCTTCCTTTTTGCCTTCCTCCATGATTGTAAGTTTCCCAAGGACTCCCCAGCCATGCAGAACTAGGTCAATTAAACCTCTTTCCTGTATAAACTACCCAGTTTCAGACAGTTCTTTACAGCAGTATGACATCGGAGTAATACAGGAAGTGAGGCTTAGGGAGGCTTAAGCAATTTCCCCAAAGTCACCTAGTTTGAAAATGGTCAAATTAGATTTTGAATGCAGTTTGAATGCAGTAGGCTGAACTGAGGGTCAGGGTTTGTAATCAATTTGCCATGGCCAGGTGTCTTGAGCTTAAATGAAGATTTCATACCTTCCTGGCTATGTTCTTTTGAGCATATGTTAAGTGTTCAGTAACAGTGGTGATTATTGTTAAATGAAATAATAATGAAATGAAAGATTCAAAGTTATTGAGACCATGAGGGAGGTTGCCTGTGGGATTTAGAAAGAAGGAGGAGGAAGAGCCAGGTGTGGTGGCTCACGCCTGTAATCCCAGCACTTTGGAAGGCCGAGGTGGGGGGATCACGAGCTCAGGAGATCGAGACCATCCTGGCTAACACGGTGAAACCCCGTCTCTACTAAAAATACAAAAATTAGCCAGGCATGGTGGCGGGCGCCTATAGTTCCAGTTACTCAGGAGGCTGAGGCAGCAGAATGGCATGAACCTGGGAGGCCGTGCCACTGCACTCCAGGCTGGGTGACACAGCGAGACTCCATCTCAAAAATTAAATTAAATTAAATTAAAAAAAAGAAAGGAGGAGGAGGAAGAAGAGAGGGTTGCTGGGATGCTACTGAATCTCCAGTTCAAATTTAACCCTGTTCACACAAAGCCCTAAACCAAGAAGTGTTATCCCAATTATTTGCCCTAAATCAGTCATTCCCCTCCCAGAGGCATCAGACACTCAGTAGGGAAGTGACATGTGGGGCAAAAGTTGAGCTCAACCTCAGTCATCATTTTCATGACATGCATCTATGAGGGTTGGGACACATTTACTGAAAGAGGACCAGAGACACATGGCCAACTGCTCAGTGGCCTCCAGAAGAGGACCAGAGACACATGGCCAACTGGTCAGTGGCCTCAGTGGCCAACTGCTCAGCTCATGCAGTACAAAACAGGCAAAATAATGGATTGCAGGTGGCAGTGAACTAGAGAAGGCCTTGCAAGCTGGCATAGGGCCAGAAATACTATAAGAAAAGTGAGTCACTTGCTTCAGGCACAAAATTTAAGGGGATGTCAAAGACTTGTCATCAAGATAAATTGAAATAAATAATATTTTAATGCAATAAATAAAAATCAAATAATATTTAAATAGCAATGAATGAATATGTATATTCCCCCTTCCCAAATGTGTGTGCTGAAATCCTGACCCCCAAGGATCAGAGGAAATGGAGCGGTGGTTAGGAGGAAGAGCACTCATGAATGGGATTAGTGTCCTTGTAAAAGAGACCAAAAGAGTTCCTTTCCCTACTCTGCTCTGTGAGGATACAGTGATAAAACAGTGACCTGTGAGGAAGCAGGCCCCCACCAGATACCAAATCCACAAGCGCCTTGCTCTTGAACTTCTCAGCCTCCAGAACTCTAAGAAATACACCTTTATTGTCTGTAAGTCACCAGTCTAAGATATTTTGTTATCAGAGCCTGACTGGATGAAGACACAATATTTTTTAAAAAGTCAAAATTGATCCCTAAAAAATCCGTGATGAAAAGGTATCAAAATTGTAAATAAGAATAAACCTGATCCTGTACTTTGCATAAGCTTGACAGTGAGTTTCTCATTCACTTCTTGTCCGAATCTTGATTAGCTGCACATGGACAGGAGACTTAGTCCCTGATATGCAGTATAGGGATGAAAAGACGGCATGTGGGTCTCGCCCTTCAGGAACTCACAGGTTTACCCAGGTGAAGCTAGGGAGGAGCCATAAGAATATAATTGCTTGCCAGGCCTAAGGAGGTTGGAGCAATATTTAAGGAGGTTAAAATGGTAGTATTGGTCAAAACCTCTCAGAATATTGTCAGAGCTCTGAATATAATATCCCAAAATATGGCACCTTGGCATACTAAGTATTTTATACTAAGGAAATGGAGGGAACTGTAGAAAAAGAAGTCCACTCTCTGACTTTCTTTCACCTTTCTCCCCTGAAACATGGCCCCAGAGGAATTGTCTGATTTTCCTCCTCTGAAAGTAGGTGCTAAGACCCTCATATAACAGTTGTCCTGCTCTACACCTGAAAGTCAAGAAGACCCTGAACAAGCAGGCCTTGCTGACTTCCCCCTAGTTTAATACCATTAGATCATACCCCTTTTTGTCCAATCATATATCTCCACAACTCTCCACTTCTTTCATCAGACTTAAAATAAAAATACACAGCTTATCCTGGGTCTTTGGGTTTTCATTTCTGAAGACTTCCTGCATCACATAAAACTTTGGTTAAATAAACATGTTATGCTTTTCTCTTGTTAATCTGCCTTTTCTTATAGGGATGTGTTAGGGCTCAGAAAATGATCCCCCAATATATGGTGACTTGACAGCTAAAGTAGAGAAGCAGCTTCAAGGTCTCTCAGACTCTCCCACCCCTGCCTCCTGTCTCTCAATCCTCTGTCTCTCCCCAAGCACAGGATGGAGCTGTTCTCTGAAGTGCCCTTATCTACCTAGAAACCAGACCCCCTAGTTTAATACCATTAGACTTCCTTTAGTTCTTTCCCTTAAGTTTTACTAACCGGAGGAGATTAAAACTCAAACCACAGAGAAAGTGACTACAAACGAAACACCACACCTAGAACTCAGATGAACTTTGCACTTTGTCCCAAACGATTGTTCTTGGGTCCCTTCAATTTCCAAAGAGAATCATTCACAAGCAAATGTCTGCCTCTCGAATCCATTTTTCCCTCCTAAAATTATTTATTCCTACACCCCCAACTCCTGTTCCCCTCTGAAGAAGGTTACATAAGCATCAGGACCCTACTGGGTAATCACTCTCTTGTGATTCCTCTGGGCCATGCACATATATACATTTCATATGCCTTTTTCTCTTGTTAGTCTGCCTATTGTAAGTTTATTTTCAGTGAACCTTCAGAGGGTGGAGGGGAAGCTTTTCCCTTTTGGCCCTGAACCTTGCAATGAGTAAGGAAAAGATAGTACTTTTTCTCCCCTATAACACAAATGGTTTTTAGACCACTTGACCATCCTGACACTACACAAACGCTTTTTAACTCAGCAATTCCATTTCCAGAATGTTACTTAAGGAAATAATAACAGATATGTAAAAAGATTGCACAGTTTATATGAGAGAGAGATTAAAACCCCCCTAAATGGCCAATAATAAAGAATAGTTTTAAAAAGAATAACAAGATATCCATATAATAAAATATTATTCTGGCATTTAAAATTATGCTGTAGAAAAATTGTTAATGATGTGAGGAAAAGCTCATGGCACACTGCCAAGTGAGGACAGTAACTTAATATGTATCTATGAAAACCGTCACTAAAGGGCTAAAAATGATTACCTACTAGTATATATTCTATTTTGTATTAATATTTTCTAAAATGAATTGCTCTTCTGATCAAATCTTAACATACAATTTTTTTTAAGAAGCAAGTTCCTATTTATAGACTGCTCATGCTCCAGAGTCCTGAGAGGAAGGAGGTTAGTGTAGGATGATGTCCTTGAAGTGGAAGAGCTGGCCAAGTGTGGTAGCTGAAGAGGGAGGTGAGGAGAGCTTTCCAGGGAAGGTGATGAGCACAGGCAGAGTGGGGGGGCCAAGGGGACACAGGGGTGCAGGAGTGGAGGAAAGTTTCACTGGGCTCAAAGCGGGAAGCAGCCGACCACACAACTGCCAATTCCAGAAAGCCCTGATCATCTCAAATCCTATGAGAAGGATCCGGTGACCTGTTCCATCAGAGGATGGAAGAAGCCACGGGTACAATTCAAAGGCCGTGATGAAAGTTCCAGCAGCTCCTCTGATTAAAAACCACAAATCCGCATCTCTCCACCTAATCCCTTGGTGAAAAGGGGAGATTAGCACAAGTCGCAGCCCTGATAACTCCTATCTCTTTAAGTTGCGTGTAAAATTTCAGGCATCTCCCTGGAGATCCCAAGCTGGCCTATCGCCATTGCTCTCCCACTAATTGGAAAATTGTAATAAGAAAGCAAACATTGCTGATTCTCTAATAACCTGGATAAAGAGCAGCCTGCCTTGTGCTCCCTGATTACTAAATATACTTGCATAGCTTGAAAGGATGAATGATGGAGGCTATTGTAAGCCGCCGATGTCACTGCATTTGTCATTATATTAAAACAATAACATCTGAATTGAGGGAGATCATTTGGTCCAGAAAACCTTTAGACTCCCACGAGTTGGGATAGAGGCTTTGCAAATTTGAATGACTCCCTTCGGGGACATAAAGCCATCCAGCTTTCTTTGCCCACAACTGAATTACTAAACCACAGCAGGAGAAGGAGGCAGCATGAACACAGGTGCCTTGGTGAGGCTGTCACTTCTTCCTCCCTTTTGTTCCAAACCATTTTACATCTGGAGTCTGCAATGTCTTAGGAGGCTATGTCTGTGTGGGGCAGAGGAGGCTGAGTACCTGGGGGTGGGAGAGATTGGAGCGCTTCCGCAGAATAGATGATGTGGAGCCCGACTCTACTACCACCCAGGCACTGCCTCCCTGACCCCCTGGTCACAAGGTCCAGAGAGCTCTGTAGCCTTAGTCTGTCTACTGCACCTGGGGAAGACCCAGCCACCACCCACCACAAGCCACTGAGGAAATTGCCATTCAGGTAATTCTTGCAGGAAAGGAAAGAGATGCCGTACAGTCCCAGTTCTGGGTGGTCCTTCTTAGCAGAATGACAGCACAGGAACCCAAGGACCCCTAATGCAGGATCCATTGATTTCCTGATGTTTTCCCAGAACTTGCTCTAAAGCTCTCTTGCTTGTAGTACTGGTTTCTAGAGAGTTAGCAAGGTGTGGGAATGGGACAGGGTATGCAAAACACTGCATCAGAATGTTTACTTTAGTTCAACCATTCTACATTGCTTTTTCTCGCATTAATTGCAAAAAGACATTAAAACATTCTGAAGCTATTAAAACAAGGGACAACATGAAAGGAAGCTTAATAGAGTGATATGCTTTCTAAAGTATCAAATTTAAAACACTCAGAGAAGACATTAATGGAATTTTAATGAGAAGTCAGCTTGCTGTAATTTTACAAGTAATGATTATCTTAATTCCAAAAACCGTCTGATTAACTGTCACCACAGTGATGCATGTAGTTAACAAAAGTATGTATTACTAAGAAAACCAGTCCACAAATAGACCACAATGGTTATTTCTGCTTAAGAGTAGTAGAAGTGTTAACTGGCGAATCTGTCTAAGGCTTTACACAAAGGAATGCATTTTTTAAATGGGTTCCTAGTTTGGGATAAAATTGCAGGTGGATTTTACAGGTGTTAACAAAGGAGAATGGGCCGGGGCACAGTGGCTTATGCCTGTAATCCCAGCACTTTGGGAGGTTGAGGCTGGTGGGTCACTTGAGGTCAGGAGTTCGAGACCAGCCTGGCCAACATGGTGAAACCCTGTCTCTACTAAAAATACAAAAAAAAAAAAAAAAAAGACGGGCATGGTGGTGGGCACCTATAATTCCAGCTACATGGGAGGCTGAGGCAGGAGAATCATTTGAACCTGGGAGGCGGAGGCTGCAGTGAGCCAAGATCGTGCCACTGCACTCCAGCCTGGATGACGAAGCGAGACTCCATCTCCAAAACAAAAACAAAAACAAAGGACAATGCCTCTGACAAATGCAAAGCAACTTTCCAGAATACTGCAGATAATACCATTTCCCTTTACCTGGACTAAGCACTGGGTGATGAACAACACTTAACTGCAGAGAGCATTCAGGCCCAGGAATAAACCAGGAGCCATGTGGTAACATGTGGGTGTTTGCCTGCAAGTCACAAGAGAGGAAGTGCTAAAGGATAGAGTATAATGCAAAGGGAAGAGAAGAGGATGTTGCTGGACAAGTGTACAGTGGCGTGGCCCCCGGCATTGTCCTTCAGTTGGCCTAACTCCTAAGTCCATGACATTTTAAAAACCCTGCATGTTGGGACTGCATCAATTTTTTAGGAACATGTTTTCCAAATGTATGACAATGCTTTTCCACATCATCATACTAGTTAAGGCTTACTAGAAAAGCAGGCTTTCTCCAGTCTTAATAGGCATATGAATCATCTGAGGATCTTATTAAAATGCTGATTCTGTTTTGGTTACTCTGGGTTGGAGCCTGAGATTCCTGCATTTCTCACTAGTTCGTGGGTGTTGTAGATGCTCCTGGTCCATGAACAAGGAGGAGCAGTGTTACATAGCATTACCATGAGCCAGGCACTGTTATGAGTGCTTTTTGTATAGCGTTTACTCATCACAATACACTTCTTAGGTAAGTACCATTATTTTTCTCCCCTTTTGTGGATGGAAAAAGATAGACATGGCGAGGTTATGTAACTCACCTAAGGTCACATAGCCAATAAGGAACAGAACCAGGATTTGACCCCAGGCAGTGAGTGCCAAAGTCTGGGTCCCTTTGATAGCTGACTTTTAAAACATCAGATTTAATTCTTGTAGATACAATTTCTCATACTCCCCTATCCCACTGTGAAGTCATCCATGCAGGCCCAGCTTTCTACTCGTAGGCATTTCTTCACACATTTCTTTAACAACATTGATCATGCGACTACTTCGAACTGGCCCTGGGCTAAGCTCTAAGTTTATAAAGAGCAGAGCTGTGCTGAATGGAGCTCACAGGTCAGGGGAAACAGGCAGGGTGGAGGGAGAAGTAAACCAACAGCTCTAATGCAGGCTGACCCACATGGGAGTCACGAAATGCATCAGATATACTTGCATTTCCAACGTGGACATAACTAGGCTATTGTTTTATTCTTCCTTAAGTGGAAGGAAAGAGAAGAAAAGGAAAGTTAAGATTTTTTTAAAACTCTTACATAATAGGCTTTGGACATATTACCGCATTTAGCCCTCATATCAACCTGAAATACAGGTTATATTATCCCCTTTTTAAAGCTGTATCAGACACTTTCCAAGATCACAGAGATAGCCAAGTGGGAGTTGGCATTTGAATTGATGTCTAACTGACTCCAAAGCTAGTATTTTCCAAACACATCACTGTTCTAATAATCTGTTACTGCAAAACTATCCCAACACTAAGTGGCCTATAACATCTATTTCATTATATGCAAAGATTCTGTAGATCAGGTATTCAGAAAGGCCACAGCTGGGAAGATTTTCTGCTCCAAGATATCTGGGGCTTCAGCTGGGGTGACTCAAAGGTGGGCAGAAGGTAGAGAGAGACAGGTGAGGCTGGAGAATCCACTTCCAAGGAGGCTTGCTTACTCACCGTCTGGTACCTGGGTTGGGAAGGCTTAGGGATATGTGTATTCACCTGGAATTGTCACTTGGAGTGCTTCCATGTGGCCTCTGCAGCAAAGCAGTCTCAGGAAAGTCAGGCTCTTCACATGGTGGCTCAGGGCTCCTAGAGTGAATTTTCTGATAAAGAAGATGGAACATACATTCCACCCTTGGAAGTCATGTAACATTACTGTGCTTTCCTCTACGGTCCATTCATTGGTCACAGAGCATACCAGGTGCAAGGGCAGAATGCAGCCCCCATCTCTTGATAAGAGATGTGCCAAGGAACTTGTGACTACATTTTAAAATCACCACATCACTGTCACAAGAACCAACCTAATAAGTAGTTCTTGCCTCTTAGAACCACATGGAAGCCTTTCAATAATTCAGCCCTTTTAATAACAGTCAGAGGACATCCACAGTCCAACGTGGGTCTACTTGGACCCCATCCAAGAGAGTGAGTTACTGAGTGACTGAAAGATATCAACAGAGTGAGCTCCCCTCTAACCCACCCTTGGGGAGTGCTCCAAGAACTGTGTTTACAGCAAAGCATGGAACCAGTACTGACCCAGGTTCTCCCCCATTAACACCCAGCCCTGCTGGCAATGCTAATGAGAAGATATTGCTGACGAGCAGAAATAGCTTCTGACCCATCTACATCTTTCTTGGATCCATCTCCAGGCCATGGGATCAGGAAGAATGGAATGAAAGCTTCCACATCAGGCTCACACAAGCCACTACCCCCAGGAAGGCCTGCTTTCTAGGGGACGCCTTCAGTAAGGACAGTTAGTCTCCAATAAAAAGACTCTCTCAACCTGTATTTAGGTTAGAATTTCCTTCTGCCTCACCCCGGAACTTCATGTCACATACCCCATAGCTCTGAGAGCCCGAACAGAGCTGGAGGAAGCCATCCCCCATTCAATATGGCTGACAAATGAGAAAATAGATAATAACTGATGGAGAGCTGATTAGGCAGGAAGCCATTTAATCAATCTGTGCAGGTGCTGCAGACCACTCATATAGATTTCAATCAGAAACAATCAGTGTGTGAGAAATGCTTCCTGTACCAGTTCTCAAAAATTTGGTTCTCTTTCCTCTACTCAGCATGAATTAATGTTAATTTCAGTTTAACAACCTCTATTCCAATATTTAGGACTTCCTAAAAATGGAGTCCCTTCCCTCCTTCTTTCTTTCCTCCCTGCCTTCCTTCCAAACATTGACTTAATAGTTTAGGCACTAGAGAAATAGCAAACAAAACAGACAAAAAAAATCCCAACCCCACTTTCATTCCAGTTGTGAAAAAACAAGACCAATAAGCATAATAAACAAGAAATGTACACAATATGCTAAAACGTGGTAAAAAACTAAGGGAAAATGAGGACTGGGTAAGAAGATTACAAGCACTGGTGAAACGGTGAAGTTTTAAACTTGGTGAGGGATGCAATTGCTATGAAGATGGTATTTGAGCAAAGATGAGAAGGAATCAAGGGAGTTATTCACTGGACTCTTTATGAAAAATGCAGAGAACAGACATCCTGGAAAAGAAGTACCTGCTATGACCATTGAATTGTCAGGAGGCAAATGTCTCTGGGGCAGACTAAGCAAGAGGAATAGTGGATGAGGTCACAGAGATACGGAAGGGTCTGATTATGGATTTCAGCTTTTATTCTGGGAGAAATTGAGGGATAGAGGGGTGGAGAAGGATTCTAGCATGTTTAGCAACAGAGTGACATGATCTAACTTGATTCAAAGGATTCCCTAGGCTGCTGTATCGAGAATAGACTAGAGTGAGGCAAGGGTGAAGTCAAGGACACCACTTACAAGGCCATTTCAGAACTGCAGAAGTGGAATAATGGTAACCAAGACCAAGGTGGTATCAGCGCAGGGGTTGACATGCAGTCAGATTCTGAATCTATATTTAAGATGGATTGAGCAGAATTTGCTGCAGATTGGATATGGGGTGCAAGAGGAAGAGTGGCATAATAGGCTGCTCCAAACTTTTGAACCTAAGCACCTGGAAGCCTGGAAGTGTCACTTCCCAAGATGGAGAAGGTGGTGGGCAGATCAGAATGGAGGGGGAGGATGAGGAGTTTTGTTCAGGGCATGTTGAGTTGGAGACTTCCACTAGACATCTGGGAGGCAGTTAGGCAGTGGGCATTATCTATTGCAGAAACCATCTGAGATGCAGCCATTCTGGAGTCATGTCTGGTAACTACCAGCAGGAGCTGCTTTCCCTAAGGATATAAGGACATTCATCAAAATGAGATAGGGAGTCAAAGATCAGCAATCAATGAGCATGTGTTTTCTGGGCACCTGCATGTGGCATCACAGTTCTAAGCACACAAGGGATGAAGCAGGAGACTCAGGCAGGCACATCTCCTTCAAGAGATCTTTAAGTTCCTGGCTGAACTGATCCTTGAGCTGTACCCATATCAACACATTCATAGATATCCTTACAGTACAACCTATGCGCTGGGCAATAGAGGAAATGCAAAGAAGTGCCAAGACAGCCAGGAGTCATCTATAGTTGGAGGGGAAAGACAGAGACTTATAAAAATGTAAGGAGAAATCTATGAAAAATCACTAGAAAGGCAAAGAACTAAGGTAATATAAAAGTGAGGAAATCCCAGGCAAATGACTTGTTGAGGATGATTATTGGCGATATAAGTATAAAATCTCAGAAATGGGTAACTCTTTGGATTTTAGGATGCTGTCTGTCCGTGGTCCAGCTCCAGAACCATCCATCTCTGGTTTTTGTAAGCCTTCCAAGATGTAATGCTCAGGCCAGGCGCAGTGGCTCGCACCTGTGATCCCAGCACTTTAGGAGACTGAGGCAGGCAGATCACCTGAGGTCAGGAGTTTGAAACCAGACTGGCCAACATGGTGAACCCGCATCTCTACCAAAAGTACTAAAATTAACCCGGCACAGTGGTGTGCACCTGCAGTTGCAGCTACTCGGGAGACTGAGGCAGGAGAATTGCTTGAACTTAAACCCAGGAGGCGGAGGTTGTAGTGAGCACCACTGCACTGCAGCCTGGGTGACAAAGCGAGACTCTGTCTCAAAAAAAAAAAAAAGATGTGATGCTCCTCTTTGCTGATAATGGATTTTAGGAATCATTTCATACATGGACAGTAAGTCACTGGTTTTCAAACATCAGTGTTTTAGACCTTGTAAAAATTCAGGCTCTTAAACCACATCTCCAGGAATCTTCTTAATTCATTAAGTGATTTTTGAGAAACCTTTCTCTAGGCATTATGGTCAGCATTCCTATGGTGGTTAATAAAAAAGCCTGATAGACTAGAATCCAGTCTCTGTTGAGAGTAAATACCCTCCAGGGAGGTGTTACCCTAATAATAAGTCACTGCAGCCACAAATGGGAATAAGCAGGAGGCTGCCAGGTCCCTGAGGATTAGATTTAGGGAGACGGCAGTCAACAGAATTTAAGAAGTCTTTGCTTTGGTAGCAATCTTATTCTTGGTGTTGATTTTCTCAGAACTCATGGGCCTCTATTTCAACCACATATCATTATCATGCTTTCACTCGAATGAAATAGAAAACAAGAAATATGGCTTACATCCATTTTCTGGAAAATGCAATGGAGTGTACTCACCCAGCACTGAGGCGTGTTTCTCTTCAATAAAGAAGAAATAAATGTAACCACCTGGGTCGGACTCCCTTCCCTTCCTGCTTTTGATGCCTTTGGATGTTGTCATTTTAAAAATCAGGCTGCTTACTACACATAAGATGACAATGTCTGTCTCCATCATGGACTATTTTGACATCCTTTTCCTTGGTGATCTCCATGTATTTATTGGCCCCCCTAGATATGAACCACATGTAGAAATATGTTAATTATGGTTCTCTGAAGACTGAGATGACAAATCTATGTATGCATGTGGACTCCATGATTGAACCTAAGCAGAGCTCATTGCCACTGAAATGAGTTCATTGCTATCGAAACCTTTGTACAGTCTCTGGCACGTCAGAATCAAAGACTACTGCTTTCCTTATTTGATGTCTGTTTAAAGAGACCAACCTCTTGAGCACTTGTTGACAGTGAGTTTACAAAGGGTGAAGAAATGGATCTAACCAAGATCACGGGCTAATAAGTGGTGCCTTCAGAATTTGAACCCAGGTTTGTGTGACTCCAGAATCAACTCCCTTTCCTCTTTTTCCTTGTAGAGAGCAGACCACGATCAACCATGTTTTCAATTCAGCCTTTTCCCCACAATCAGTCAGACCAAGAAGTATTGACAGGTCTCTTGCCTCCTCTTCCCTAGATCATCCAGAATCTAATTTGATGGGAAGTCCCTGTTTGGTGAAGAACTGCATCTTGTACACACCAAAAGTAGTACAGACAAAACCAAGTGATTCTATTGCATAACAGGGAGGAAAGGAGTCCCACAGAGCTCCCTTCTGTAAAAGCAGAGTCAGGAGATGGTACATAAAATGTTTACAAATATATTCTTGTTCTTCACCCTTTGCAATCATGGCTTCATTCAACCCTTTAAATTACTACAAATAAAAATTGCCTCATGCCAACATAACAGCATTACAATCCCAGGACCTGACAAGTGGATGGGGGATAAGGGAAGGAGGGAAGCAGAGAGAAATGGACGGAGCAGTCACTGAAATCAGGAAAACAACCAGCTAAATTGAGGATTTTCTAATCTAATGCATTTAAGTCAGACTCAGTAAAGCTTGACACTGATCCCTATTCACTATGCTACCAGGATCTCAGCAGATTCAGATTAGTAGAGTGCTTTCTTGCTTTTCTTTTCTTTTTTTGTTTTTGTTTTTGAGATAGACTCTCTCTCTGTTATCCAGGCTGGAGTGCACTGGCGCAATCTCTGCTCACTGCAACGTCCACCTCCCAGGTTCAAGCGATTCTCCTGCCTTAGCCTCTCAAGTAGCTGGGATTACAGGTGCCTGCCACTATGCCCGGATAATTTTTGTATTTTTAGTAGAGACAGGGTTTCACCATGTTGGCCAGGCTGGTCTCAAACTCCTGATCCATCTGCCTCAGCCTCCCAAAGTGCTGGGATTATAGGCATGAAAGCCATCGCATCGGCCTTGGGTGCTGTCTGAAATCCTCTTTCTCACAGTTGTTCAGACTGAGCAAGGTAAAGATTGATGCTTATGGTTTACCAGCGATTGCTTGCTTTTGCTCTCTTTGGGCACATGTTAGAATTATACTTTCTGTTCTCCTGTGGTTGAGTGGGCAAACTGGGTCACCAGTTTGGACCTATGGATTTTGTGCTGCTTTAGGGTGTACCTTTAATTGCAGATGCAAGAATTTCCAGAGCACTTTTCCTCTGGCATGGCAGCTGCGCACTTCAAGATGATAGCTTGAAGGCTGCTCTGTCATCCTGGGCCTTTGAATGATTGCTGTAAGTTGAGACCCCTTGGCAACTTGGAATAGGCATGTAATATGTCACTGTCTGTCTACACACTCACAAGCTGTGGGCATGTAACATGCATGACAAATAAACCTTTGTTGTTTTAAGCCGCTAAGATTTGGCAGTTTGTGTTACTGCAACATACTCCAGCCTATCCTAACTGATTCCGCAAACAAGCTTAATCCCAGCTCCATTATTTACTAGCTGCACGCTCTATGGGCAAATTGCTTAGTCTCCGTTGCTTCCATCAGTAAAGAGGAAATAGTACTACTGCCTACCTCATTGGATTGTTGTAAGGATTAAACAAGTTGTTAAGTAAGGAAAGTGGGAGATTTGAGATTGCAAGGAGCCTTTGCCAACCATCACCTTTAAGGAATTACGGATACCCTAAGACTCTGGGTATTTCCTGAGGACCACCATTTCTGGAGAAATGCAATATGAAGATCCTAAAGCCCCACTAAAGCCTTTTTGACTTTAAGGTCATCTCACAGTTCTGAAGGGTATGACTTTCGGGACCTGATAAATACCACAACTCCCTGCAGAGATACTCAATAGACACCAATGCAGACTGAAAAGCAAACTGGGGCAGAGATAACGCTGCCCTTCTAACTGTGCTCCCTCCTTTAACATGGTTTGGGGTTATAAACATGCATTCTGGAGCTAGACTGATTAGGTTCAAATCTCAGCTCCATTATTTACTAGCTGCACACTCTATGGGCAAATTGCTCAGTCTCCGTTGCTTCCATCAGTAAAGAGGAAATAGCACTACTACCTACCTCATTGGATTGTTGTAAGGATTAAACAAGTTGCTAAATAAAGAGCTTGGACCAATGCCTGGCACATAGAAAGTACCATGTAAGTATCAGCTATCATTACTTTTTGGTAATATTATCATTAGTTCACTTTTCCTTCATCAGTATCTTTTTTTTTTTATCAGATTGGCAAACCTGAGTATGCATATAAATTTTTTTTTCTAAACCATAAAAAACATTTTCAAGTGAAAACGTGAATTTTGGATATATTTTTTCCAGTCCAGAGAAATTTGGTGGTCATTCTGCTGCCAACATTCAGATGACAATCCCTTGGCAGATCTCTCTGTAGAGCACCATGCTGCTACCCATGGCACACGTGCATTGAGCCCTGGTGCTCTGTGATTCAGGAAGCAATAAAATGGCCATTGTTCTTGGCTCTAGATGCCATCATTTTAAGAGGTCTCCCTGCTGCACAATGCCCACAGATCCCCAGGTCTATAGGATGTATTGAGGTATGCAGACCTTTTAAGACAGATACTTGATTTTTTACTCTTTGTTGAACTCTGCTCCATTTTGTTGAATGAACCATAACTTTAAGAGTTGTAGGGAAGCTCAGGGGGCAACCAAATGGTGCGTCAACATTTTTTAAGTAACCCTGGGTCCCACTTGACTTTCCAAGTGCCTGTTGCTAAAGTATGTAATACACTTTGGAGGGACTCCTGGAGTTCAGTGAATTCATAGACACCAGACACCAGCATGCATCGAGAACATCAAGCGTCTCTTGCTGGCCCTCCAGCTGCTCTCCAATGTGCTAGAGACCTGTCGCATGGCACTTAAAACATGGAGCATTGACGGTCTGAGCTGTGCTAGGAAGCTTTGGCAGTCAGTCATCCCTGTATCCCTGGTCCCACTCGGCTGCCCCCCAGCTTTGGTCTCTCACCCAAGTGTGAGTCTGCTCCAGGGGAAAGGGAAGAGAACAAATTAACCTTTATTTAATCCTTGGAAAGTTTGGGACAGCTCTGTTACTTATTTTTAAGTTCAATTTATGAGCTGAAATTTCTATAGTGCAATATCCGTTTTAGGCATACTAAGCTTTCACAAAGTACACAGTTATTATGGCTGTGTTGTTTTTTTAATCCAAAGATTCAGAAACTTCTTCTCACGGGGTCCATGTGGGGATACCAGGGAATCTGCTTAAGACCACAAATGTAGCTCAGGCCTCTGACTTCTAGACTTGCATTCTCACTATTTAATACCCCAATGACAAGTGACAAAAACCACTTTGAACACTTACCAGTAATGGGCACATAAGCCCCAGCTTTCTAGGCCCTAAGAGACTGAAATGGCACCTTTCAACTCAGTGGAGTCATTTATATATGGATTAATCATGCTTTTTAATTTACTGTCTTTCTGATGCTTTGACATACGGGGCCTTGCTGACCCTGGAGAGACAGCTATAGAGATAGCAATTTCTAGAGATTACGAAGAACAGCTGCAAGTGTACCTTTCATATGCAAACTAACCAATGCAAAGCCCACATCTTCACCACCTCCTCTATTGGGCTTTAACAGGACTTTCACACTCTGAGCCACTATCTCTCTGCCCTAATGACCCCAGGGCCAGGTACCAGATACTACCTTATACCACAGAGCCTGCTATGAAATTATTCAAACTAGCCAATCCTAAGCCTGCTTACCCTGCCTCACCTGTTCCTCCCCACAGAAACCACAATGAAAGCTCATGGTCATGCTTTCTTCCCACTTCTCTGCCTCCTGTTGGACCCTGGTGCCTCCCAAGGTGGCCTGGTGTGGTATGACATGCCCCCTCCTCTTGGGAACTGTGAGCAACAAACTGTCTCCTCATCAGTTAGTTCATCTCCTGATCTGTTGGCTTCACCATACTTGAATAATAATAACATCTACATTCTAAAACAATGCACATTCACATATTATGCACATTTTACAATGTACAAGTCCGACTAGCTACTTGGAGGACTCTCATCAAGAGGCACATCAGTGAATATCCTCATTTTCTTCAATAACAGCGGACGCATGGGCCAATTCTGACTCTCAGTCACAGCATCACTAAAAATATAAACAACTTAGGAATAGTTTTGTGAAAGTTAATGTGAATTCATTCCTTTAGATGGCTACTGAGCTATCTACTATGTACCAGGTAGTACCTATCTGGTTCACAGGTATTCAAAGAAGAATAAGTCATGATCAAGACCTCTAAGAGCTTCTACTACTACAAAAAAAAAAAAAATAGTACCTGTGCATCACCTTATGGTCTATAGAGAGTGGTGGGCAGTCATTGTGCTACTTGCTTCCCAGTGATGATGTCACAAGCAGTGGGGGAGAAGAGCTCAAAAGACTCAGCAATAAGGCAGCCAAAAAGGAAGCTAAAGGTGTCAGCCAATGTAAATGATTAATGGAAAATCCTTCTGCTTGGTATTCCAAGCAGAAGGTATTCCTCCCCTTGCAGCCTGAACCTCCAGCCTTTGGGCCACCCAGTTACCTCCATTTGTTAGTATTTACCTCACAATTTCAGGGATTTCTTACTTTTTAAAAAAGAATGTGGCACTAGCATCTTCTGGGTCATTGACTATAAGATTTGGCGTATTTGTCTTCCACTCCTCATGGCCAAGCAAGAATGAAGTCAAGCCAACACTGACTGCTAGTCCAGGAGGTTTTCATACCAGAGGAGGGACCACCCTCTCTGGCATGAAATGGGATGTCCCAGTGAAGGGCAGTATCAGCTGAGTAGGGTTTAGGGGTCATGACTGCTGTACACCAACTGTTCCCGCCTCTCCATGTTAAGGCACAAGGAAGAATTGCCCTTGCTGGGGTTGGGTGGAGCCATGTGATCAATTTTATCCAATGAGTTGTAAGCAGAAGACATGTGTTGGCCATTGCTAGATTGAACACGTAATTGTTGAAGTGAAACCCTAGAGATGCACTATCCAATATGGCAGTCCACATGTGGCCACTGTGCATTTGCAATGTGGCTGATGCAAATCAAGATACAAAATACTCATACTGGATCACAGAAACTTAGTGCTAAAAAATGTGTGTGCACGTATGTGGTTTGCGTTTGTATGTGTGTGTGTGTGCGCGCATGTAGAGACAAATTCAAATTTTTAGATAGATTATATGTTAAAATCATAATATTAGGTTAAATAAAATATTTTATTAAAATTAATTTTACCTTTTTAATGTGGCTACTAGAAAACTTGAACTTACATACGTGGCTCACATTTGTGGCTCACATTACATTTCTATCACACAGAGCTGCCCTACAGCATTTTTTCCCTCTGCTATAGCAACTGGGAATGTGCCAGATAAGGTCACTTCTGACAGCCAGAGTCCTGGGGTGAGGATGACAATGATGTGGAGAGAGACCCTCAGCTATCCTCAAAGGACATGCAGCACAAGCAAAAAACACCTTTGATTTGTCTAAGCAAATGAGAGTTGGGTTGGTTCATTACCGCAGCATGACCCAAGCTAACCTAACTGATACAAGAATGAAGACACAAGGAGCCAGTCTTGGGGGGAGCCGGGTAAGACATACAATGGGAAAAGGACACAGAGGAATAGACATTGCCTGTATCATGATCCTGCCTATGATCATTCCTGCACACACATGCACATGAGTGTACATACACACACACCCTGTTTGTGTCCTACAGAGGAAGAGATAGAACCTGAAATGCTCTTTTTCACTCCAGTGACACCTCAGACCACCAGTGTTAGATGAGGTGGCACAGGTCTCATAGAGAACTTGGCTTACAGGGATAGTTGATACTGGGGGTTTTAGCTTGGCTGTGTCATTCCTGCACATGCTGCCATGTTTTCATTTCATTCCTGCCCATGAAGCCATTTCTGATATTTTAGTTTTAGGGCTGACAGTCACAGTGATGCCTCATTCAACCTACATCCTTGATTCACTCAGGACTCATGGTGACAGTGCAGAAAAAGGCAATCCTGGAAGTGAACAGCTGAAGGAAATTCTGTAAAAGGGCACAATGCAGGGATGGACTTAGTCGTTTGGTCTTCAACAAATATCAAGGAAGGGAGATCCTAAAGTCCACCTGTGAAAGAAGTGTGAGTGGTGTCTCTGAAGGTGAGTTTGCCAAGAATCAGAAATCTAGCCTTCTCTACCCTTTGCCTATCACAGCTCTGCTACTTCTTTTACTCTCTGTTTTAATTAGAGGTCTTTTGGCTGTAATTCTTCACATTGGTTTCAAATAGAGATTTCTCTTTCTTGCATAATAAGAGGTTTAGAGATAGTCAACTCAGGGCTAGTGTCGTAATTCAGCAATATCATGAAGGACCCAAGCCCCACTCATCATTCCTTTTGCCCTCCTAAGCAGGTTGCTGTGTTGTCTCATGGTTGTGAAATGGCTGCTTTAGCTCCAGGCATTACCCAACTTCAACACAGGAAGAAGAGGAGAAAAGGAGGAGCAAGCTTCTGACCTCACACTTGGGGAGGGGGCATAGTTTGGAGAAAGGGGGATAGGGCAGAGGAGAGATGTACCTTCTTCTCCTAAATCCGTGGGCCTTGACTCAGGGCTTCATCACTTGGGAAAAAGAGGCATTTTTGAGGTTTTTCTGCCCAGGGGTTCTCCCTTTTGCAATAAAAGCACTAATAAAAGCTTGTGCTAGTGGCATCTGGTCTAATAGCCTTGGCTGAATGGCCTCTGCTTCATACCCTTCCAGGGATGTCTGTAGTCAGCTGTAATGGTCACTTTTATCACGTGAGTGATCAACAGTTTGGAAAACAATGCCTTAAGGGTTAGAGCGCACAGTCCAGGATGGGTCATCCTCAGCCTGTCCCCAGCCCCATGCTAATCCCACTCCTCATCTCTTCCTCACATCAGCAGCTGTGCCATCCAGAAACACAACAGGTTCTTAGCGATCCTACTGCGGCTGATTGACAATTCATCCCTACCAAAAACTGGGCAGATAATGACAAAGCAGATGTTCGTGGATGCACCTCATATTAATAGGCTACTCTAGAAGTATCAAGAGCTTTTCCTAGAGCTCAAGGGCCATTGGTAGTTATGGGCCTGAAATGAGAGAGGGCAGCGCTGGAGGCAGCCTGTCTCACTTCCGGCCCCTGCCAGTCCAGAGGCTGGGTGAAATTTTCCACCACTGTCAACTCTGGAGAGGGAAGCTGTGCCCGTTAGGCAAAGACTGCTCTCGCAAGTGGCATTTCTGGCTGGGTAAATTGCCCTGCAGCAAAAAGAGCTGGTGCTAATTTAGTGTTCACTTCTCATCAGCTGAAATGTTTTTATTTTTGGAAGGAATTGGCAAGCTATAATTATTATTGATCTCTGTGACAGCAATCAGAGAAAGCTTTCGCGTACCCTACAACAAGCAGGACCAGAAATAGATGCAGTGTCTTTCTCAGCCAATCATAGCTTCTTTTTGCTCTAAATTGATTTTATAGCTGACTTGCCATTTCAAGAAAAAAAAAATAAAGTTCTACATAGTGAATTTGGGTGTCCTAATCCTTCCCGTCAGGTACATTCATTAGGGCTCTAGTCTTAGAGAATGCCTTACCTGACTTTCAACAGATGGATGTTAATGGGATATTTATTTACTGAGTAAAATTAAATTGGAGCTGCATCTTAATGCACAATTTACATAATCAGCTTTGTTCCGAACTGATGAGCTGTTTTCAATAGCACTTGGGACCTTTCTGTCACAGCTGCCTCAAAGCAGTAGCCACTGAGAATGGAGATTAAACAATTTCCTAAAACTGGAAGTCTTGATGAGGATCTATTATCCCATTCTGGAGACCTCATAATTTCTCTAGACACTGGTATAGGATCAAAGATTCATGTTAGTTTCTTGCCACAGTTTGGGATCAAAAGAAAGATGTTCAATTTGCATTTGGAAACCATCACAGTCTTGGATAATCTCCACACTCACCCTCGCTTCATAAAATGCATGGCATTTCTATTTTTTTTAACGCCTCATACTCCAAACAACACACATAATTACCAATGTGCCCCACGGTGTGCTTCATGAGCCTGGACAAAACCTTTCTAATGATGAATTTCATTATAACTATGTAATACATAAAGCTGGTCTGCAAGTACAGCAGGTCACAGGTAAGATGAATGTAGAGCCTGGAGGGGTAGATGGAGTAAAGGCTGGGGTGGGGGCTAAGGGGAGCTGAGTTACCAAAGCTGGATCCTTAATTTTAAAAACTGTAACCTTGCCAGGTGTGGTGACAGCCACCTGTAATCCCAGATACTCAAAAGTCTGAGGTGGGCTGGGCATGATGGCTCACACCTATAATCCAAGCACTTTAGGAGGCCAAGGCGGGCGGATCACCTGAGTCAGGAGTTCAAAACCAGCCTGGCCAACATGACAAAATCCCGTCTCTACTAAAAATACAACAATTAGCCAGGTGCGATGGTGGGTGCCTGTAATCCCAACTACTTGGGGGACTGAGGCAGGAGAATCACTTGAACTCGGGAGGCGGAGGTTGCAGTGAGCCGAGATTGTGCCATTGCATTCCAGCCTGGGCGATAGAGCAAGACTCTGTCTCAAAAAAAAATAAAAACAAAAAAATTTTTTTTTAAGTTTGAGGTGGGAGTATCACTTGAGCCTAGGGATTCTGGTTCACAGTGTGCTATGCCAATTAGGTGTTCCCACTAATTGAGTGTTCAGCATCAATGTGGTGACCTCCCAGGAGTGGGAGACCACCAGGTTGCCTAAGGAGGGGTGAATCGGAGCAGGTCAAAACTCCTGTGATGACCAGTAGTGAGATGTGGCCTGTGAATAGCTACTGCACTCCAGCCTGGACAACATAGCAAGATCCTATCTCTTTAAAGTAAAAAAAAAAAAAAAACTGTTACATTTTATCCCTACCTCAGCTTATAGGGTAGTGCATTGATCAAACACCTTTTATCCTTCTAACCCATCTGATCCTGACCAACTCCCCAGTGAACAGTATTTCTTCTAAGAGAAATAATAATAAACACTACCTAAAAATTCAAGCTCTTTAAATTTGCTTTGTTTAATCCTCCCTCCAGCCTTAAGAGATAGCAACTATCATTGCTTCCCCTCACCTGCCCTTTTTACTGATGAGAAAACTGAGTTCTAGAGAAGTTAAGTAATTAGCCCGAAGTCCCTCAGCTAATTAAATGGAACAACCAGGATTTGAATCTGGTTTGTCTGGCTCCAGAACACAAAGCACTTACCCGCTATGCTGCACGGGGCCTCACAGAGCAAACAGCATGGGCTGTCCTGTTCGTAGACCTGGTGTTCCCATTTACAAATAGAAACAAAAGGGTGCTTAAAATGAGACTTCTATTCCTTAGGGCTATATTTATTTAACCTTGAAGATTGGGCAAATACATAAAATCCTTAAAGGGAAAGCTGATCTAAATTATGTATTCATTCTTACGTTCATGTATTCATTACAGAGTGGCTTATTCCAGGCAGCTATAGTTAAGTATAATGGAGAGATCAAATCCATACCCCATGGAGAGCAAGCAATGTACGTAACTGGGATCTCAGCAAGTTTGGGATTTGGGGATGCCAACTGGTTGTCTAAATAAACTCCAATCCTAGCAGGGTGCATTGTATACATGAAACATATTCCTTAAATTCACTGAGATCATTAGAGACAACCAAATGTAGTAGAGGAAACATTCAACTGGAACTGAGGGGTCTGCAGTGCTACCTGGCATCAGGCATGTGATCCTCAGCTCACAGCTTGTGTTTCATGACAGGCTAAATGGGCAGTGACATCCTGTTCACGCTTAATAGTCCAACTCCCTTCTATCACAAACTCTCCACTTCCTCTGGGACAATCCAGAAACAAACAGAAGAGGGCAGGAAGGTGGTCACTTTTCCCTCTGGAGTCCAAGAAGGTGAGTCCAGCATAGATGTAAGGCAAAATTAGGAAGGGTCAAACTCTACCTTTGGCTTCCTAACTTCTCACTTGGGGTGGCTTGTCATGGGTTCAGTCTGCTGCTGCCTCTTACTGCTTTACTAAATTGGCCTCCTCTGTCGCTTTGCTCTAGGATCCTGCTCTCTGCCCTGGACTAATGGGCACTGAATATTCAGATGATCTCACTCAGAGGTACTTCACTTTTTCATAAGGGCCCTCTAGAGATACAGTGTTTAAATTTCAGTTCTGTTTCTACATGGTACCAAGACAGAGAGTAGGGAGAGAGCTGGCCACTGACAAGGGTTGAAAGGTGGCTTCCAAAAACATAAGCCCACGTTCTAACCCTTGGAACCTGTGGAGGTGACCTTATTTGGAAAATGGGTCTTTGAGAATATAATTAAGATACTATCTCAGGATAAAACCATCCTGGGTTATATCCAATTACGAATGTCCTTAAGAGAAGCAACAGAGGAGAAAATATAGTTACAGAGACAAAGGAACGTGAAGATGGAGGAAAGACAGGAGTTATGCAGCCACAAACTCAGGAATACCTGAAGCCACCAGAAGCTGGGAAAAGCAAGGCGGGATTCTTTCCTTGAGCCTTCAGAGGGAACACAGTCCCGCCCTGAGACACTGACGCAGCCACCGTGGGGAGAAGACTTTTCTGCATCCACACAGGTGCTCCCCTAACTTCTGCACCGACTTGGAGAAGCAGCCTGAGCCAGTTCCCCCCCAACCTCTCTGAGGCTTCTCAGAAAAAGGACTAGGGTCAGGACCAATGGCTCATGCCCATAAATTCCAGCTACTCTGGACACGGAGGCAGAAGGATCACTTGAGTCCAGGAGTTGGGAGCTACAGGGAGCCATGATGGCTCCAGTGCACTCCAGCCTGGGCGACAGAGTGAGACCCCTTTCTAAGAAAATAAAATAAAGACTTTGTGGACCTGTGAGGCTCTGGTCTTGCTGTCTCCCACATTGCAGCCTGTTTTTCTGTGTGGCAAACATCCCCACCAGCCACACCTGCCTACACTGGGAAGAAGGTGGGGAGAAAGGCAACATTCTTGAGACCTCAACTGGATCATGAAGAAAACTCAAAGGAGTAAGAGCTATAGAGCCAGGACATGCTTGAGAGAAAAATGGCACAACTTCCTAAAATATTGGAGAAAGGTTTAACATAACAAAGAGGAGTGATGGAATAAAGAAATAATGAAATTAAAATGAGAAAAGAAATATACATAGACATAATATATATTAGACATATATGCAGCTGCAAGAACTAAAATCAGTCTGCAAGATGATTTCTGCAGGTAAATGTTGGAAGACTTGTTCCTCAGAACATTTAAAGTTAAATCAGTCTGCAGGATACACACAGCAGAAGGGAAATACATCATTTCCATCTGAAGAGCCATCACACAAATAATTCAGGAGAGAAAAAAAAACTACTGTTGGAGTAAAATAGTTCTCTCATCTGAAAAAACCACACTTGATCTTTGTTCGAGTTGAATTTATCTGGCAATTGTTCAATCGTCTACTTCTTTGTACACATTTTTTTTTTTTTTTTTTTTTTGAGGTGGAGTCTCGCTCTGTCACCCAGGCTGGAGTGCAGTGGTGCCATCTTGGCTCACTGCAACCTCCACCTCCTGGGCTCAAGCAATTCCCCTGCCTCAGCCTCCCGAGTAGCTGGGATTATAGGCACGCACCACCACACTCGGCTAATTTTTGTATTTTTAGTAGAGACAGGGTTTCACCATGTTGGCCAGGCTGGCCTCAAACTCCTGACCTCAGGTGATCTGCCTGCCTCAGCCTTTCAAAGTGCTGGGATTACAGGTGTGAGCCATTGCACCTGGCCCCTTGTATACATTTTTAAATGCACCTAGTCAGGGTTAGGAAAACATCCTCTGCCGGCAGGACAAGCAATTGAATTGAATAAAACAATTTCAGCAGGCTCCAATGTCTGATCTCTGGAGCTCAGAGGTCCTTTCTCTAGGTGCCCCTAGAGGTCGCATGGCTCCTGTGCCACCCCCATCTCTAACCCTCAGCTTCATTTCCTTTCAGCCCCATGACCGCAACATGGGGCAGACTATTCTGAGGGCCACCATGTGGCTGCTCAAATGAACCCATCCCTGTGGAGTCACCGAACCAGTGGAGCATGCGCTTCACCTGCTGCATGAGTCAGATTTTACCCAGGTTTTGCACAAGCTCTTTCACTGGAATGAGCGATCCCTCACTCTTCCATTCTGCTTGTTCCTATCACTTGTACTCAGAGCGTGATAGGAGACACATACGAAAAGGAAATTACATGTGGGATTTTTTTTTTTTTTAATTTAAACAGAGTCTTGCTATGTTGCCCAGGCTGGAGTATAGTGGGACAATCTCGGCTCACTGCAACCTCCACCTCCCGGGTTCAAGCAATTCTCCTGCCTCAGCCTCCCAAGTAGCTGGGACTACAGGTGCCCACCACCACACATGGCTAATTTCAAGACCACCAGCCTGGTCTTGAACTCCTGACCTCAGGAGATCCACCCGCCTCAGCCTCCCAGGGTTCTGGGATTACAGGCATCAGCCACCATGTCTGGCCTACATGTGGGACATTTCTACTGTAATGTTTCTGCCTCCATAACACATGGAGAAGTAATTGGAAGCTTGCTATTTCATCCTTTTTGCTTGTCTTTCCAAAATGAGTCATTTCAATTATAAGACCTCCAAGTCTTTCCACAAGGCCTTGCTGCTCCTCCATGTTCCAGCCCCTGCATCAGTCCTGGTCTTGAACCTGTCTCCCCTCACCTCTGCCTTACCAGTTGGCTCCAGCCACACTGGCCTCCATGCTGGGCTAGACCCACCCCAGGACCTCTGAACGTGCCATCCTCCTGCCTGGAAAAGCCTCCTCCATTCCTCACATGGCAGCTCCTTCTCTTCATTCAGATCTCAGATGTTCACAGGGGCCTTTTGGCTCCTGGTCTCCTGTCACGCACATAAGGACTTTGGTCATTGTCATTTCCATCCTCACAGAAAATAAACTTTAAAACTTAAAATCAACAATTCTTGTTAGATCCATCACAGAATTGAAGTCACAGGACAAACCTCTGCCCCAAAATTATAGAGACAGACAGGTGGACACAGACAATCATAATTTACAGGGACAGAAACCTTCGAGAGAACCAATACCTAAGCAGGAAAATCTGAATTGTAATTGACGAACTGCAAGAGGCTCAGTATAGACAATTCTGAGTGTTAAAAACTTCAGGGGCATCCAGTCAGGCTTTTGTGAGTTTTACCTCCAGGAGTTTTACCTCCATGTTCTCACAAGACAGATGACAGAACAATCCCCCTGTGCTTCCGGCAGGAGGAGGGAAAAGGAACCATTTTGAAATATACCAGAGAATTGCATTCTTCTTAACAAGGTCTGCTCTCGGGAGAAACTATTTTACCAGACCCCAAACTGTTGGGGTTTTATTGGAGCCTAACCTACCTGGGAGAAGGGAAATATCCAACTCTAACCCCTCTAGCCTCCTGTCCCATCTAGAGGGGAGGAGGGAGTACTGAGAAGCACTTGTGAAGGTCACAGCCCAGGGGCACTTGTGAAGGTCACAGCCCAGGGGCACAGGCTCACTGAAGGACTGAGACTAGAGGACTGTAGAACACTTCCCAGTCCCCATACCTTCCCATCATATCAGTAGAATCCTGTTTGGCAGCAGGAGAATACAGCTATGGAACTGCATGTCTGCTGTGGTCTAAATGTTGATGTCCCCCCAAATTCGTATGTTGGAGCCTAATACCAATGTGATTGTATTAAGAGATAGGGCCTTTTGGGAAGTGATCCAGTTATGCTTAAGGAGAAAATGGATGTCCCAGCTCAAACAATACTCATAAACTGTACTCATAAAAGAGATTGAAGGGAGCTGCCTTGCCCCTTCCTCCATGTGTGGAAGCAGCAAGAAGGTGCCATCTGTGAAGCAGGGAGCGAACTGTCACCAGATACCAAATCTGCTGACACCTTGAGCTTAGACTTCCCAGCCTCCAGAACTGTGAGCGATACATTTCTGGTGTTTATAAATTATCCAGTCTAAAGTATTTTGTTATAACAGCCTGAACAGACTAAGACAACAGCTCAGACATTAATTAAGAAGAAGCTTCAAAGAGGCCTTTTCTGACAATCCTATCTAAAATTCTGACACACCCTAGCAGTTCATTTCCTCCTACTTTCTCCATAGCATTTAGCACCACCTAAGATCACCTTGCTTATGGGATTATTTATCATTTCTCCCCTACTAGAACGTAAACTTCATGTCTGCCTTATTCCTCAGTGAACCCCAATACCTATAATAAAGCCCTGGAACATAGTAGAATGTTTAGTAAATACTTGATAAATCACTGAATAACTACATACATGCAAGCCCATTCAATATTTGGTAAATTATTGAATAAATAAATGCAAAAGTATATCCCTCATTAGCATGTCTTTCTCATGACATAAATTTTGATCAGTTACTCTTCTTAGTTTTAAATCTTCTTTAAGATAGTACTTTTCATTTTTCTTGTATAGATATGTGTGTGTATATATGTATATATGTATAAAATGTGTGTATACATATGTGTGTATATGTACGTTTTATTATGTATATGTACTATGTATGTATACATATAATATGTATTATGTGTATATATTCCAACTGTAATCTCTTCATTGTCCGGAGCTGCGCGCCCCGGCCATAGCAAATAATAACTGATGATTAAAAAACGCCTGAGCTCTATTCATTTCCACCCCATGCCTCCTCCCTAGATTTACCTTTTCCCTGTATAAATACCTCACACAAGATGGCGCTCTTCCTGCTTCTTCTTCACCCATCTTTCCCACGCGCCCGAAAATTGTTACTTTGTAGCGCAGGCGCCATCCCGCGCCCGGGAAAATTTCCAACTGACAGCGCAGGCGCAACATGACCTCCGACCGGAGAAACCAATACCTACCTGGCCACGCCCTCCGCGATGAGATCATCTCCGCCTCTGGCCCAACCCCTTCCCCTCCAAGTGTATATAGGGCATTGCATTACCGCCATTAAACGAGACTTGATCAGAGCACTGTCTTGTCTCCATTTCTCGTGTCTCTTGTTCCCCAAATTCCCACTCCCTCCTCCAGGGCCTGCTTCGACAATCCCGCGGGCCGGGATACTTCATGATGAATAACTTAATATAGCTATGCATATACATATCATCAAAAATGTTTCCATATTAAAGGATGTCAGCCATGGTCACTGGCAGTCTCTCAGACACACATTGAATGAAGAAAGCGGAACTTTGGTGGCTTAGGTTAAGATTTAGGGTTGGAATAAGACTGTGGGTTATTTTCGCCCACATAGTCATAATAACATATTATTTGTCATAGTGCCATGTTCAACTTGCTTGATATAAGGCAGATTTTGCCTCTACATTATAGTATACCAGTTCTTGGATACTGACATTATGGAGAATCACTAGCTAGTTGAAATGTCAGAAAGTCCCTGGAGCCCCTGAAATCAGACAAATGAATGAGGTTTCAATGATCACATCTTCCGTTTCTAACACTGTGTAATGGTTAAATTTTAATGTGTCAACTTGACTGGGCCATGGGATGTGCAGATTGCTGGTAAAGCATTATTTCTGGGCGCATCTGTAGGCATTATGTCTGGGCGTAAAGGCGTTTCTGTAAGAAACTAGCATTTGAGTAAAGATCATCCTCACTAATGGGAGTTGGCATTATCTAATCCATTGAGGGCCTGAATAAAACAAAAAGATGGAAAAATAGAAGAAGGGTGAATTTGCTTCTGTTTGACCTGGGACATCCATTTTCTCCCGCCCCTCCTCACTCCCCAGCTGGCTCTCAGGCCTTTGGAATAAACTGAGTTATATCGCTGGCTTTCCTGGTGTCAGACAGCAGATTAGATTAGGGGACTTCCTGGCTCTGAATAGCCCTAATACACACTGTAAGGATCTCCTGTACCTAGCAGATGGTATACAGTCATGCTCTTGGATCATACCTTCCTGTAGTATATCACACACATCAAGTCAAAGCTAATTCCTCCCTACCAAGAAAGCCCCTTTATCACAAAATGCACTATTGGAACTTCTCTGTCCTCCTTCTTACTCAAATGCTCAAAGCATCACTGCCTCCCTCCCCAGCCATTGTCCCACCAAAGATAATCAGTGAAGTAAAGAGGACACTGTGACCTAACCCTGGTGTCCTTCCTACTCAAGAAG
Organism: Papio anubis; assembly: GCF_008728515.1. Taxonomy (NCBI): domain Eukaryota; kingdom Metazoa; phylum Chordata; class Mammalia; order Primates; family Cercopithecidae; genus Papio; species Papio anubis. The sequence goes on along the minus strand of NC_044990.1, from coordinate 24,163,125 downwards.
CCTATGGAAGACATCTCTGAAGACTTCTGAACAGAGAGCCCTGGGTGAAAGCTTCACAGCTATTGAGCTCCAACAAATCGGGTTTCTAAAAGGAGCACATCCTCCAACCTCAAGTGTGTGTGTGTGTGTGTGTGTGTGTGTACGCGCGCACATGCGCGTACATGCACTCAATATCAAGATGTGAGAATTTTACAAATATTTGGTCTTTACAACTGACAGCGTCTTTCTCTAATATTGACTCTGTACTGGTCTGTTCATACATATATAATCTTGGAAATGGTTATTTTTCACCAACCGATAATCTACAAATTCTGGCAACCAAAATACACTCTCAGAGCAATTGAGGTGGCAATGGAAGTTACTGCGCATCCCGGTGTCAGATCATTTCCTTTCTAACACGGCAACTTTCACTTCTCTGTCTCTCTCTGCTTGAAATGACGTTTTTCTCATCAGCTGCTGTTAAAGACAATAAAGACTGCTGAGAGTTGGAACAACTATATCTGTTCTTGATGATATTGACTTCCAATATTTTGGACCTAAAGCCTCATCATCCAGGACTGGTACACAATTTAAATCAGACCCCATTAGCAAAGGGCATGGAAGCATTGGGTTTTTAGCATCATAACTGTCCTCAATGTTTTTCCTGGAGTTTCTTATTTACTGACCACCTACTACATGCCAGGTACTGTGCTGGGCAAAGGAATTTCTAGGTGATTAACTTTGTCCCCAAGGAACCGTCAGGCTGGAAGAAGGGACAAATATATAAACAAACTACTTCTTGGTAATATGGTGAATGATCAGTTAGAAGAACCCCTATGATTGGTATGGGAAGTAGAGGGGGGTGGCAAAGCAAAAAAGGGCCCTTGGCCTAACTTTGCATTTCCAGGAAAGCTCATTGAAACAGAGATCATTGTTGAACTGAGCCTTGAAGGGATAAGAATTGCAAGATACAAAAGTGTTCCGGATACAGAGAACTCTACGGGCAAAGAATGATTTCCAGGGGTCTAAAGGTGATTCCATATTACTACCTACAAGGTAGGGAGGAGCAGAAGATAGAGCTGGTGAGAGGAGAGTGGTCTGAGCAGCTTGGGTTTTATTTTATAAGCCTTGTTTTTACATCATAGTACATGTAGTAAATTTATCTGTGTGGAATATGGGGGTAAATCAATAAGGCTGCTCACAGCTTGGCCACCCTTGGAGCTAAAGGGATCAATATTCCTGTACATCTATAATCCAGCCCAGCACACTAGTGGGCAAGGTCTGCTAAAAGAAATAAAGAGCCACTAAAAGCTTGAAAGGAGGCTTATAACATAGTGTCACAGTATATTTTAAATTGCTCATCACTCCGGCTGCAGTGTGGAAAATGGATTTACTTAAGATTTAACCACAATTGTTTAGGCACTGAAGAGGCCTGAACTGGGCCAGCAGTCAGACAGAGAAAGGAACAAGGTCAAGAAACAATGAGCAGGTAAAGTTGGCCAAACTTGGTAATTTAAAACCTGCAGGAAATAAGAAAACAGAGTCCAGGGCAGCTCTCTGCTTTCTGGGCTAGGTATTGAATTAATGTATAAATTTAGAAATCCATTTTGTTCAAAAGATTGAGATCTTTCCTCATTTATCACACCACACATATTGAACTAGAGAGTGGTTTATTTGTTGTTATTGTTATTGTATTGTTTTGTTTTGTTTTTAAAGGGTTCCTGCTTCTGACAAGCAAAGAAAACACTGAAGCCTTCTGGTATCTTCTCTTGTCTCCCAAAGTCCTATTTGAATACTAGAGCCAACATTCTTAAAGAGAAACAATGAAAGAAAGAAGAGACTGAGAAAGGGAGGAAAATCAATCAATCTGGTCTCCTGTGTGACAGCCTGATATTAAAGTCTCCTTCATTTGGGGCCACCCTGTCATCCGTTGGATGCTCGAGCACTGCAAGGAGCCTTCCTCAGCATAAGCAGCTCTTTTGCCCCTTTTCTTTCCAAGGCATCAGATCCCAAGATAATGGTGTGGATCTCAATTCTTTCAAATGACCTTAAAATAAACAAAGCCTCACCACTTGAGCAATATTAGTTATATCACCCCGTAGCTCTAGGGAGCAGCTTTCTGAATAGTTCTAAATCAATGTAGCTTTCGATACCCCAGTAGGTATCATCAGTATTTCCTGAGAGATGCAGAAAAGGTTCAGAAAACCATCTTGGCACATCTACAGTGAGCACATCAGGGCCTGGCTCTTTTATGTTCCTGTCACCCGATCTCAAATATCACTAGCCAATTCTGGATGCCCCAAGAACTGCACAAAAATTCTTCTTCTAAAAAATAAACTTAAGAGGCATCACAACAAATGCAATGCACGGAACTTGTTTGGATCAGACAGTCGCTGGGAGAAATTTTATTCTGCTCTGGGTATTAGATGCTATTCAGGACCTTCAGTTAATTTGGACAGGTGTGATGATAACATGGTGATTATATAAAAAATCAAAACAAAATGCCTGTCAGTGGTACATACTGAAACATTTATAGGTGATATATAGAATTTGCTTTTTTTAAAAAAAAAAAAAACTTGACTGAAAAAAAAAAGGTTGGGGAAATAAACAAAGATTAGCCATCAGTTGACCTGTGGAAGCTGCATCATGAAGGTGTAGGGGTTCATTTTACTATTAGGTTGCTGCAAACGTAATTGCGAGTTTTGCCATTGAAAGTAATGGCAAAAATCACAATTTTTGTACCAACCTTATCTACTTATCTAACATATATACACCTATGTGTTCATGAGCGATTTCCATCATAAAGCTTTGTTCTACTTCTACTTCATCTATTGCCTTCACCTGTTAGATATGCATTCTCGGCATCCTGTTAAGCCAATATGCATTTTAGGAATGCATTGGAGCTGGGTAAAAGGGAGATTCTTTACCAAATCATTGACCTTGTTGAAGGAAAATAATAATCATAGCTACCATTATTAGTGTTTATTACATTCCAGGGGCTGAGCTAATCATTTTACATACATTAGTTCATTCAACCCTCACAATGAATCTGTGTTTAAGCATGTAAAGAGGAGCCCAGAGACTGACTCCAGACAGTTCTTTCAGGAACCACAAAACATCACTCTATTTTAACAAACTGAAAAATCCTCAAAAGTCTCTGAGGCAATTTTCCATGAATTCCTGTAATTTTATCTATATTCTTAAAGATATACAGAAAAACGTGATTATGATGATAATAACAGCTAATATTGACTGAGTACTTATGGTATACGAGGCTTTAAGTATTTTCCATGTGTCTCATTTGAGTCTCACAACAATCTAGACGGTAGCATGGTAGATTAAAGGCATTGATGGTCCCAATCAATGACTTCCCTGTCTGTATCCATGTCCTTTCCAGCTCCTTCCATCAATAGGTGGAAGATATTTCACATCCTTTGAATTATGGTAGTATTGTGAGCTGCTTTCACCTATAGAATGTGGTCTGCAGAAGTAACAATGAATCTGTTCCAAGCCTAGGCTTCAAGACGCCTTGCACACAGCTGCTTTCTCCCTTAGACTTTTGCCTCTGCCCTGAGACCTGGCCTGAGGTAATCTGCAGGAAGATGAGAGACCACATGGAGCAGAGCCAAGGGGTCCTAAATGTCAGCCAACTGCCAGAAGCAGAGCCACCTAGGAAACTGCCAGCTGACCACAGGTGCATGAAGGAACCCAGCCAAGACCTGAACAGCACAGTTGAGCCCAGCTTAATTTGCAAACTACAGAACTGTGAGCAAAAATCAATGGTTATTTCAAACCACCAAGTTTTGAATGGGTTTGTAATGCAATAATAGATACCTGATATAAGAGGGTACTGTTATTTTCTTCATTTGATTGATGAACCAACACAGAAAAGTAAAATGACTTACCCAAAGTGACGTAGTAAGCAGTGGAGCTAAGACCCATCTCCAGAAGCTTGACCCTGAAGTCCTTGCTGCCAGTTCAAGCTTGTTCAGTAGATGATCTCTACTAAAGGTAAGGATGAGGGTGAGAGGTTATTAGTTTTTGACACCCAGCAGCATAATAATGTCCAGGGTGGATTCATTACAATCATTAGCAACTTAAGTATCCCAATCTGTCTTAGGTATGACTGCTGTAACAATATACCATAGACTGGGTGGCTTAAACAACAAACGTTTATTTTCTCACAGTTTTGGAGGCTGGAAAGTCTGAGATTAGCGTGACAGTATGATCGGGTGCTGGTGAAGGCCTTTCTGGTTCGCACACAGCTGCCTTCTATGTCCCCACAAGGCAGGGAGAGAGCGAGAGCAAACACTAATACCATCATGAGGGTCCCTCCCTCATAACCGCATCTAAATCAAATTATCTTCCAAAGGCCTCATCTCCAGATACCATCACATTGGGGGTTAGGGCTTAACGTGAATTTGGGAAGGACAAAATTCAGTCCATGGTACCATCTGTCTTCAGTTCTCCAAGTACATCTCCCTCAAAACTCTGTCTGCCCTTCCCAGGAGGAGGAATCTCTAACCTCTTTGGATGTAACTTCCATGAGACAGGGATGACATTTGGTTAAGTTATGACTTGTGAAGGAGCCCAGTGGGGGTCCTGAGAAGCACTGATATGATAACAATTCAGGAGGTCAGAAGAATATTAAGTAGCATCTACACTTAAGACAGAAACCCATCATAAAGTTTTGTTTTATTCTAAAGGTAACAGAAAGTGAGAAATTTTAAGTAAGAAAATAACATGATTACATTCACACATTTAAGAAAACCAGTATGGTTGCAACATGGAAAATTGGCCAGAAGTAACGCTGGAGACATATCAATTCAGAGTTGAAGCAATCACCCAGAAGACAACAGTGGCTAGACTGGGATTGAGGCCATGGAACTAGAAAGAAATAGATGGGTTCAAGGTCTATATAGGAGATAGGATCAACAGTTATCTAGTGATTGATTAAAGGAGAGGAAAAAGGTGAAAACCATCAAACCATAACCCCACATAAAGTAAATAACAACCAAGAAACTCTTCTATCCCACAGCACCCCTGAGTGACATCTGACCAATTGCTGGAAACAGTTTGGACTTAATGTTCCCACTGAGTGAGGATTTCCAATGAAGAGTTCCGAGTCATCCTATCTGCAAAGAATAAAGGCAAGCTTAGAAAGAAAATGTCATAAATTAGCCACTTGTCCTAACAACATTAAAAATAATCTGTGACCTGCTTCTAAGTTTGTTCTCAGTTACAAAGACCATTGTTTGAGTGAACAAAGAGGGTAACGAATCTGGAAAGAACTGTTTACCCGGAGAAACTGATAAGAGCTCAAATTGGAGAAGACCAGCATGTGAATGAGGAAGGAGGTGGGCAACTCCAAGCACAAGCATTCTGTCTGCTGCAAAAGGACCGGGAGACCAACTCAGGCTCAATATTATGAATGGAAAGAAAGCTGATTCCCAGCAGCTGTTCTTGGAATACCCAGAATATTCTGAAAATGACATGGCTCCCCAGTAAAAGATGTTTGCCACGATGAATCAGAAATTCAATATGGAGGACAATACGCTGACAGAGACTAAGAAGGATTTAGGAGTCTCGACTTCCTCCATCAGATACATTGTGTCAGTTTACCCTCCTTTCAGCTGCTTCCTGCTCTGCCCAGCTTAACACTGGATTCCAGCAAGCATTGACAACAGCAGATTGAGGTCACCCTATTTTATGGAAATTCCTCAGAAAGGGAAGAGTTCAAGAGTGGAATCTGAGGCATACAAAAACCAACAGCATTTCCTTCAGAGTTGTTTTGATTCTGTTTCCTATTGTTGGCACTCTCTGCTAAGCTCTGGATGACCATCCTTGCATAGATGATTTCCCTGTTGAAATTTCCTCCCCAAACTAATTCTGGAGATTCCATTAACTAGTGTTAACAGAAAAACCACACTCTGTAAAATATTTAAAGAGGTTTATTCTGAACCAATATAAGTGACTACAGCCAGGGAACAGTCTCAAGAGATCCTGGGAAAGTATGCCCAAGGCAGTCGGGTTACAATTTGGGTTTTATTCATTTTAGGGAGACAGAAATTATAGGTAAGATCATAAATCAATACATGGAAGGTATACATCCCATATATACCTGGTGGGGGTGTGTGGCATGAAAGGTGGGATGGGAGGGATGCTTACAGGTCACAAGTGGATTCAAAGATTTTGTGATTGGCAACTGGTTGAAAAATTTATGCTTTGTCTAAAGATTCAAAATCAGTAGAAAGAAATGCTTGTGTTAAAGAGGGATTGTGAAGACCAAGGTTTTTATTATGTAGGTGAAGCTTCCAGTAGCAGACTTCAGCAAGAATAGATATTAAATGTCTCTTTTCAGACCTTAAAGGTGTCAGGTTATCATTTAATCTCTCCTAGATCTGGGAAAGACCTAGAAAGGGAAGGCCTAGTTGCATTAATGAAAATTCTCTGTAGATGCAAATTCTGCCTCCTCCCCTCAAGAGACAGTTTTTCAGGGCCATTTCAAAATATGTCAAAGAAATATATTTTGGGGTAAAATATTTTTATTTCTTCTAGGGTCTGCTGTCATATGATGCTATGCCAGAAGGTTGGAATTTGGTATCTTACTGCCACAGAGTCTGTTTTTTCAGTCTGTTGATCTCTATTTCAATGTTAATGCTGCTCAGTTCTGCCTAAACTCCAAAAGGGGGCAGTATTATGAGGCACATCCGACCTCCCTTCCCATTGTGGCTGCAAATTCAGTTTTTCAGGTTCCTCTCAGGTCTCCTTGGCTAAGAAAGGGAGGCCTATTCAGTTGGCTGGGGGGCTTAGGATTTTATTTTTGTTGTTGAATGTTCCTCTTTATTTGACCTGATCCACAACTTACAGAACCAGATAGACCTATCGACAGGTTTCAGCCAACTCAGCAGGAGGGTTTACTCCAGCAATCAAGAAAGCCAGCCAAGTTAAGGGCTGAATGGAAGAAGATAGGAAAAGTTGAATGTTTAGAATGAAGCCAAGACCTGCCCTGCAAGAGGAAACAACTTTGGTTCCTAGAGAAGGACTTAAGGTTAGACCAGGAGTTAGACAAAGAAAAAGTTGAGAAAGGAATCTAGATGCTTAAAGGACACTCTCCTTGAAGAACGAAATTTCATTCCGTTCCACAAGAGGTTAGATCCTGCTAGACTGTTAACTAATCTATGACAGATTGCATTACACAATGAAACATTGTTTTGAAGTAAATCTCCCCTACTCCATAAAAATGATATTTTATGGCTCATCTTGCTAATTTTCCACCCATTTAGATTATGCCTGACAGAGAAAGTTGACATTGTTAAATAGTATTATGTTCTCTGAGTTCTGTCAGCTTGTGAGAAAACATCAGACTCTTGTTATATACATTAATCCAAGTTAAATATTTGTAACACAAACATGGGGAGTGTGCCTTTTGTCTTGTCACTGTCTGGAATCACAGAAATCAATCTGGTTTCATAAAAAAAAAAAAAAAAAAAAAAAAGAACCCTATACTCCAGAGTTATTATACTGACTTAAACAAAGTGTGGTACGTCATGATGCCCTGAATGATGAATTTACCAAATATAGGAGGGCAAAAAATAGCAAAGGGCCAGAGGCCTATCAACAGCAACTTCCCATTTTTCAGATTTTGGTGGCAAGAGGAGATAAATGATTTAGCCTTTGTGTAGACATCAGTTACCTTCCCTGTATGAAAATTAGGTGTGTAGTCAGTGAGAAGAAATACTCCTGTCATTTTGTTCTCCCTTCTTTGGAATTTCTGATGCTATTTTGAGTAAGACTTGACGAGTTCCTAAATCTGAGAAACAGACACCAAAACAATTTTTTTTTTAGCCTCTGTCACCTAGACTGGAGTGCAGTGCTGTGATCTCAGCTCACGACAGCCTCAACCTCCTTGGCTCAAGAGATCCTCCCACCTCTGCCTCCCGAGTAGCTGAGACTACAGGCACATACCACTGTGCCCAGCCAATTTTTGTATTTTTTTGTAGAGACAGGGTTTCACCATGTTGCCCAGGCTGGTCTCAAATTCCTGGGATCAAGTAATCCACCCACCTCAGCCTCCCAAAGTGCTGGGATTACAGAGGTGAGTCACCACTCCTGGTCCCAAAGCCACTTTTAAACTTAATTTTCAGAGACCAGGGTTACTTGGCAATCTGATCTCATAGAAGGAATTTGAGATCTGCAGTCATTTGGTATACATTGAAGTCCCTGTTTGGCTCCTATTAGCTGCAATCCCTTGGAGTTCCTGTTTCCATTTCTGTGGAAGAAATGATACTGCCTTCCTTACACGGCTCTGAGGATTACTGGAGGTCATATCAAGCGAAAAATGGGGTGCAAAGGGTTCTGTGGGTGTGGGCGACTGCTTTTGGCTTGTTCAAGTCTCAGAAATTTAGCCAGCATGAACAATGGATGAGGAGTGATGATATTCCAGTCTCAAACTCTTGTCTGTCTCAATATAAAGATCAGTTTTCAAATCAGCAAAATGGGTAAACTTTCCTTAACATGTGACTACTCATTTATCTTCATTATTAGCAAATGGAGCATTACATTGAGAATCAGAAGGCTTAACTGTCCTATACAGTGATTCCTAAACTTTGCTACATATTGGAATCACCTGGGGAGCTTTTAAATGCCCTGCTGCCCTGTCACAGCCAATATCAATTAAATCATAATGTCTAAGGTGGGGTCCGGGTGTATTTGTCAAAGACCCTCAGGTGATTCCACTACACAGCAAAGTTTGGGAACCACTGCCCAAGTCCCTTTTATAGTCACCTAAGGGTACCTTTCAATTTCTTGGCTTTAAAGTATGTCCAACTTTGAAATGGACACTGAAGCCCAGGACAACAAATCTTGAATCTCTGCACCTGCTCCCCAGTAAACCTGACAGCCAACCACCCTCCTGTCTTGCAGCCAACTGGTAAGTGTGAAACATGAGTAAGTAGAGGGAATCCAGGGTTAGGGAAGTGAGCCTGGGGTTGGGGAGAGCACAGGGCACTCATTCCCAAACTGGGTGAATAACAGAGAAAACACAGAAAAAGATTTCAAGATCACATAAAATTGGGTAATTATGGGTTCACCCAGGATAAGCAGATTACTTCACTGTAGGACTTGTTAGGACCTTTAAATCAGAGTACGATTATGAATCTGCCGGAGGGGATTCTAGCAGCATTTCCTCTGTGCAAACCTTTTATTTTCTCAGTGTTTTTCTAGGACTTGTGTTTCAATCAATGTTACTTGGAGAAACATATAGCAGTGTTGAAATTTGTCCCCCAGGGGACATTCAGCAATGTCTGGAGACATATTTGGTTGTCACAGCTGGGAGCCAGGTGGCTATTACTGGCATCTAGTGGGTAGAGGCCAGGGATGCTGGTAAACATTGTGCAATGCACAATTGAAAAGCCCTGGCTTAGGGTAATTTCTTCCCCCATAGACCTATCCCCACTCCTATAGCCTCAGAAATTGGAGATGATGAGGGAGCAAGGAGGATAGGAGAAAGAGAAGAGGAGGAAGAAAAAATTAAGGAAAAAAAGGAAGAACTGAAAGAGAAAAACAGAGACAATAATAAAGGCAGAGGTAAAGAAGAGACCAGGGGAAAAAAGGAGAGAAGAAGTCAGATTCATAATTGTCTTGAGAGCAACCAAGATTTTCTTCAGTAGATGAAAGGATAAACTGTGATCTATCCAGACAATGGAATTTTATTCAGTGCTAAAAAGAAATGAGCTGTCTATGAATCTATGAAAAGACACGGAGGAAACTTAAATGCATATCCAAGAGAAAGAAGCCAACCTGAAAACGCTCCACACTTGGCGATTCCAACTATATGATATTCTGGAAAAAGCAAAACTATGAAGACTGTAAAAAAGATCAATGGTGGCCAGAGGTTGGAGGGGGAGGGAGGGATGAATAGGCAGAGCATAGAGGATTTTTAGCGATAAAAATACTCTATATGGTACTACATATACTCTATAATACTCTATATAGTACTACAATGGTGGCTACATGTCACTATACATTTAATCAAACCCACAGAATGTGCAGCACCAGAAGCAAACCTTAATGCAAACTTACAGACTTTGGAATGATTATGATGTGTCCATGTAGGTTCAAAGACTGTCACTAGTGTACCACTCTGGAGGGATGGTGATAATGCGGGAGATTATGCATTTGTGGAGTGGGAGTCTATGGGAACTCCCTGTACTTTCTGCTCAATTTAGCTGTGAACCCAAAACTGCTCTAAAATATTGTCTATCTTTTATGAAACAAAGAAACCCAAAGAAAAAGGCAGCATGCTGGTGTCAACTGGCCCCAGCCTCCTCACACCTTTATTAATACTCTGAGTTTAGGAAGGCCACTAACGCTGCTTTTCAATAGGTACGAACTGGTTGGGAAAGGCGAGGACGACAAAGGCAGGCAGGGGATTCTCTTTTGCCCAGTGTTCGGTGTCTCAAACTCGGCGTCCCGGTGCACGGCGGAGGCCTCAGACCCTGCTGGGCTTCTTGGGGTCCTGGCTCCTGCCCGGCATGAAGGCGTAGAGCTCCTCGATGAGCATCTCCATGCGCGCGGTGACCTCGGTCACGGTGTCGATGACCAGCTTCTGCTGCAGCTTCAGCTTGTTGTTCTCCCACAGGGCCTTGTTTTCCTCCTGGAAGCCCCTGTGCTCCGCCCGTAGCACCTGCAGGGTCCTGTTCTCCTCCTGCAGGAGCCGGTTCTCCTTGAGCAGGGCCTGCAGCGCCTGCCTCATCTCTCTCAGCAGCTGCAGGGGCTGGCAGCCGTCGGGCAGGCCCGGGCCCGCCTTGGCCTCCTCCTCCCCGGAGGGCCCGGACATGTTGCTGACCATCTCCCGCAGGGCGCGCAGGGTCTTGGAGTCCTCCTGCGGGGCGGGGGGCCCTCTGGGCTCCTCGAAGTGGGAGGAGAGGCCGGAGCCCTGGTCCTGCAGCAGCCCGGGGCTGCAGGGCTCCTCGTGGGGCGAGGGGGCGGGCTTGCTTTCCTCGGCGGGGGCGGCTGCGTCCTCTGTCTGGGTCCAGTAGGCCTGTTTCTGCTCCAGCAGCTGCTGCAGCGCGCGGTTCTCCTCCCGGAGTAGCTGCAGGGTGCTGTCCTCCTTGCCGCGGGGCACCTGCAGGGCGACGTGGTCCTTCTTCACCACCTCCAGGGACGCGCTGTCCTTTTGCGGCAGCGGTGAGGGGGGCCGGCTCTCCTCCCGGCCCAGCGAGGCCTTGTGCTCCTCCCAGAAGACCTGCAGGATTTTGTTCTCCTTGCGGAGCATCCTGTTCTCCTCGCGCAGGGCCTTGTTCTCCTCCCGCAGAGACTTGTTCTCCTCCTGCAGCACGAACTCCTTGGCCAGCCTCTTGTGGTGCAGCTTGTGGTGGAAGGAGGCGGATGGGGAGAAGTAGGGAGACTGCAGGCGGCAGTTCTCGTTCACCCAGCGCCCGTCCTGGAACACGAACATCTCGTCGCTGAGCTGCACCCGCGGCGGGTTGTAGTCCAGCTCCAGGTCGGCCTGAGACATGGGGCGCTCCATGGGGTCTAAGGGCACGGAGGAGAAGCGGTTCAGCGGGTAGGAGTGCTGGCTCGCCATCCTGCGGCTCAGCCGGGGCAGGGCGGCCTGCTGCGCGCAGCGAGGGATGCTGTGCAAGTTGTGGAGCCTCGGGAAGGGCTCGGCTGCGCCCGTCTGCGGGAGAGAATGGGAAAGGCCAGCGTTAACGATGGGACGGACACACTCGGGGCTGGCTGACAAAGTAAGGGGCCAGGACATCCCCGGATAACCCCGTCTGATTGTCTGGCCTGGCCACATTGGGCGTTTTTGCTTCTCGGGGTCCTCACAAGGAAATGTGGCGGATCCTTGTCATTCCAGTGAGCTCCATTCTATTAAGTCATCGCCAACACTGAATTACCAAATATAGAACCATTGCTCCTACGGGCAATAGAGGGCTACATTCCTGGGAGCCTGTGGTCACAATTTTGTCAACCAAACAATATATAACCTAATTTAGTGCTTATTGTTTATTGATTCATTAACATCGAACTCACATCAGCAACACTGTTACGCATGCCCAAACAAAACTTCTTTAACACCTGTGTTTTCTCCATGTGGCACAGCATAGCCTTCTTGTGATTGGGAATACTAGACAGCACTTGACTTGGAATGGCGCGGAAGCCATTTTTAACAGCAAAATCACCAACAAAATGCACAAGAAGGCAAAAAAAAAAAAAAAAAAAAAAAAAAAGTGGCACTAGATCGACTGCGCAATGGACCCTATTTTCTAGCCTGAGAGCTGAAACAAGAAGGCTCCTTGGCTGGGGACTCAGCCTTACAGAACTCAAATTTTCACCTCTCTGTGCATGTCTGAGAATTGCCATAAAAGTGCTGTAAGTATTGATTTGGTGGATACACATTTTAGCAAGTAGGCAAATTCACAAATATGGAATCCATGAATAATGAGAAACAGTTATATATTATGGAGGTCAAAAGCATTGATTTTAGAGTCAACCAAATATTTTGAGTCTCTGCCTCACTACTTACCAGTTAACAAGAATTTGGGCAAGTTATCTGAGCTTTAATTTCCACAATTTCAAATTGGGATAATTGTATTTACTCCTGGCCTCATAGAGACATTTTTAGGATTAAAAAAGGTAATGTACAAAAGCACTAAGCATGGGCTCTAGCACATTCGGTCACCCTAAAGGAGGAACAAACACTGTTCTCAAGGGCCACTGCCCACAGGTGTGTACTCTCACTTAGCATGAGCAGAGAAGCAGCATGAATCATCCAAACAGCCACCCAAATTGCTGTGTCCGAAATGGAGGTGCCATTGATCAGCCCAGCCTTCTCCCTTGCCCATCTGGGCATATCCTTCACTCTTAGCCACCCTTGAGTCTTTTCTGCTAGCAGCCCCTTAAACATCCATTCCAGCTTCCAACGCAATGCTAGACTCAAAGCAGAGTCTAACTAATAATTATGGAAGAAAAGAAAAACCATCCCAGACATATCACTGAGCAATGAGCATTCAACATGTGGTGATACAGCCAGCCAAGGACCCTGAAGAATTCATGATGGTGGCCACAGACCTCAAGACCACAGCATAAAACGGGGTTCAGATCCACAGAGCTTAACTCCAATGAGTTGGTAGCTTTCACACATCCCAGTACAGAAGAATAACCCCAGTGAGTTTTAAATGCAGATTTCTGAGCCTCCCATTGTGAGTCTGATTCACTCAGACTGGGGTGTGGCCCAGGAATCTGCATTTCTAACCAGCTCCCTCAGGTGATCCTGGCTGCAGGTGGTTAGGACAGTTCTAAGTCAAGTAGAATATGCAATTTGCTTAGGTGAGGGTTGCACCAGCATTAGAGACTGAAAGGTCACAAGAATTTTCATCCTCATTTTGTCACTGATGGGCACTTTGAAACCAGAGTGCTCTCTAATCCTCTTTGACCCCCAGATTTTCACGAGTGAAAAAGAAGGAGTTGGGCTCCATGATCTTAAAGGCACCTTCCAACATTGAAAAGCCAATGAAATATACCTGAAAAATGGAAATAATATGTGCCCTGCTTAGTTCACAACACTGTTGTGAGGATTAAATGGGAAAATGCAAAAATATTTTTAAAACCAACAGTGCCAAAGAACCGTAAGGTATTGTTATCAGAAAAAGTAGATTTCACTAATGCAAGAATTATAAGATGTATTCAAAAAGAAGTGAGCAAGTGGAGTGCACACTGGAGAAGAGGCGATGATTGCAGCAATGAATTTAAATAGAAAGATCATGATAGCTACTTCCAAATACACCAAAAGTGCTTCATCCAAGTATATCAAAATGTTCTCCAGATATCAATTCCTTATGTCTTAGGTTATTTTCACAACTACACAGATAGAGAAAATAAAAAACAACTCAGGCTAGCTACATTTTATATATGTGTGTATGCGTATGTAGAGAGAGAAATACAATTTGCATGGTATATAAAGTTGGTTAGAATTCTTTAAAACCTAAAGAGCTAGATAAATAGAAGATGCAGTTCTATGCCATTAACTTTGCAATAAGCACATGTCATTAACTTTGTAAGGATATGCTCAATCTTCCAGATAGCAAGGGTATGCGGGCATTCTGCAATCGGAATCTTATTTAGTTTAAAAAAATTCAGCCTCCATGGTTTTCACATTTCTCAATTGGGAAAGCAGATTGGCTCCCATAGCTGTCTGTGATCAGAATGCACCTCACGGTGGATAACCTGGACCATTTTCTGGTAGGTTTAAGGTCCTAAGATCCAGGATTTCTGGGAAGATTAGTCAAAGCCAATAAGGTGTGAATGGTTTTTTTTGTTATTATTGTTTTGTTGTTGTTGTTTTGAGACGGAGTCTTGCTCTGTTGTCAGGCTGGAGTGCAGCGGCATGATCTTGGCTCACTGTAACCTCTGCCTCCTGGGTTCAAGCAATTATCCTGCCTCAGCCTCCGCAGTAGCTGGGATTACAGTCGCGCACCACCATGCCTGGCTAATTTTTTGTATTTTAGTAGAGACGGGATTTCACCATGTTGGCCAGGATGGTCTTGATCTCTTGACCTTGTGATCTGCCCACCTCTGCCTCCCAAAGTGCCGGGATTATAGGCGTGAGTCATGGCGCCCGGCAGGAGTGAATCTTAAGAGGTCCTCTCCATCCCTGCACTAGAACCAATGCTTTATCTCAGCAGGATTTGACTCCAGAAGCTATCAACATGGAAAAATGTGGTTTTAGTCAACATGTGCATCCCAGTCCTGAGAAGGAAAGGGAAGAAGGAAACAAACATTGAGCCTCGATTTCATGCTAGGCCCTGAGCTGAGCATTCTACCTACTAAATTCATTTATCCTCACTACACTGACATGTAAGATGTTATTACTATTCTTATTTTACGGATGGAGAAGCTGAAACCCAGAGAAGTTAAATAACCAGCACTAGCTCCTTCACTAAGACACAAACCCACTTTTGGCTCCCTGACCTTCTATGTGTGAAGTACACACATGGGAAACCACCATGGATTTATCAAAAGACTTACAGTACTTTGGGGATCATTATATCTTTTCCTTCACTTTATATGATGGAAAAGTTCAAACATACACAAAAAGAGAGAGAATAGTCTAATAAATGTCCATGTACCCATCACTCAGCTTCACTAAGTATCAAATCAAGGCCACACTTGTTTCTCCGGGCCTCAACCTGATTCCACAACCACTCCCCTACCACTAGGTTCCCTTAAAGCAAAGTGACATTGTGTCATTTTATCCACAAATACATAAATATGTGTCTCTTTAACAGAATCACAATACCATTATCATCCCTTTAAAATTTAACAATTATCCCTCAATATCTGCGAATGCTGAGTCCGTGTTCAAATCTCCCCAATTCTCATTTCTTTTTAACAATCATGTTTTTTCAGCCAGAGAGGCAATCTTCTTGATCCAACTAAGGGTCCAAAGAAAAATCATGGATGCTTTCTACCTGCCCATGTTTGGCCATGATGGCTTTTAACTCATGGCATTCAGCTGCCTGTGTTCTACATCCACCTTCCAAACTGGGTACCCAAGGAACATTCTGCCGTCCCTCAACAGAAATACACTAAACAAAACATTAACGTGGTGGATCCCTAGCCACAGACACCCTGGGTGTTTGGGCCCTGGTCCTTATTTACACATTCAGGTGACCTTGCTCATATCCACTCACTTTCTGACCTTAGTTTCCACTTCTGTAAAATGAAGGATAAGAGTCATTATCTCTAAGTGTTCTCTTGGCCTATCTCTGGTCCAGTGGATTTGCATTTGTAAATTGGCACCACTATGACCCTAGCAGCCCTCTTTTACCAACCTAGTTGGCATCCCGTCCTCTCCCCTAAATGGCCACCTCTTCCCGAGCAGGCTTTGTGCCCTCTCTTCTTCCGTGCCCACAGCACCTAATCCAGGAAATGCTGATGGACTAATAAGTCCCCTTTACTTTCTCAACAGGAAACCAAATTCTTCTCCAACATCTGAGTCCTGTTATCTTTCCTCCTATCCCCAGACAGGACCAAGAAAGTGGTCAAGTACAGTGTTTCCTCATGGCTTAGTTTCTTAGAATATTTAAAATGTTTTCAGTAGTCATATATTTATTTTAATAAGTAATGGGAAAACATACCTATATTAAATATACAGGCATTTTTAGGTATGAGAAGGTTCATGACTGAACTTTGGGAAAACATTGATCCAAAACAAACTTGTTTTTTCCTATGGTATTTCTCTGATTCTGATCAGAGCTACCTGGATTTAATCCTTAAAGGAAAGCTCTTGGCCTTGTGAACATTCTTCACCCTAGTCATGTACCCATTCAAGATGTTATTGCACCAATTTTTCCCCTACATTAGCGTCAGTGAATCAACTAACATTAATTTGGCATCTACTGTGTTCCAAGCTCACAGACCCTGCCCTCAGGGAATTTCCAGTTGATTTGAAGAATCAGTGAATAGCACCAATTACTTCTTGGTGCAAATGAGAGAAGTCAAAATGCAGGAAGCATTAATGCAGGCAGCGAGGTGTGGGGAATAGGGGACTAGAAATGATAACATCTGAAGAGAGTTCTGGCTCTGCACTATATGAGTGCATGACCTTTATAGAGTCACTTCATTTCTGTGCCTTAGTTCCTAGAAAATGTGGATGTTGACATGAATCAGGGCCAACCCATATATTTTTGAAATGCCCAACTCTAGAAGGCACTATTCACTGTTACTGCAGTGCACAACCTGTACACCCCTCTGTAACAACATCATCAACATCTGACCTGCTTCTCTCAGAGGGTTCATTGTTCAGAAATAAAAGGAGACTTGGAACATTTTCTTTGTTTATAAAGAGCTGCAGACATGCAAGAAGGACTACTGCTTTTAGAAGAGACATTGCTTAGCATTTCTTTAGAGAAAGATTATATAGAACCAGAAACAAAATAACACCAAGTGACTATAATGTGTCAGGTTATATGCTAATTGATTTCTGTATTCATATGTAATATCTTACCCAAAAGAACTGGCATGATTCTGCATAAGATTACATAGCTGGTAAAGGAGTGGAACCAGGGTTTAAAATCAGGATATTTGACTCCAAACTCCATGTTTATTCTAGCACTTCACAATGCTCATTTTATTTTGCATGTACTAATATCATTCCTTTGCAATGGCTCTCTTACAACCAGGCCTCTCCTCTCCCCATATGAGTTAAGTTGCAATTATCTAAGCACAGTGACCTATCCCTTGTTTTTGTGACATCCCAAGTCTTGGGAATTAGAAAGCAAATTTCACATTCCTTGGCAATAACTGAATCAACCAAAATACACTGCAAGATTGGGAGGAAATACTAGGTTGAACCATAAGAAACTGTTAACATTTTACCATTTTTGGCCTACAAAAATGGCCATTTCTTTTGCCTTAATATATTTAGTGTATTTGATAAAGCTATGTCCTCATTTCCATTCATCCTTTAAGACTTTAAAATAGTCCCAGGGCAAAGCTGTTATGGTATGATATAAAATCTATAAGCATGGAGTTTTCCTCACGTGAATTTCACAAACCCCTAGGTTCATCCATGTACTCCCTTAGAGGAAGCTCCCATCACCCCCTGCACACAAGCATGCTAGTGGTCCATTTCATCATCTTGAATATATAATCCAACGAGGGTAAAGGCCCTAAATTTCCAGTAACTTTGGGCTCAAAAGTCCCTCCTTTGACTGCTCTTGAGTAAGTCACTTTGCCTCTCTGAATGTCACCTCTAAAATAAGCCTAAACATGACCGCTCTGCCTACTTCCTGGGGTTGCAAGAGGACAAGAAAGTGGTAGGCAAGCTGTCATAAAAACTAAACAGATGGGAAGTTCTACTGGTAAGGTTTAAACATACCCAGCCTAAAGTGCTATGCAACATGGAGTATATTTCTTTACAAAAGGGCTACCCAAAAACTGAGCATCTGAGTTCAGCGAACATATGCAGTTCCAGGATTCCAGACCTCCTTGGCCTGTGTTAGAAGCCAGTTCCTTCTCAGTAGGACTCCTTGACCAGTGGTATTACTGGACTGGTTTCATGGGCCAAGCTAACCTACCCTGATATCCTTTAGCCTTTGACAAGAGGTCTTTGCCAATACAAGCCCCAAGAACACCCCAGTAATGTTCTCCTAAGCCTGGGAGGTACCGTCTATGTAGCATGGTGCAACTGACCATGAAAAAGAAAAAAGATTGTTTCTTTCCTGGTCTCTAGGAAATGCCCTCACATAGAGATCCATTAGGTAGGAAAGAAAAAGATTGGCTTCTTCATGGAAGAATGGGATATGAAGCTGATGCAGAAGGGGAATAAGTTGGCAATGGGCTCATCATGCCTTCCCATCGGGTGCTAGAAAGGTGCCAAGAGACTCTGTCCTCTGGGGAAATATGCTCACAGCTGTAACCCAATGATGCATTAGTGCCAGGGATCCAGGAAGGGCCCTGGGCATGAACGTTGCCTTCACAGAAGCCTGAAGTCCCACCTGTGGATTAGAATTCTTTCTTAGCATTAGGTCTGGCACCCTCCCTGGTAAATGTAAGTGGTCCTGGAAGGAAAATGCCTGAAATCTGCCAACAACTGTGTCTTTGTCAGATCACCAACCTGGTGGCAAGTGAAGAACGTGGGGGAAGGGGACAATTGAAAGAAGGGAGGCAAAAAGCAAAGGCCAAAGGGCAAAGGGAAAAGGGGAAGTGAAAGGACCAAAATCCCTTACTGGTGCTACAGGACTTGTAGCAACAGGTCTCTCTGGATGGGACCTTCTGAGGTGGAATTACTGGAGTTGTGGTCTCCCATCCAAAGGGTTTGGGGATGGGATTGAACAGCAACTAGCCAAGCTTAGCTGACACACTGCCGCCTCTCTACCTCTGAAAAAATGTGGCTACCACAGCCCAGAAGAGAAGTCCAAACACTGCTGATAGAGTCCAAGCCTGGTGACTGAGTTTCTTAAACAGCAACTTTGCCAACATTACTGAGGGTTACTATCAGAGAATATTCAGCCATCTGAAGTACTTTTAAAGCATGTAAAGTTGAGAGGCCCCAGGATTCTGGAAGGAAAAGCCAAATATGCTACTGATTTTCATATGAGGTGACAAGGCTGAGTCTCATTATCATTATTTTAAATTAATTCACCTCCCCGGTGCCATGGCAAAGTCAGTGGTGGTTTTAATAAATACTAACAGGTAAAAGGATAATTCACAAGGTAAATGTGATCGATGTTGATAGAATTACAACGTTAACAGCAAACAGGATAAAGAAGATGTCATATGTAGTATGTTTGCATACTGTTTAACAGAGACTCTTGTGAAATCTTCCTGGGAACCGTTATTCAAATTGGCGGCGATCTGGCTGCTGTCAGCAGGAATTCACTGCTTCTGAGGAACAAGCCCAAACAAAGGGGAAGGAGAAAAGGCAACTGGGAAGGATGAAGGTGGTACCGGTGTATGCTATTGGAGCTCAGTCTGACCTGGTGTAGCTCGTTCATTAATGATCTAGGAGTAAACAATGCCTTAATGAAATTCACAGAGCATGCTCATTGGGGAAATGTGAAAGTCTTTGAGAACTGAATCATTACGTGCAAAAGGAACCAGGAGATCAGCTAGCTTGGGCTGGAAATGGCATTGATGGCTTGCAAGTTAATGTGCTGGAGGGAAATAGATCAGAAAACACAAATATTTAACGTGAGGAAGAAAAACGGGAAATCAATGAGTCCTGAAAAGACCTAAGGGTGATAACAAGTAGTGATCACAGGCATTTGCAATGTAATTGAGAAGCCTAAACGCACAGCAGGACTGGGAGCTGGGAAGCAGAGGCACTTTCTAGAGACAGAGCTGCTGCCACAAGTCCTTTCTGAAACAAATGGAAAGTGGATTCCATCCCAGAATAGAGTAGCTTTTGGCAAATACAAAATAAGAAGCCCAGAGATGAGCGGTTAAGATGCGGGGAGAAGACTCCATCTCCAAAGAGCAAAAGAAGAACCACAGAGCTAAGATGCAGCGTGGCCCAGCTTAGTGGCATGTGCCCTGGTATAGCGGAGAACATGGGCACTGATTGGAGTTCAAGCCCCTTCCTCCATCTCTGCCATTACTAGTGGGGTTCCTGGGGTTGCCAGTTCCTGTACCTGTAAAATCTCTACCTCACACTTACTTGGCACCGTGCTCAACACATGATCGCACTAACATTCAGTCGATATTTCTTCCTCTCCTTGCTTCCCAGATCAACCCTGTCCCCTAAGCCATGCACCATCTCATCTAGGGAGGCCGAGTGAGCACATTGGTCCCTCTCGCAGCCCTGGTGGTATTTTGGTTCAGATCATCTACTTGTAGACACCCACACCCATCCCCAGAGTGCCAGTCTTGAGCATCCTGACAGGTGTCCAAAACCTGGTGCATGGCTTGTGCCCTCTTGGCAGGTGTATACACCTTCCCGTGAGAGGTACACGTGCCCAGACAGGAGATATCCTCTCATTCTTCACCCACTCTGCCCCCACAGGACCCCAGCAGCAGCACCAGGTCCTCCAGAACAGTAATCAGGCAGCCCCAAGACAAGCTTGAGCTGTCTTAAACCACATTCTCTTCTCCTTGATTGCTGGGCTGTTTCTGGGAGCTGGGGAGGGAAAGTTATGGTAGGTGTTGATGGAAACATCATTCCAATTTCTCTATCACATGACCACTACTCTTTCAAATCCTATCCCCTCCTTCACACCCACCTCTAGGTTGGCATCCTCTGCCTGACCAAGTTTCTTAAACACCAACTTTGCCAACATTACTGAGGGTTACTATCAGAGAACATTCAGCCATCTGAGGTACTTTCAAAGCATGTAAAGTTGAGAGGCCCCAGGATTCTGGAAGAAAATATTGGTTTATATGGGCCATGAGGCAACACAGCAGTAACACCCACTCTTGGGGAAGCAGTGGCCAACACAACTCCCTGCGTATTTCAGGTGGAAAGAATCAGGCCCAAAAAGATTCCTACAGCTTGTTATCCTGTCGAATGATCAGGGGGAAGTTATCTTATATTCTAGCTAAGATTCAAGTCATAGAAAAGTGACTGTTCATTACAAAGTTATAAAGATAATGTGAAAATAAACATCCAGGATGTTTTCTTCTTCCATATGTTTGCCTCCCACTGAACATACTTGCCTAGATTGTTACAATTATATATCTGGAATGCTCACCAGTGGTCAATCTTCCTCCTACACATCCCTGGACAGAGCTCTCAGATAGTTACCTCTGCTTTGGATTCCTCCATCCTACATTTCAACCCCTCTGGTTGCATGGCCCTGGTCTTCCAGTGAGGCCTTAGGTGACTCTGGAGAAAGCAAAGCCACCCCTTTGTGACATAGCATCAGTAGACACAATTCAATCAAGAAGACTCCACTAAGGAAAGAGCTGATTTCAGGCAGGAGGAGACCTGAGAATCTCTAGCCTGTGAGGACTTCACCAATTCATTGACCGCAAAAGCATCTATGCCCATGGCCCCTACATCTGTCTTTGGTGCATAGCAGGGCTTAATTCTCTTGACAACTCCAAATAACTCTGTACCCCTTTGCCCATGAATGAGGTTTTCTTCTCATGGATTCATTCTTATGCATTTGATTCCAAGTCCCAGTTCTAATTCTCCTCTAGAAATCCAAAGTGAATGCACAACACTAAGCACCAAAAGGTCTCGTTTTGAGAAGGGGGGTTACTTCAGAGTATCATAGAAACTTGGAATGTTAGGACTGGAAGTTCTTACCAAACCATCTGACCCAGCCACCTCATTCGTGGGAAAAAGAACCCAAGGCCCACAGGGGCTATGTGGCCTTCCCCAGCACGCTGCCTGCTGGCAGCCAACCCAAACTAGAACCTGAAGCCCTATCTCTGCTTATTCTACAACATCTTGCTAGAGTTTTGAAGGAGGAGGTGGGGGGTTATTCTGGCTAACACCAACAGGTTACATCCTCTGTGATTATCCCTACCTGAGGTAGAACCACATTGATTGGAATTTCTAGGCTTTCAGATCTGGTATCTCTTTTTCTTGTAAAATTTGGCCTTGAGTGCTGTGGAAAAGAGAAAAGAAGAAGATTGCTGCTTCCCAACTCATCCTCTGGGCCTCAATTGCTCACCTAAAAACAATTGCTCACCTAAAAAACATAGAACTTTCTACTCATTTATTTCCCTCTTGTCAGTTATGTACAATTATGAAAGTCTGGAAGAATGTGTAGACGATATTTGGCAAGACGGTTTATCAATCTCTGAACAGATATTAAGCTAGATATTATAGTTGATGTAAAAGACTTTTGAAAGTCTTTGACGCGGAGATAACTGTACCTGCTTGCCTAAGATGATTATTTCTATCTCAAGTAAAAAGCCATACCAATGTGAGTTGCCAGGTATAGGTCCTATGCAGAAGTTGGTCACCAAAACACTCAGAACATTCCAGAGGTGACATCACAAAACAATAGGGTGTTTTTCAGGGCTCATGGTTTCTGTCTGAGCATCACAGGTGGGAATGAGGCATCTGACAGGCAGGAAGAGCCTGTGGGGGCTGTGACTACTTGGCTGGTCAGGGTCAGTGTGACATACAATAGCTCAAACATTAGCCCCCTGTTGGGTCATCCCAGCTGCCATTTGTATTCTCACTGCCAGGCTAAGTTGAGACCCCTAGTTTCTCTCCAGAAGTGGCGTCTTCTTGGAGTTCGGTCACTCAAGAAGAAGGAAACACAAACTGAACTCTTCCCACACCAAGCGAGAAAGTGTAGTCTGAGGTGTTTTCTGACACTACTCAATTCCTTAATTCTCTGACATCAACTGTGTGCCCTACAATTCCATTTCATTCTGATGCTATCTACCTGGAGTTAGTGTGATAGAGCTGAAGGGGCTCACTGCCCAATG
The DNA here is from genome assembly GCF_008728515.1 of Papio anubis. NCBI lineage: Eukaryota > Metazoa > Chordata > Mammalia > Primates > Cercopithecidae > Papio > Papio anubis. The sequence goes on along the minus strand of NC_044990.1, from coordinate 24,140,247 downwards.
CAATAGAAGCCAATACTAAAACACTACGTTCTTTAAAAAAGAAAAACTTGTATATTCAAAGTCAACTCCCAAGGAGACAAGAGTCAGACTCAAACCGGTCTCTCGGTGCTGACATTAAGGCAGTATTTTTATTAGAAAAGTTTCCGGGGGTAGATTCCGAGATGAGTAGGTGATTGGTAGATGGAAATGGGAGATCTGGAAAGTCCCAAAGAGTAAGAAATCAGTAACTAACAGAAATTTTTGAATTTCGGGATAGCAGATAAGAAAAGAAATTTAAGCTGCTGAAACTCCCTCCACTTGTGAGATCTGGAAAAACCTGGCGGAAATTGGTTGGAACCAAAATGGCTGACTGGAGCTTGCACACAATAAGCTTGCTGATGTTGTAGCCTGAATTTCCACCACATGTTTTGTACTAATTCCCCCTGAATTTGCACATGCAACTCAGGAGTTAACATGAAGAAATAACTGTGCATGCCCAAGGACTTTCCAGACCTCCCTTTTCCTTGTACCAATCACCTGCTAATCTCAGAATCCACTCCCTGAACCTTTTCTAATAAAAATACTGCTTTAATGCCAGCACAGAGAGAAAAATTTGAGCTTGACTCCTGCCTCCTTCAGAGGTGACTTTTAATATAAAGCTTTTCTTTTTTTCAAAAACTTGGTGTCAGTATTGGCTTCTAGCACATTGGGCAGTGAGTCCCTTTTGCTTGATAACAAACTAGAACCCCAGGTGAGACGAACAGCCTGTTCAAGGTACTGTTGACCCTAGTGGTGTGCAGGCCCCCTGCACTGATCCTGAGTGGCCACCTAGACCAGTGCGTTCAGAGGCTCAACTCTCGAGTTCCTGCTTCTCTACCATGGCACTTCAGGCTCCCTTGGCACTTTTCCTTTGGGAAAAGAAATTGCTTCTGGATTAGACATCTTTCTGGTGAGTACCTTGTTAATATGCACCTGTACTTTTAATTGTCTTTGAACTCATCATAAGGACTGTGGGTTCAAGTCCCACCCTGTGGTTTAGGATTATGGATGAGAGTCCCACCCTTGTCTAGGATTGTGGGTTTGAGTCCTACCCAAGGGGGATTCTGGTCAGGTTAGAGTCCCAAATCTGGTGTATGTTCACGTCACAAAGAATTAAGGCCATACTCAAAAGCTGCAGCCACTGAGATAATCTAGTCTGGTTCTGATTTTTGTTGATCTGTCTGTATTTTTGGTCTGTGTATCAATGTTTGGCTTAACAGAGGTTAAAGACTGTGATGGCTACAGCAGAAGCCTTGTAAGAGCTCCAGACTAGTTTGTCCACACACTCAATTAGAACAAAGCAACTCCATAAACTAGAAAACCTGAAGAAAAATGGCACATGGAAAAAATGTCAGTCAAACCCTCTTTCTTCTTCTGCCCCTAAAGAGTTGTCATGTAGTCTTCTAAGTTATTTGCCTGTCTTTTCTTCCTGACTACTTTGAATCTGCTGACTTTTTTACTAGTGTTGAGATAAAACTTACTGTTCATGGTATTACTAGTTTAAGGTTACTGGCTGAAGAAAAAAAAATGAAAGAGGTCTTTTAAAATCAAAGTGCCATGGAAACTGCTTTGCTCATCAGGGCAAATGAAGTTTAGCTATGTAAACAGGTTCTAATTTTATCAGGAAAATAAGTTTGATCCAACTGTCTTGTTTACGCATATACATGCATTATGTTATATGTTGTTTCTATATGGTATCAAATGAGCTTATAAATAAAAGAGTACTGATACATTAAATAAATAAGCCCAAAAGCTTTTCAAGTTCATGTGACTTTAATAATCTTTGGAAAATAAAACCAATTTAAAATTATTGACAAAATAAAAATAGATATGTCTTCAGAATTGTCAGCATGTGATTTTGCCTGTGTTTACTGGTCAGCTGATATGTGCATCTGCTAGTTATTTTAAGATGTCCAGGTTTCGCACAAAAGTCATGAAATTATAAACCTAGCCAAAACAGAATAATCTTTGTTTACGTGATTCTTTTGATAAATAAGACTAATATTATTGGTTTAATGACAACAATGAAATCCTCTGATTTATCAGCAAAATATCCATGTATTTCACTTCAAAGTTCTTAGGTGAACACCTGATATTCACAAGCTGTGAAATGGTTAACAACAAAAAAACTTAAAATGATGACTAGGTTTGTCTAATATCTCTGTTCTCGTAACTAATCTAGATAAACTGTTAAAAACAAATAAATTAGATAAATGTAATAAATGAAATTCTTATGTTTTTGAAAATCTTGAAGTTATCATACTTACTGAGCAGCTGGGTCACTTCCAATTAAGAAAATGTATAAGGAAATGTTTCTAAAGGTTAAAAAATGGTTTTAAAATACATAAAATAATTATAATAATTATAATATTTTATCTATAAAATACTGATATATGACAGACAATTCAAGATTTCTTACCTCCTAGGTTCTTCCCTAAAATAAGGATTACTAAGAGTTAATATTGTGACTGATATATGTAATTGAAACTACTAGATACAAGAGAAATAATTCTATATCCAGAATGTATAAGAAAAATGGATGTGTTTTTGGTAAACACACAAGAAGACAGGAATATGGTTTTCATTTAAGGGCAAGTAATTTTGCCTAGTTTAGAGGTTCTAAAGGATTGTTTTAAATTGAAGGAATAAAAAAATTATAGATAAAACTAAATAAATACAGAAAGTTAAGAAAGAATGAAAATATAACAAATTGGAAGAGGTTATAAAAGGTTTACGGAAATCTTATCTTGCAATCAAAACTAACTGAGATTGAATAGATTTGTTTACAAGGTCTTATTAAAATTAGCTGTAATATTAAAAATGCACTAATACAAAACTAAAAATTTTGGTTAAAGCCACAAAATTTTTTGAAGTATTGATTTGCTCTCAATGATATTGCAAGAAATATTGACTTTAAATTCTAAAATTAAAACATCAGATTTATATCTCAAAAGTTCAACTTTTCCTGTACCTTGTTACATATAAGTTGCAGATCACATTCATTATCTTCTGTTTTTTTCCCCTTGAAAAAAACATATCTTTTTGCTTGGCTGGTCTGATAACTCTTCTTCAACTTTTTCATGAACTCCTACAATTTTTTACCCCAGCCCTAATGCTGTTCTTATGGCATAATGCTAACATATTTATCTTAAAGTTTAGAAAAGCAATGTTTTCCTCAAATGTAATATAATCTTATACTCTTGGCTTTATGATATGTCTGAATTATTTCGTATAACCAGGAAACCGCCCATGTAACTTTCTGTTACTTACTTTTGAGGTCCTTTGACTGTCATGCTAGTTAAATGAATAACTATTATTTTTAAAATGACCTGTAGTTCTGTTTTGATCAAATGTTCTGAATCTTTTAACATCTTTGGTAGGATTTATCTGGTAAAGTTGTATGGGAGACATTATCAAATGCTAAATAATACTAGATCTTCTTTTGGTTATGTTTATGGGTGCGCTATTGATATAAATGTACTAAAAATTACATGAATTTATAAAAGTCTCACATGCTATCAGTCGTAATTTTGATATGTTAAATCTTTTTAAAAGTTATATTTGTGTAGATATATTATTAGTAGAAATATTCTTAAGATTACATTATTATAAAAATCAGGTGGTCCTGATGTGATGCTGTCAGTCATGGTTCTGGTTGTTATCTTAAAATGCTACATATAATAGAAATAACTAAATTTTCCTGACAATTGACAACTTTTATCAGGTTTTAGCCATGGCTAAGTTTTTGTAATCCACAGTTATTGTTTTGAATTCTTCTCTAAAAAGCTTTCCAATCAGTTACAACCGAAATTACTTTTCATGGAAAGGACTCTGATAAGTACTCTTAAACACAGATTTCTGATAACTTTGGAGATAATGCCATTAGACTAGGAAAAGTCTTCCAGGGCTCTGATTAAAAAGTTGCATGAGGGCCGGGCGCGGTGGCTCAAGCCTGTAATCCCAGCACTTTGGGAGGCCGAGATGGGCGGATCACGAGGTCAGGAGATCGAGACCATCCTGGCTAACACAATGAAACCCCGTCTCTACTAAAAAATACAAAAAAAAAAACTAGCCGGGCGCGGTGGCGGGCACCTGTAGTCCCAGCTATTCGGGAGGCTGAGGCAGGAGAATGGCGTGAACCCGGGAGGCGGAGCTTGCAGTGAGCTGAGATCCGTCCACTGCACTCCAGCCTGGGCGGCAGAGCGAGACTCCGTCTCAAAAAAAAAAAAAAAAAAAAGTTGCATGAGAATTGCTAACCCAACATCAAACAGAACAAGAACTAGCTACATGGGACTGAACTGATAGAGGACTAAAAAGATCTTTTATGACATTTTTATTTGAAACATTGATGATCTCTTATGTTTTGTTTTCCTGAGTCAAGAAAACATTTTCCTTTTGAACTATTTTTAACTTACAACACATTAGATAAAATATACCTTTGTGAACAAAACTTTGAGGCATTTACCTTTCTCTCTGCTCTCTCCAGAACTTGGAAGCTGTTTGTGAGTATTCTCAGTTTATGGCAATATATTATTTGCATTAGTTTTCAATAAAAACCTATTTTCTTTGGTAATAGAACACAATTGGAGACACTGGTTATTTTACTAAGGCTTTGACTGGAATGACATGTTTTTAGGTATGACCAGAATGGAGGTTAACTTTAGAGCACCAATAATAAAAGCCCCTTAAAAAGACTGGCCTGGTAGCTGGTCTGTAAGGTTCCTTTACAAAGTTTCTGTCCTCGCAGTAAGTAAAAAATGTCACTTTCTGATAGGTCCAGCAACCTATTTTGGGACCCTGAGAAAAGAGGAATAACACATCCATTCATGCAGGTATTACAGGCACAATCTGACGGCAAATCCTTGGGTTGACTGATCTCAAGGCTTTTAAAAGTCAGAAATTCCTTATTTTAAAGAGGTCCAGCAAAGCCCATTTGAAAACAAAAGCCTATATGGTGAATCATTATTCTTGCTGTACTTTATGCAAATAATCAGGTCAGGTATAATGAGACTAGAACTTATTTTACATACAAATTGATCCTACAGTGATTTGTCTTTGGTAAAAACGGGGGACTGGAGAGAGAGAAATTATGTTCAAAAGAAAACTATAACACACCTGTCTCTGACCAGTAGGCCAAAGCTTTAACTTCTATAATTTGTCAGGGACCCTCTGTGCACCTCCTGGATATACTTTTTTTTTCAGTGTGTCAACCACCCACGGGCTTATGAACGTGCTGACAGCTGGTGCATGAGAGGCATTTGTCTGTTAGGTTATCTAGCTACTCTCCTTTCTATTTATATTGCCAGTGTTACTCAACACAGGACTATTTCCTTAAAATTATTTTCCAGGACTAGACAAACCCTACCAGCCAACCAAGGAGATGGAGTTTGGCCTATGTTTGGCAGGACTCTCTTGCCATGGTGGGGAGTAGACAATCATGAATATATGATTAGAAATCTGTCAATCACTCTAGGTAACTTAGCAAATGAAGCAGTTGAAGCCACAGGCAACCAACAAAAATCTTTAGCCTCTTCAGCCAGGATCATAATAGATAACAGAATAACCTTAGAATACATATTGACGGGGCACGGACAAGTTTGGATAGTAGCTAACATATCATGTTGTATTTACATGAATACATCTCCTGAAGTTGAAATATATGTAGAAAAATAAGATAACAAGTTGACTGGTTACAGCAAATTTCTAGAGAAGAACCAGGTGCCAACTCTTAGGTTTAGTTTCCTGGATCACACACTGAATCCAATATATGCTGCAGGTTTATACTAAAAATGGGACTTTCTCTATTTCTAACACTTACTGTTGGATATCTGGTAATCAAATTCCGCCTCCAATGCTATGAGGCGGGCAGATCATGAGGTCAGGAGATCGAGGCCATCCTAGCTAACACGGTGAAACCCCGTCTCTACTAAAAATACAAAAATTAGCTGGGCGTGGTGGCAGGCGCCTGTAGTCCCAGCTACTTGGGAGGCTGAGGCAGGAGAATATCGTGAACCTGAGAGGCCGAGCTTGCAGTGAGCCGAGATGGTGCCACTGCACTCCAGCCTGGGCGACAGAGCAAGACTCCATCTCAAAAAAAAAAGAAACCAACGTACTAGTAATACAAAATGTTAATATTAAACCAGATATTAAAGAACATCTTCAATCTAATGCAAAACAATTTCATTTCTGAGGCCCAGACTTGTATCCCTAGTCAGCAGGAAGAAGTTAGAGTGGTCGTCACCCCTCATCCCTCACAATTGAGGAATTTACATAGAACGGGGGGATCGAAACCATGCCCCAAAGAGTTAAAGAAATCAGCGGTTAAATTCTTGGACTTACAGGATAACAGATAAGAAAATAGCTTGCTGAAAAGCTGAAACTGAAGCTGTGCCCCAAAGCATAAGAAACCAGGAACTAACAGAAATTCTTGAGTTTGCCAGATAACAGATAAGAAAAGAAACAAGCTGCTGGAACCCCCTCCACTTTTAAGATCAAGAAAAACCTGGCTAAAATTGGTTAGAACCAAAATGGCTGACTGGAGTTTGCACAGAATAAGCTTGCTGATGTCATAGCCTGAGTCGTTTTATACTAACTCCCCCTGAATTTGCACATGCAACTCAGGAGTTAACATGAAGAAATAACTGTGCATGCCCAAGGACTTTCCAGACCTCCACTTCCCATGCACCAATCACCTGCTAATCTCAGAATCCACCCCCTGAACTTTTTCTAGTAAAAATACTACCTTAAGGACAGCACAGAGAGACTCCTTGACTCAAATTTAAAAATCTTTGGTAATGTAATTAATCATCTTCTTTGTTTTACCGTAAGTGGATTTTCTTCAGTCAAAGCTGGCTTGCAATGTGGGTGTGGGACTGCAAGCAGGAAGTGATAGTGTCTCTGGATCTGCTGACCCTGGTCTATCTCTTGGAGTTCACTTTCAATATAAAGCTTTTCTTTTGTCAAAAGCCCAAGGTCATAGTATTGGCTTCTAGCGCATCAGGCATCAAGCCCCTTTTGCTCAATAACGTTAGCATCAGATCCCATAAGTTAGGGGCTCAGTTCCACAATCCCACCAGGAAGAATAGCTCGTGGATGCTGGGCTTAATTTCTGGGTGATGGGTTGATCGGTGCAGAAAACATGTAACAAATCTGCACATCCTGCACATGACTTCAGAACTTAAAAGTTGAAGAATAAAAAAAGAATAAATGAGGCTACAGAGAGCAAGGTCATGGCCACTGTACATCAGCAGACCCATGTGCAAAGCTGGAAACCAAGAAATAGTTACTTATTATATATCTTCATCAGCTCAGCTGCTATATCAAAATGTCACAGACTGGGTAACTTAAACCACAGAAATGTATTTCTCACAGCTCTGGAGACTGCGAAGTTCAAGATCAAGACGCCATCACTCCCAGGCTCACTTCCTAACTTGCAGATGATGTCTTCTCACTGTGTCTCACATGGTGGGGAGAAAGAGTTCTGGTTTCTTTTCCACTTCTTATAAGGACACTAATCCCATGATGAGGGCCCCTCACGACCTCATCTAAAACCTAATCACCTCCTAAAGACTACACCTTCACATTTATCACATTGAGAGTTAGGGCTCAACATATACGTTTTAGGAGGACACAAACATTCAATCCATAGTAGTTTATGATTTGAGCAAGTCACCCCACCTCTCAAAAGCTCATCTCCCTCCTCTCCAAAGTGGGGAAATTATATCTAAGTTGACACAACATTCTAATAGAAGCTGACAGTAACCTCTCAACAAATACTCATTGTTTTGACTCCCTCATACAAAATTACCCTTTGACTCAAAATCTCTGGCAGCTGACACACAATTGGTGCTTCTGTTAAAAAGGCTTGAAACTACAGCTTCTGTAAGGGCTTGTTCACTTGCTTGATTAATTTCCTTTTTGTTTTCAAAGGGAGGAGCATCTTAAACTGGGCCAACCTGGTCCCAACCTCAGCAGTTGCCCATCAGCTGGGTTTCTTCCTCCTCTGTAGGGTGCACATCTGTAATTCAGTACTGAGAAGTTTCCCTGAGATCATGCCCAAAATGCCTGTTATTACTGAGATTAACACCATCATCAATCATCCACGTTCCATGAGCATCTGCAATTGGGCACTACACAGAGCAGGGAGGTAGACATGCCTCGCAGGTTTCTCATCTGAACAGACAGGTAGAGCAGAGACAAAGGAAAGGGCAAGCCTGCATCGAGATTCTCCAGGCTTCTCCCGCCCGCAACTGTCTGATGATGAATCCACAAGGGGAAATTCAACAAGCAGGAGGGCCCATTCCAGAGTGCAGGGTTCCCTGCCCTTCCCTAGAAAAATCACAGAAACTGTGGCTCTTGGTGCAGGAGTCAGAGGTGGATGTGGGCTCTATGTTCTGGCTCTTCTCTCATTCTCATTGCGGAAAGGGGGATGGGAGGGTGGGTGGGTGTAGCAAATTGTCAGGATGCCTGTCATCTCCAAATTGCAGGATGCAATTGAAAACATAGGTCATTTTTGCTACATAGGGCAGAGGGTAGCTCTACCCTGGAGCCACAGGGGCAGCCCAAGTACAGCAAGGTCTTGGGCGAAGCTGCTGTTAGGACTGGCGATAGCTCTTGCCTTCTGAGGAAGCAGGAGTCAGCAAAACGCAAGAGAGGATGCTGGTGAGTCTATCAGGCAACAAAGAAAGACCAGCTGTTGGAAGAGTCTGAGAGTGGAAGGAAGCAGAAAAATAGAATGGCAGCTCTCAGGAGCATGGCCAAGGTGAGTGGTTGTTATAAGATAGAAGAGTCACTCACATTTGCAGGAATATCGGAAGAAACAATGGAGGTGGAAGGTGCCAGAAAGTAGGGCAGTTGGCCCTCCCAAGTTCCAGAGGTAATCAGGAGAGTAAATCTCTCTTGGTGAAGTCAGGAAAGACCTTGCGAAACTTTTCCTTCTGAATCCAGGAGCCACTAGAAATTGCCCCGAAGCTCTGACATTCTCCCAATATTAGGTAATTTGTTTACTTGATCCAAGATTGAGGCTCTATCAAAAGACAGCCAATGAAAAATATATTCAGTCTCTAAAAAATGGTCTTTTATTTTGGAAAAAAAGGCAAAAGAGGTGACTAGGGAGGTCTCTGCCCCCTCCACTACCCCCTCCACACTCCCCCATCCTGAGATGATAACTGGCCTTGTGTCCCTAGCAGGGCAGGAGCCATGGAAGTGAATTGGACACTTCCAAATTAAGAGGCAGGTGGGTCTCCACTTCATTTTGACCAATAGCAGCAAACTTGAAGGCATTGTTTATTAGGACAACTCTAATAATGATTTATGCACATCTGTACATTTCAATTTAACCAAAATTAAAAATTACCAGATTAGTTAAGTGTGTAATCCTGTAAATTAATTGTCAATTAGTTGCTCCCTAATGATAATGAAATGCTTACCAAATAGCATATGATCTCTGAATAGTGCCAAATAAATTGATTAAAACATTTCCTCAAGAACTAACAAGGGTCCCATTTGCTCAGTGTCCTTGATGAGTTATAGTATGGTCAGGACTTTGAAAAATGGGTCTGAGATTGGACTTGCGTTATGCTAAGGAAGGACAAACTGTCCGGGTGACCAGGTCAGAGGAATGCGCACCTCCGCACCCGGACCCCATTGCAGAGGTAGTTGAAAAGACACAGAATCTAAGTCAAGGTGCCTACGCTGGAATCCTGTTGCCAACCCCAGCTAGCTGTGTGACCTCTGCTAAGCCTCAGTTTCTTGGTGATTAAATGGGCATGATAGTTTTTCCAATTTTAGGTTGTGGTGAGGACTAAATGAAATAACACAGGAAATGAAGGACTTTAGAGCTGTGGCAGGCAGGCCTCACCCACAAGATAGTCAATAAATATTGATTGATTGAAAACTTTAGGTGAACTCTATCATTATTACCTTTTTTTTTCTTTTTTGAGATGGAATCTCGCTCTATTGCTCAGGCTGGAGTGCAGTGGCATGATCTCAGCTCACTGCAATCTCCGCTTGCCAGGTTTAAGAAATTTTCGTGCCTCAGCCTCCCAAATAGCAGGGACCACAGGCACGTGCCACCATGCCCAGCTAATTTTTTGTACTTTAGTAGAGACGGGGTATCACCATGTTGCCCAGGCTGGTCTATGAACTCCTGAGCTCAGGCAATCTATCCGCCTCAGCCTCCCAACGTGCTAGGATTACAGGCATGAGCCACCACACCCAGCCTGAACTGTATCATTATTAATAAGCGTTTGAGCATTGTCTTTGAGCAAGGCACTATGCTTGGGGGTGGAGATAAAGAAGGAAAGGGAAGAAAAGGAAGTAGCAGAGACGAGGAGAGGAAAAGAAACCAGATACCATCCCTTGCACTCAAAAGGACTATAATCTAATTAGACAGCAAAAGTTGGGGGAAACAGGTATCGTGATAACAATAGCCAATATTTATTGTTTTTTCCTATGTGTCAGGCACTAGCATAAGCTCTTTAGGCATTATTTAAACTCCTCACAATCCTATAAGAGAGGACTATTCCTTTTAGCCCTATTTTACAGATAGAAACTGAGGCACCAAGTTAAGTAACTTGCCTAAGGTCACTCATTAAGTGCCAGAGCTAGGATATGAGCCTCAATTCTGCACCCTTAATATTGCCCGTTGTATGGAGGGGAAGGGGGAATCAGAAGTCCTGGATTTGAATCATTGATACTATCTAGGCAGCCCTAGGCAAATCATCTTACCCCTCAGATTCAGACACTCCTCATCTATAAAGCGAGTTCACATTCCCCACAGCACAGTTTATGGTAATCATGAAATAAGTTGAGTAAGAGTACTTTGCATTATGGCTGGCATGTGCTGTGCATGTAATAAAGTTTAGATGCATCTGAATCTGCCTTGCCCTTTATACCAGAGCTTCTGCCAGCTAAAAATGCCCCGAGCTCTCTGGGTAAAACCTGGACACTGAATGTGCTTCAGACCCTCTCTGCAATGGATTGACCCGGAGTATTTCAAACACTGCATCAGGGAATTACATATGAGCAAAGGTATATGAGCAAAGGTAATCTACAATCAGTGGACTATAAAATGTTTTCATAACACATTTTACCAGTGAAACATTTTGGGCATGGTTCCAGGCGGGGGTCTGGGAAGCTCAGCAGCCATGGCCAGCCACCTCATGCCCAACACTGCCAAAATGCCCATCCTGAGGCTGGGCACCTGGGAGTCCCCTCCAGGCCAGGTCACCGAGGTTGTGAGGGTGGCAATCGACACTGGGTACCACCACACTGACGGCACCTACACCAGAATGAGCATGAGGTGCAAGTGGCCCGGGAGAAGCTCAGGGAGCAGGTGGTGAAGGGTGAGGACCTCTTCATCGTCACAAGCTGTGGTGCACATACCATGAGAAGGGGCTGGTGAAAGGAGCCTCCCAGAAGATATTCAGCGACCTAAAGCTGGACTATATGACCCTCTATCTTATTCACTGGCCAACTGGCTTTAAGCCTGGGAAGGAATTTTTCCCATTGGATGAATCAGGCAACATGGTTCCCAGTGACACTGACATGTGGACACATGGGCAGCCATGGAGGAGCTGGCGAAAGCTTTTGGCATCTCCAGCTTTAACCATCAGCACGTCGAGAGGATCTTAAACAAGCTTGGCTCAAAGTATAAGCTGGCAGTTAACCAGATTCAGTGTCAACCATACCTAACTCAGGAGAAGTTAATCCAGTTCTGCTGGTCCAAAGGTATCACAGTGACTGCCTGTAACTGCCTTGGCTCTCCAGACAGGCCTTGGGCCAAGCCCAAGGACACTTCCCTACTGGAGGATCCCAGGATCAAGGCAATCACAGTCAACCACAATAAAAGATTCTGATCCAGTTCCCCATGCAGAGGAGCTTGGATTCCAGATTCTGAGCTTGGAGCCCAGATTCTGATACGGTTCCCCATGCAGTGGAGCTTGGTGGTGATCCCCAAGTCTGTGACACCAAAATGCATCGCTGGGAACTTCAAGGTCTTCGACTTTGAACTGAGCAGCCAGGATATGATCACCTTACTCAGCTACAGCAGGAACTGGAGGCTCTGTGCCTTGGTGAGCTGAGCCTCCCACAAGGATTACCTCTTCCATGAAGAATTTTGAGGCTGTGGATGCTTGCTTGTCCACAAGTGACCTACACCTGTTTTTCCTGCCTCATTTTTTCTTGCAAATATATATGGCCTGTGTCACTCAGAGGTGGAACAGCAACCTGAAGACAGACCATTGAGGGCTTGCCTAGCTTGATGTTGGGTTTGGAGAGCAGCACGCACAGAGCAGAAGTCTCTTCCAGTTTTCTTTGCCCTTATTTTTGCCCAGCTGGGGAAAATACAACTTGAATAACCTTTTCTGACCAAGGAAAAGCAAGATCTACAAAGTCAAAATAGTGCCACTAATAGTAGAGTTTTGATGCTTGGAACTGTAATCCTTTCAGCAAGACTTCTCTTTGCCTCAAATAAAAATGCTCTTGTGAAAAAAAAAAAACAAAAAACCACAACATTTTGAGCACAGCTTCCTACAGGTATATTTCTTAATTAAAAAATTTGATGCTTTTCCTATTATTATTATAGTACACATATTATAAAGCATACTCAAAAATGAAATTTTAACAGGATAAACAAAGATGAAATAATCTTAGAATGTTATCTTATTCATTAATAATACAAAATCTTTTGCTTTCACAAAAATTAATTATCAGTAGTACTATTTGTAATGAACACAGTGTCATTAACTGTGGTTCTCTCTTAAAATCTTAATTTAACCCAGTGAAGCAAAAGTCAGCTTCTAAGTTCAATTTACCTGGATTTTTGGATTTAATGACTGCCTGTTATCACTGAAAAGGGTACCTCACAGAGATCTGTAGATTTAAATGGAAAAGTACATTACTGACTGCAATTTCTAAGTCCCCTCCTCAAACAATGCAAAGGTTTTTGCTAAAATTTCCACACAAAATTTCTATCTTTCCTCTTGTCAATGGTTATTCTTCAATACTCATTGATTGAGATGTTGAAAACATTCTGGAATTAGACAGTGGTAGTGGCTGCACAAATTTGTGAATAGACTAAAAACCACTAAGTTGTATACTTTAAAAGGTGGGGTATTTTGAATTTTTATATTTCAATAGTTTTTGGGGTACAGGTGGTGTTTGGTTACACGGATAAGTTCTTTAGTGGTGATTTCTTTGATTTTGGTGCACCCATCGCCCGAGGAGTGTACCCAGTATGTAGTCTTTTATCCCTCACTCTCCTCCCAGCCTTCCCTTGTGAGTTTCCAAAGTCCATTATATCATTCTTATGCCTGTGCATCCTCACTTATAAGTGAGAACATACAATATTCGGTTTTCCATTCCTGAGTTACTTCGCTTAGAATAATGACAGAATAATGGCCTCCAACTCCATCCAAGTTGCTACAAAAGACATTATTTCATTCCTTTGTATGGCTGAGCAGTATGCCGCGGTGTATATTTACCACATTTTCTTCACCCACTTGGTTGATGGGCACTTAGGCTGGTTTCCTATCTTTGCAATTGCAAATTGTACCGCTATAAACACGCGTGTGCATGTGTTGAAAAGGGGGAGATTTTATGATATGCAAATTATATCTCTATTTTTTAAATAATCATCAGAAGATTTTTGACAAATAGGTCAAAACCCAGTGAAACTTTTTTTAGAAGATTTTAAAACGGATTAGAAATTTATCTTTCCAACTTTCTTCACTATGAAGATATGAAAGCTTTTATAGGTTAACTTCTTATATCACTTGGGCAATAAATGCATAGAATGATGGAAATGTTTCTAAGCATCCATTTTCAAAACATTCTTGTTATTAAATAAGTTCCTTCCAAAAAAAACCCGAACTCCCTCACTCATTGTTAAAACACCATCTTTACTAGGAAGGAAAAAAAGTAATGTGCCTTATTTTTCTCTTCAAAATGGCTCCTAAATAAGAGGCTGTTAACAGCCACTTGGCACCATAAGAAAAGGTCAGCAAATTTAGAACACTTGTCTTTTTGTAAAAACAGATGACTGCAAACAAGAGATCTTCATGATCATTCTATCTTGGTGCAAAGTATTTCAAAGGTCTTCTCATGTGACTCTCTCACTGTTGTTGTTGTTGTTGTTGTTGCTGTTGTTGCCTGAGACAGGGTCTTACTCTGTCACCCAGGCTGGAGTGCAATGGCATAATCATGATTCACTGCAGCCTTGACTTACCGGACTCAAGTGATCTTCCCTCCCCAGTCCCCGAGGTAGCTGGGATGACAGGTGTGCACCACCACTTCCAGTTAATTTTTTTAAATTAATTTTATTTATTTATTTGTTTATTGGTGAGGAATAATACATTTATTCAATGGAATGAGTAAAGTAAAAAATATTTGATACCCTTTCCATCCTACATGTTTTAAAGTATTTTTTGCATAACAACAGCACATCTATTGTGAATTTAAGTAGAGATGAGATCTTGCTGTGTTGCCCAGGCTGGTCTCAAACTGCTGAGCTCAGGCGATCCTCTGCCCTGGCCTCCCGAAGTGCTGGCATTACAGGCATGAGTCATCACATCCAGCCAGCTCTCTCGCTTTTTAAAATCAGATTAATTGCATCTGTGATCTCCTGTAGCTCATTCTGCACTTCCGACTTCGACTGCTCTGCAGCAATAGTTTGCCTGTGAGTTACCACCCAGCAAATCAATTTCCCAAGTGATGCTATCTCCATACTGCTATCCAGCATCCTCTTTTTAATTCCAGCGAAAGCTACCACTCCATCAAATGTCATTTGAAACAATTGTTCCATGAGAACATGGTTTCTTGTAGAGAAGTTATTTACAATTGAGAACACATCTTTTCTGGCATATTTTCTATAACTGGTTCACCAAATAACAGCACTTGTTATGTTTTATTATCTAAGCAGAAGCTACATTTGTACTTCACCCAGCTGTAAAGCAAGCACTACTTGATTTGTTTCCATACTTGTTTCTTTAAAGTTTTCTCTGCATCTATCAGCAATATTGGCTGGCTGAAGATATTTTCATTCAATCATTCAAAAAGGATATTTTGAGTATTTTGTATGAGCTAGTCACTGTTACAGGTGCTGAGGTAGTAATGAACAAAATTAAGTTTTCATGGAGCTATGTTCCTATGAGGGACAACAGACAATGAGCAAATTTTTTTAAAAATCTAACTTATATCAGGGGTGAGTGTTCCAAAGAAAAGCTAACTGGTTCTGGGGACAGAGAGTGATAGGGTAAGACATTTCAGATGATGAGGAAGACCACTCTAAGGAGGTGAGGTCTGAGCAAAGGCCTGAATATGTGGAGGGGTAAGCTGTAGATTATCTGTATCCAGCAGAGGGAGCAGCAGCAGGGGATGGACCCCCAGGCAGGAGTTTCCTGGGTGGGATTGACCCACAGGAAGCCAGTTGACTGGAAGGAGAAAGGATGGGGAAGTGGGAGGACCAGAGGACAGAGGGCAGCCTGGGAGAGGTCATGCAGGGCTTTGAGGACTAGGGTAAGGATGATAGATTTCATCCTGAGCAGGACAGGAAACCGGGGTGGGGGACTCAGCAGAGCGCAACACAGTCTGACTTAGGTTTAAGAAGATTTCTCCAGCCTACTGTGGAGAAGAGACTGCAACATGGCAGGACAGGAACAGGGGACCAATTTCAATTGTCCAGATGAGAGATGAACTGAAATGCTAGTGGTGAGAGAGTCGGACATCGAAAGATTTGGACATATTTTGACATAGAACCCATGAAATTAGCTGACAGCTTTGGATACAGGATCAGAGAGAAAGAAGATAGGACACACATGGTTTTTAACGTAAACACTTGAGGAAGGCAGGAGCCACTTGTGGAGGAGGAGACTGAGGGAGAGACAAACAGCAGCAATCAAGAGCTCAGTTTGGATGCGTGAAGCTGCAGAAGACTAGAGATCCCAGGAAGGCGTCAAGAAACCAGTCCCTTGTAAGAGTCAGGCATTACAGGGGAGGCGTTTGGAATGGAAATACAAATTTAGGACTTGTCAGTATATTAAAAGCCTCGTCACTATATTTTTTCATGCATTATTTCAGCTGTATTTATTGTAGTAGGAAGAACAAGTATTTCCTGTGATCGTATGTACCTTTTTTTTTTCCCACTACTAAGAAACCTCAAAAGAGGCATTTAAGCACTTTCCATTACACTAATTAACATTTTGAGAGATACTACACTGAATAGTACATGATTTTAGGTCAGTTAAAAAAATATTGCAGATATTTTTATTGTCTTTTTCAATGCATAATGGCTTCAATTCTTGTTAGCCAATATCTCAAGACGTCACACAGTTAGGTGAGGGGTGTCATTAATGATTGTGGCTGTAAATTTGTATTTCTACATCTACTGAGCAACTTCACTGAAAAGGAGATAGTTCTGAAAGCAAAACTGTCACTGCGGCCTTTTCTCTTGTATACTCATGCCTGCCTTACCATTACATTCAACCCACCCTCTCTTTGCTGAGATCATCTTAAATCACATGTCCATTTTGCAGTGACTTGCTGAGTTAAGACCAGACAACATCATCCATAAATCCACTTTGCCTGACAC
This sequence comes from Papio anubis, assembly GCF_008728515.1. NCBI lineage: Eukaryota > Metazoa > Chordata > Mammalia > Primates > Cercopithecidae > Papio > Papio anubis. The sequence goes on along the minus strand of NC_044990.1, from coordinate 24,123,641 downwards.
GTGTAAACTGCCATCCCTCATTGCAATGTGCAACAAGAGAAAGGTGGCACCCTCAACCTCTTGAGGAATTTGGTTTTTCTCAGGACGCTCCCCTTCCCTAACAAAAATGTGACCACTATTCACTCCACATGAAGGTCCCAGTGCCTGTCCATGCGTTATACATGAGCAGACTTTAGAGCTTAGTGTCTTTCTAACTTTTTAGAGAAAATAAACATAAACAGAACTTATAATATTTCCTTTTTTTTTTCTTTTTTTTTGGAAACAGGGTCTTACTCTGTCACCCAGGCTGGAGTGCAGTGGCATGATCTTGGTCCACTGCAGCCCCAACATCCCAGGCTCAAGCAATCCTCCCACCTCAGCCTCCTAAGTAGCTGGGACCACAGGTGTGCACCACCACGCCTGGCTAATTTTTTCACTTTTTGTAGAGATGGTACAATATTTTCTTCCACATCTCAGTGAATCACCTTGTGCATCCTTTGGAGCTCACATTCAGGGCTTAGCCTCTGGTCTGGTCCTTTTCACTGTCAAAGAAGGTGACAAATAAAGCTGCTACTATGTCAGAATGAGGATTGGCCCCAGCTCCTGGGCGAACAGAATTCCCATTAACACCCTGATTCTCACACACCCCAGTGATACAGAAGAATGAAAGATCAAGTTGAGTTCCTACTCTTAAAAAAGAAAACATTAAAAAACAAGTGTCTTTTGTTAAACTTTAAAGGCTTACCTATAGACTAGCAAAAAATGGAAACTGTGCTAATAATGTTCTTTCCTGGGGCAATTGCTAGTAAGTTGTTTTTGTAGGCTGGTCCAAACCTAACTGAAGAAAAAATTTATTTTTACCTGTCTTTGTGGCCTTCTTAGTAAAATTGGCTATTCAAGGTGGATTAGGAACCTGAACTTCTTTCCTGAGGAGAGTTTCACACCAAATGTAAAAAAGAGAAAATGATTTAGAAATTATTTAAGCAATTTCTAATTATCTTTTAGAAGTTATCTTTTAGAAATTATCTTTTTTATTTAATACTCTATCTGAAACTGAAAACTTCGAGTTTTACTTAGCAACAAAATATGCAATGTTCCCTCTTCAGAAACACTAAGTCAACATAAGGTAAAAGACCTTTATTTCTCAGTAAAACTGAGATTTGAAGTGGTGGCAAGCATGTGAATGACCCTCCTAAATTTTCTCGCCCCAAATTACTTGGCTGCTAATCAACATAGGCAGCTCCACATTTCTAGGACATCCCTTTCTCTTATTATTCACAGAAACCCAAACTGGAGAACATGTTCAGTGAAGCAACCAGAGCTAAATCATTTGAAATGCATTAGCCAGCACTGGCCGCAAATTAATTTAACACCAGTCACACGTGTCTGGGTGATTTTTCCCTGAAAGGTGGTGTGAGTTGATTGAACCCCAGGAGGAACGCTGCGCTGAATGGCTCAAGATTTACTGCTAACCACGCACTGCACAGAGAAGGCTGCGTGTCACCAAGGCCTCTACGGAATTAGAGGGACCTGCCAACAAACCAGTGCAGAGCCTGTAAAAGTCAGATAGAAGGAGGATGAGACATGATTTGGATATTTTTCCAAGAAGTAAAGACTCAGTTCATTTAGAAGAGTTTCCTTAAGGATAAAGGAAGCATCCAGAACCTACTCTAAGAAAGGGAAATGGCTTCATGCTTTCCTCTCCCATTCCCATACTTGCAGGAAAATCAGATTTCCTCATGGTCCTGTCATTTTCTCAGGCCGGAGCGGAGGGACACTTCACCACCGCCCCCCTTCCCGCCCCTGCCCCAATCTCAGTGGGTTTAGCAAGACAAGAAGCAGACTCCAGCTTCGGAGAGATGGGCAGGAGACTCGTTTGGCCCGGTTCAGCTACTACCTTAGCTGTAGATCTTGAACAAGTTTCAAAAATGAATGGAAGTAGCTTTTTATGAATCTGGGCCTGATCTCCTGAGTGCCCCTCCAGAGCTGTTCCCTGCCCTTCCCTGCCCCAGAAGGCTGACCTGTGAGCCCCCTTTGGGCTGCTGATGGCTGTGCTCCCACCCAGACTCAAAAAGCAAAGGGAGTGGCTATCAGAAAATGGAAGAAGAGAGTAAAGAAGTCCGTGCTCCCTTGAGAGAAGCAGTGGCTTCAAGTAAAAGGCCACTGCCAGCAATATGGACAGGAGACAGGGAAATGCTAGAAGAGGGTGGTTCCCCAGCAAAAGCCCCACCCTCAAGCCTGGACACCTGTGGCCCTAAATGAGAACGGGCATTCCTGTTTTTGCACCCAAAAAGTGGTCTTTTGGTCTGCCACGCCCCCTATCCTATACCCATAGAAACCCTACCCCAGGCTCCAGCCCAGCAGAGGAGGAGACGAGACAAGCAGATGAACTCAGAATGGCGCGGCAGAGAGAGAGGAGGGGAACATCTGAACTCAAGAAGAGCTCAGCCAGGGTGGTCAGAGAGCAGTCTGGCTGCTGGACAGCCCACTCCCGGGGAAGATCATCTTCCCACTCCATCTCTCGTCCTTCCAGCTCCCTATCCATCCTGCTGAGAGCCACCTCCACCACGCATCAAAACCTCGCATTCATCCTTCAAGCCTGTGTGTGACCTGATGCTTCCGGGATGCTGGGCAAGAGCTCAGGATACAGAAAGCTGTCACAACGGCCCTCTGCCCTTGAGAAAAGGCAGAGGGTCCAATGAGCTGTTTAACGCTTAAAGCCATGGCAAGGCTAAGAGAATATTGTAACATCGGGGTTGCAGGCACCCACCCCAAGACACTACCTTGGGGCCAGAGCCCAAAGTGCCCACCCCAACCTCTGCACCTGCCCATCTGAGTGCTCCCCCTCCCGCGAGAGGTTTGAGCAGCGGTGGCAACCGAACAGGTCTCCTGCGAGGGGATCAGGGAACTCTCCCATTTTACTAGCCCACAGAGATGAAGACACCACGGGGAGTGTGGGGAGAGTCAGGAGATGTATACCATGACTGCATCATCTTCCCACCCTCTGCTCTCCTGTTGAGGGTTCCCACTGATCAAATCCAAGAAGCCAGAGGAGAAGAGAGTTCCTCAATGTAGTCAGCATCCTGGAGCAAAGACAGGAGAGGAGATGATCCAGGAGCAAATAGAAGACAACCAGCACAGTTCCCAAATGTGAGAAACTGATTACAGCAGAATCGACTTGAGGCACATTTTAAATACACACACGAATTCCTCAGACTCCCCCACTCCAAATTTCAGAGTTAATACTGTCAGGGGTGGGACCTAAATAATTTACGTTTAAAAAAAAAAAAATCTTGGCCAGATGCAGTGACTCACACCTGTAATCCCAGTACTTTGGGAGGCCGAAGGAAATAAAGAATCTTCTGATAAAGCAACTGCAGTTTGAGTACTAGCCTGTCCTCTCATGGGGTGACACCCTCTATACTAAAGATACAACAATTAACCGGGCGTGTTAGCTCATGTCTGTAATCCTCAAGCTACTCAGGACCCTGAAGCTAGGACAATTGCTTGAACTTAAGGATACATTTTATACACTTGAACTCATTATTGTGCCTTTTCACTCCAGCCTGAGCAAGAAGAATGACAAGTAGCTCTCCCTCATCCAAAGAAACACCTGATTCCTTGAAAATGCTTCACAGGAAGCCAACCTCTCAACCTGAAATGGTATGAGGCTCACAAATGGTCTAGAAGGTTTCAGAGCTGTATTTCCACAGAGACCATTCATCGACAAGGCATGCCGTTCAGAAGTTTCACTTAAAGATCATTCTCTCCATTATGATCATTCAAGTGAGGCCAAAAGGGAAAAAAAAAATTGACAGATCACCTGAACTCAGAAAATTCGAGACTTCAGAAATGGCCTACATGTGAATCCACATATCAATTCAAAATACAATAAAACTTACAAACTCCTGGTAATCCTCAAGGTGCTCTTAAAATTGAAATTGATTCTGTGAAAACTGCTTTCACCTACCAGGTCGAGGTTACAGTGAACCGAGATCATGCCATTTTAACTCAACTCTGAAAAGGGAGGACATGAAGAAAAGTATCATGCCCAGGAATACAAAACACTGTGAAGACTGGGACCCCAGGAAGGCGAAACAGGAGGTCTGTACCTAATCCAGACCTTGCCTTTGCCTGCCGCTACAGGTTCCAGGTCTAGCAACTGCTCATTTTCCTAGGGAATTAAATGGAGAAGATGTGTCATAATTTCCAATCACACAGCACAGTTAAATGGCGAGTTGTTTTCCACAAAAGTAGTTTTATGGTTAATGCACCCAACCTGAAAAGAAGTTTGGGCAGGAGGTTGCGGGGCAGGGGAATTAAAGCAGAAGATATTTATTTCCTTACATGACCAGAGTAACAAAAAAACTGCATTTAAGTGCAGGAGTTGCGAAGTGTAGGTTTACCCATGTAGTATATGGGTCCCACAAGCTGTGGCTGGGATTGCTGGACTCCTGAGTCCTGTTCCCTGACAGGTTATTATTCTGCCATGTAAGCTTGAGCCAAGACCCTGAAATGTCTCCTTCTATCAATTTCCCACATGATAGATGAAAATAAAAATACACCTACCTTTCAAATCCTATCAGATTCAAAATCCCTTTTTGTATTGGTGTGTCCCACTGTATCCAGTAGATTATGTCCCTAAATGCACTGAAATGCTGCTTACAAGGAATAAGAAATCAAATGGTTGACAAGTGGTGTTTTAACTATTCTCAGGCAGGTGACTTTAAAGCACTCATTTACAAGAGTGGCTAAGAGGTCAGGTGCTAGAGACAGACAGTTCTGTTTTCTTATTGTAACAAGAAAAAATTTTTTGATAGATTAACCAATATTTTCTCCTTTCCCCTTAATTCCTAGGATCCCATGACCCCTCTCCTCTCTGTGCCAGGATCTTCTGCATTTAGCACTGTGTCAGTGACAGTTTATTGATTAGCAGGGATGCATGTTCCCACGCCACCATAATGTGAAGATGTTGCTGGGAAGTGACTGCCCAGTCAGGGGCGGACTGCCTGTCCCACCCACCTTGAGCTAGGCAGAGGCCATGAGACTGAGTTCTGGCCAAAGCAATGTGGGTAAAAATGATACACGCTTCTTCAGGACCATCTGCAGGATCATTAGCAAGACAAGGAACAGAATAGGATGCTTCATTCAACAGGGAGACTCCTTAAGTCAATGCAGGAAAATAGACATGGCCCTCCTTTCCCTTGGTCTTTCAGCATCGCATGCTCCTGAGAATCTGTGTAACTGCATCCCTGACAAAAACTTGGCATGTGCCTCCTTAAAAGTCAAGCTACGCATCTATTGACGGCCTACAATATGCCAAGATCTTTCACATACAAACACAAAATCTCATCTTTAAGAAAGGAAGACTTATCTCCACTTACCAGAGGAGAAAACTAGGGTCAAAAAGATGCAAGTGACTAATGCAAGTGAATGTGCATTAGACACATTCTATGTGTCTAATGTTCACATAGAATTCATTAGCACTGAGGTTTGAAACCAAGGTTTCTGGCCTCGATACAGTGATGTTCACACCGCTTCACAGCTTCCTTTTCTGGACAGTGTGCTCAAAGGAACCCCTAGCTCTCCATCGCTGTCACACTCAACCTTAGGCATTCAATGCAAAATCCAAGGATGACAAATTGTAAGCCACCTGTCTCTAAGGGGCAGCTTACTAAGATTCTGAGGAAAAAGAAAAGTTCTTTCTAAATTGTTTGATCTACATGAATGCATAGGCTACAGGGTCCGACCATCTGTCCTCTATTATCCTTGTGTAACTGGCCACTGCCAGGTGTCATGCCAGCCGGCATGGATTGATTAGTTAGTAGAAACCAAATTCAATGCAATTAATCATGCAAACTTGAACCCTTAATGTCCAATACTGCTAAAAACATGCCATAAACTCAGGGCACTCTAAATAATGAGTGACCAAAATGGAGATAGAAATAAGGCTTTGGATGTATCTGATTCATGTTTGAATCAAGCCTGATACACATTTGCCCACCAGGGACTCTCTCTCAACACGCTATTGCTATCAATGAAAAATTTATGTGGCCTGAACACATATGGATTTCAGATCATGTGACCCACTGTAGAAGAACCTCAGACAACCCTCTTGTGAACCCTTCCTTTTGCTTGTTCCAACCAATTAGCCCAATACATTCCAGACCTACCAGCAAGAGATACAAGGAGTTCAATGCCGAGGTTACCATGGCAGCCCCCCAACGACCCCCTTGAGAAGGGCTTCCATTTGCCAGCCCCATCCCCTCCATTATGGGACTACAACACATTTATCACCTTAGTTTCCCAAGTGGGCTTCCAGATTGTCTTTGCTATTGATTGTTTTAGCTATTTAGGTAAGGAATTAGCGTGATGGGTTGGCAACCTCCTATGTACTTCTTTCTTCATTTCTTAAAGTTTGGTGCTAATTTAATCCATGTATGAATGCTATGTTGCTTGGGTGCCCTGATGGTGATTCAAGAGCTGGTTATCTGCAAGACTTATCAAAACTCACTGACTGCCTATGTCCCTGGCTGATGTAAGATGCAAGATCAAGCACCAAAATCTTGTTCAGTCAAAGGCAAAGACTGAGAACAAATAAAGGAGCCAGGAAGACAGAAAATGCCAAAGCCAGGGGAGAAAAGCTTTGTCTTGTTCTCCGAAGGATCACAGAGCTGGATTTGAGAGTCAGTGGGAAGGAGGGAATTGCACTTCTGTGAAGGGAAACCACATACCACAAGTATTTACCTCCTGCAATTCAACCCCCATGGCAGCACACCAGTTTATCCCAAGGCATCATCACTCAAATATGTTCAACCAAGGAAAGCCAAAAAAGGAATAAATGATCCTCTCAGGAAACCAAATGTCAGCAAGCAGCTCCCTTCCCCCACTCCTCCTCTCTCCCTTCTCTTCTTCCTCCACTTCCTCTTCCTCCTCTTCCTTCTCTTCCTTCTTCTTCCTCCTAATGATTCTGAAAACTTTCATTCCCTGGGCTGGAGTGACTTACTGCACTATGAATTCTAATTTTAACCCCACTCCCAACTTATGGGTGACTGAGAAAGGCCACTGGTACCCAGTTAATTTCTTCAACCTCCTTACCCCCAAAAGAGAGATTGCCAAGGAGTTTTGCCAAAGACTTGACCATCTGAGAAATGGCCACTTACTTAGACCTGGGCCAAAGCCTTTCAGTCTGAGGAAGTGTTTCCTAACCTGATTTTCATTACTGTGCCACCCCCCAGTGGCCCTTTTAGATTTTTTTTCCTAATTGTCCCCACCTATAAAATTTTAATACCACAGATATAAAGATACTGTGTTTCAGTTTGTGCATTCTGTGTATATTTGTAATTTATACATAAAAATAGAAAGATTTTTTTGCCCCCAAGGACTAAGTTTTGCCCTTTGGGAGAAAATATATAGGCTTAAATTCACACCCAAAGTGTGACTGATAGCAAGGCATGTCCTGTTGAGTAGAGACAATTGAGAGCCTAGTAAATGGTAAAAGGAAACAACTAGGAGAAAAAGAGTACAGAGGAAGCAGGGGGACTCAAGACCAGTTTATATATTTTATGATATTGTTAAGGACTGGACTTGAAGCTAGGCCTCACAGACCCAGTAGTCTATTTATTGATGAAAAGCATAAATATCACCTCCAATCGCTGAAACTACTGCCTTCCCCACAATTTGACAGGATCAGTCTTTAAAGGAAATATTATGCCAGGACTGATTTTAACTAATGAAAAAGGGCTTTATCAGAACATAGCCCTTTCGTCTGCCCCTTCATCCCCACCATGGGACACCCAGTTGTGCCGTGTCCCTTCAGTTGTCCAGCAGTCCAACACCAGCCTCAACCCCCTCTGCAGTGCTCTGTGCTAGTCAGTCTATTACAGTGTTCTGTAATTAGCCAGAGTAATTTAGACCCATATTTGTATTCCTCATCTCCCTGATTGATTTTCTAAATTATATGAAGGTGTTAAAACACACACATAGAGAGAGAGATCGAGAAAGAGAGAGACTGAATTCAGCAGCAATTAACTGCAATGCTTTTATTTATTTTTTTTTTTTTTGAGACGGAGTCTCTCTGTGTCGCCCAGGCTGGAGTGCAGTGGCGCGATCTCGGCTCACTGCAAGCTCCGCCTCCTGGGTTCACGCCATTCTCCCGCCTCAGCCTCCGAGTAGCTGGGACTACAGGCGCCCGCCACCTCGCCCGGCTATTTTTTTGTATTTTTAGTAGAGACGGGGTTTCACCATGTTAGCCAGGATGGTCTCGATCTCCTGACCTCGTGATCCACCCGCCTCGGCCTCCCAAAGTGCTGAGATTACAGGCTTGAGCCACCGCGCCCGGCCTTAACTGCAATGCTTTTAAAACTTAGTTTTCATTTCATAGTTCTTTACGAGTCAGAAAAGAAATACCAATAGCTAGTAAAATCAAGTTTTATTTTATCGCTGGTTAAAAAGGCAGCAAGTGGCTTGAGAGGCGCTATTATCTAAAGCAACATTTGTGAATATTTTCCTTTTCTGCCTCATTTCTAGCTGTCAACATTTCTTAGACACACAAATACCGTGGATTAAAATATATTTGGGAAAGATTGAGCTGAAGTGAACGTTGCTTATTGCTGTTTGAATGTATCCCCCAGAGTTCATGTGTTGGATGTTGAAAACTTAATCTTCAATGCAACAGGGTTAAGAGGTGGCACCTTAAGGTGGTTAGCTCATGATAGATTAATGCTGTTATCTCACGAGTACCCAGGGTTAGTTATCTGAGGAGTACATTAGTTATCACAGAAGTGGGTTCCTGATAAACAGATGAGTTTGACCCTCCTTCCTTCTCTCATGTTCTCTTGGCCTACCACCGTGGGATGATGCAGCAAGAAGGCCCTCACCAGAGGCCACCACCTTGAGGTTGGACTTCATAGTCTCCAGAATTGTGAGAAATAAATTTTTTTCCTTATAAATTACTCAGTCTGTGGTATTCTGTTATAGCAACACAAAAAGGACTAAGACATACACAAAGATAGTGTTGGAAAGAATACTGAAGGTCTACTGACCACTTTTGGAATACCAACATTTTATTTTTGACAATGCTTAAGTTTAGGGTAGTTAGTGACATCCTCATTTATTTTCTAGAACTGAAGATGCTAAGCCTCTAAAATGCAACCCTCAGAAGGGTTATTCTCAAACAGCTGAGAGTAAAGAGTACAAGTAAGAAAGATGGAATCGCTCAGCTGTCAAACACTCGTTGAAAGGGCTCTTGATTTACAGGAAGCTTGTAGACAACAGTGAGCATAGGACCCTCTCTGGAATTTAGTATTCACTTGGGGATCTGAGCTTGCCCCTGGGGTACATGTTGAGATAACTGCTCTCAAAGGCCAGTTGAGGATTCTAGACATCCAAGCAGTACTGCAAGTCAGGGAGAAGACTGAGATGGCTGATGTAAGAAGAATCTACTTCATCATCTAATATTACAAAGATGGAGGCTGACATCTGGGGAAAATGTTCCCGATACCACTTTCCACCTGAAGAAACTAAGTGGCACTTAAGCTTTTTATTCCCATTGTTCCTTTTAAGGATGCCCTTGATGCCAATTTTAACCACATTTCACCTTCCACTTTTTTTTCCATGGAAACTGCTCATTTATTAGCACTGGCACTATTTGACATAATGAGTTTCTGGTAAATATGCTGAGTTGCTTGGCAGTGACAGAACGAGGCAAGGTTCAGATGCACAAACAGCAGACTCCTGCTTCTTCCACTGGTTCTTGTTGTAGTACCGGTTGGCAGAGAAGCCCTGGATGGGACTGACTTCAGGTCTAGCATCCTCTTGGTCTGCATGCCCACACTCTTCATCAAAGCTGTGTGGGATGAGACCACACACGGTGTTTCTCCCAGATCAGAACAAGAGCTGTGAAGCCAAAGAACATGGCAGTGCCCACAACGATCTTCCACATTTTCATGCCCATGTTTATCCCAGCAAAGCTCCTGTTGAACTGAATGCAACACAACTCAACTTTTTCATCCATGAAGAGGTTGCTCCAGGAGGCTTTCTCCTTCTCCTTCAAGTCCTCCTGGCTGGCAGACAAGGGCTTAAACAGGCCACATCAGGCAAGGGAGTGAGCAGCCACTCTTTGTGATTGGCGTTAGATTGCTTCAAAAAGATACAAAATTAGCCCAGGCGTGGTGGCGTATGCCTGTAATCCCAGCACTTTGGGAGGCCAAGGCAGGCAGGTCACTTGAAACCAGTAGTTCAAGACCAACCTGGCCAACATGGTGAAACCCCCTCTCTTCTAAAAATACTAAAAATAAGCTGGGTGTAGTGGCAGGCGCCTATAGTCCCAGCTACTTGGGAGGCTGAGACAGGAGAATCGCTTGAACCCAGGAGGCAGAGGATGCAGTGAGCCAAGATCATACCCACTGCACTCCAGCCTGGGCGACAGAGCGAGACTCCATCTCAAAACAAAACAAAAAACAGAAAGATACAAAATTAATCTTTATTCTTGCGCTAACTTGTCCACTTGATCTCACACACCTAAAATCCCCCTGTCTCATAGCATATTTCATTTTATCAGATAGAGACCTTCACAAGTCATCATGTTTGCCTTTTATCCTTGGCTGCCAGTAATCTCAAAGCCCAGTGTTACGCTCAAGTGAAGTAACTGTCTCTACAGCTTTTTTTGGTGAAAATACAAATAAAATAAAAAGAGCTAAATCATCTTTAAATGACTTTGCATTTTGGAGCAGCCAAAGTCTTTGGGATACCCCTGTGTTGAGATCCTTATTGAGTAAGGCTGCTCTGGAGGCAATGCACTTTAACGGGGTAATTAACACAGCACATCAGAAGTCATAAAACCTCCACACGTAATGTGCCCCACATGAACTGAAAGTCATCTCGGCCTCCCTATCTATAAAATGATGACAATGCTTACTCCTTCTCTCTGTTACACTCGTGTTATGAGGATCAATGGGACAGCAACTATAAAATGCTTTGAACTCCTCAGGGGACAGTGCTCTATAACTATAATTACCATTATTGACAGCAGCAAGGAACTGCTGTAGGCTTTTCAAGAAATAGTTTCTTGTTCTCCGTGCCTGCCACAGCTCTGCAGAGGTGATTGGAGCAGCCATAGGGCTTGTGCACGGCAGTCTTCCTTCAGCTAAGGAACATACTTGCTACTAATTCCAATAAATGTCCAAAGCCCCAACACAAAAAGAGTGCTTAAAATGCAAAAAAGCTCAAAAAAGGCTGAAAACAACACACTATCACTATTGCCATTAAAGGAATATTTGATGCACCCACCAGTACATCAGTGTAAACTGGCATATTGTAGGGACAGCTGGCAGCAGGTGGCATAAGGCCCAGATCGGTACAGCTAGTCTACACAAAGATAATCCTTTTCCTAGTTAGAATATTCTTGTATAGGATTCCATTCTTTACACTGTTAAAAAAAAAAAAATGATGTCCACATTCATCAAGCTGTCAAGTCTTTTTATAACGCTTTTGGACCACCTCTGGAAGCCTGAATTATCTCAAGGAAATGCCCAGGTTCATGTCCATAACTTTGCCTCTCTGCCTCCCAACTGTGACTCCTCTGCTTTCTCTTGTCTGAGCTGCCACAACATCGTTTTCAGCTGGCAAATTCCCCCCTTGGACAGCTGATTTGTTCCCAGTCTGAAATATTTCTCTTTGCAACTGATAGAATTTTGTATTTCAAAAGCCTCATATCTTTTTATTCCTTCTCCAGCCCCTCTGTTTTGAATATTTTTTTCCAAGTCTTTTCTGAACCTCAAGAATGCCAGGACAAATTGTAAAATCAGATGCCATTCACTTGACTCCAGAGAAGGTACATTTTGGCCAGGTGCGGTGGTTCATGCCTGTAATCCCAGCACTTTGGGAGGCCGAGGTGAGCAGATCACTTGAGACCAGGGGTATGAACCAGCCTGGCCAACATGGCAAAACTCTGTCTCTATTAAAAATACAAAACTGAGCCGGGCATAGTGGTGTGCACTTATAGTCCCAGCTACTTGAGAGGCTGAGGCAGGAGAATCACTTGAAGCTGGGAGGTGGAGGTTGCAGTGAACCGAGATCATGCCACTGCACTCCAGCCTGGGAGACAGAGCAAGACTTTGTCAAAAAAAAAAAAAAAAGAAAGAAAAAGAAAAAAAGGAAAGGAAAAGGAAAAGAAAAGAAAAAGAAAGGAAAGGAAAGGAAAGGAGAGGAGAGGAGAGGAAAGGACATTTTGCCTGCTATGTTAAAAATCTGGGCACTCATTAAAAAGTCAGTAAACAACAGATGCTGGAGAGGATGTGGAGAAATAGGAATGCTTTTACACTGTTGATGGGAGTGGAAATTCGTTCAACCATTGTGGAAGACACTGTGGCAATATCTCAAGGATCTAGAACTAGAAATACCATTTGACCCAGCCATCCCATTACTGGGTATATACTTAAAGGATTATAAATCATTCTACTATACACATGCACACATATGTTTATTGTGGCACTGTTCACAATAGCAAAGGCTTGGAACCAACCCAAATGTCCATCAATGATAGACTAGATAAAGAAAATGTGGCACATATACACCATGGAATACTATGCAGCCATAAAAAAGAATGAGTTCATGTCCTTTGCAGGGACATGGATGAGACTGCAAACCATCATTCTCAGCAAATTATTGCAAGAACAGAAAACCAAACACTACTCATGAGTGAGAGTTGAACAATGAGATCATATGGGCACAGGAAGGGGAACATCACACACCAGGGCCTGTCAGAGGATGGGGGGCTAGGGGAGAGATAGCATTATGAGAAATACCTAATGTAGATGACGGGTTGATGGGTGCAGCAAACCACCATGGCACATGTATATCTAGGTAACAAGCCTGCACAGTCTGCACATGTACCCCAGAACTTAAAGTATAATTAAAAAAAAAAATCTGGGCACCCATGGAGTCATGTTGGTATTGTAACAATGACTCACCAAAAATTTCAAGAACTGAATGAAATGAGATAGCTTATGGGTCAGAAGACTACAAAGTCACAGCAAAAAGAATAATAGAAAAAGTATATGTATACATATATGTTGTTCTAAGATTCATTTGGGTGCAAAAGAAAAATATACTGTCCTTAGCAATTTAGCATCCTGCTTCTAGTGTAGCATCAATGAATGCCAGGAAATGAGATTTCAGAATGTCTGAAATTCAACTGCAAACTTGCATTAACACTTAGGAAAGAGGAGGGGAACACAAAATGACAAATTTACTTGGAGTCTTACAGACTCTTTTTTAGCCAAATTGCTGGTTTGAGACAGCTCATCATCTTTGTAAGAACATGAACTGCAGACTTGTCACTTTCCCTGCGCTGCATTAATACAAGCTGAGTGATTATGTGTCTGCCCTTCCCAATCAGCAGCTGGTTCCTGTTCTCTGCTATGCTGTTAGAGCCAAAAAGTCCTCTCAAGTGGATAATGAAGGACTGTCATCAGGCTCTATGATTGGATAATAATGGAATAAATGTTATAGACAAGCAGGACCTTTGTGCAGGGAATACAAGTCTCACTAACACAACTTGGTCGAAGGCCCCTCAAGCACAGCATTCGCCTAACAAAATGCTGCTTTTAGTTGCTGCTGTTCCCTAGCCTGTCCTCACGGACTGCCATCTTCTTCTTCCACATAATCAGGCTTATTTCAATTCAGCCAATCACTTAAATTGGGAGCACACCTCCAATGAATGCCCTCCCAGATATTCCAAGAAAAAAACCGAGATCAGGGTCTATGAACCCTTTGGCAAAGGAGTTAGTGTTGATCTGACTATCTGCCCATAAGGATATCAATAAATGCTTTGTGAGAAACAATAAATGTATGGAATGATTTATTAAGTACTTAAATTATGTTTTTTTGTGCCCAGTACTTGGATTATTGTATGCCTATAATAGTGTATTTTCATATGGAAACATAACTTAATCATTACAAGTACCCTATAAGCATGTCATTATGTTCATCTGAATAGGTGAAGAAACTGAAACATGGTATGTTATTGGCCCAAAGTCATGCAGCTGGTAAGAGTCTGATTCCAGACTCCATGTGCTTAACTTACACACTGTGTTGCTCCTGCATGTGATCGAAGGCCTCCCCTCACAGAACTGCCTCACTGAAGCCAACAATATCAAGGCAGACAGCCACATCTAGGTTGGAGAGATGGGCAATTAGAAGCCTCGTGTGCCCATTAAAATCTCCTTTCTGTTCTCTGTCAGGCCCTTCCCCATCAAATGCTGGCAAAGGGGCATGACAGACAAAGGACACACTAATGCCCTCAAAAACCCATCTTCTTGTCCCAAATGGAATCTCATCTGGAATTGTAATCCCTACACGTCGAGGGGGCGACCTAGTGAGAGGTGATTGGATCACGGGGGTGGTTTCCCCCATGCTGTTCTCATGATATTGAGCAAGTTCTCATGATCTCTGATGATTTAAAAGTGGCAGTTTCTCCTGAGCTCTCTCTGTCTCTCCTGCCTCCATGTAAGATGTGCCTTACTTCTCCTTCACTTTCTGCCATGATTGTAAGTTTCCCGAGGCCTCTCTAGCCATGCAGAACTGTGAGTCAACTGAACCTCTTTTGTTTATAAATTATCCAGTCTTGGGTAACATCTTTATAGCAGTGTGAAAATGAACTAATGTACTGTGTTTCTCCCAACTTTAGCCACTCTTTTTGTCATTCATCCTAGCAAAGCATTGAGAAAGAGGTTGCACTCCTTAGCAGCTGGGACAAGTTAAATTCTAGAGTCCCTCTGTCTCCAAATTTCCAGAACTGAAGTTCTTGAATTATCAAGAGAGTGCATAAAGCAGTCTCTCTTTTCCGTATTTTTAAAAAAATTTTAGACTCAGAAGGTGGTATAGTTTGGCTCTGTGTCCCCACCAAAATCTCATGTTGAATTGTAATTCCCAATGTTGAGGGAGGGACCTGGTGGAAGGTGATTGGATCCTGGGGGTGGATTTCCCCCTTGCTGTCCTCGTGATAATGAGTTTTCACAGTATCTGATGGTTAAAAGTGTGTAGCACTTCCCACTTCATGCGCACTGTCTCTCTCCTGTCGCCATGTGAAGATGGGCTTGCTTCCACCACGACTGTATGTTTCCTGAGGCCTCCTCAGCCTTGATTTCTGTACAGCCTGTAGAACTGTGAGTCCATTAAATCTCTTTTCTTTATAAATTACCCAATCTCAGATAGTTCTTTATAGCAGTGTGAGAACAGATTAACACAGGGAGTACATATGCAGATTTGTTACATAGATAATTGCATAATTGTGAGATTAGGGCTTCTAGTGTACCTATCACCCCAATAGTGAACATTGCATCCAACTGGTAATTTTTTTTAACTTATAAACCAGCCTAGATGAAGCTCAGCTGAGATGCAATACTGAAGCCATCCTGCCCAAGGGATTGTGGTGCTTGCTCGACACCAGATACCCTGTGCCCTAGTTGTCATGTAAATATACAATCAAGGAAATTGGCCTGGGAGGGTCCTCAAGGCCATTTATTCCAAACCTTTGTCACATGATGGGAGACCTTTTCTCAAACTAATTCTTGCAATTTAGTTTTACTGTGTCAAATCCTCTTTGGTTATGGTGGTATTATCTTTTTTTTTTTTCTTTAAAAATAAACACAAAAAATAAATATATTCTCAAAGGGATTCTGTTCCATGTCCTTAAAGTATGCCTGGGTTTGGTAGTTCTAACTCCCTTTGTGTATTTTATTCCTGAGTCTTACCTTTGGTTCACAGAGGACAAAAAAGGGTGGTTTATGCCCTCCTTCCCCACTGCTGTGGGCCATGCTGGCATTTGAAAAACTAGCACCTTAGTTGCACATGCCTGCTTTGTTCCTTCTTGCCCTGCCACCAAGAAGTCTATAGGAATCAGGTTCACTGTCAAGCTAAATTAACTTATTCAAAATTTATTGTCACATCAGCATGATATCATCAATTGATGAAATTATTTTCTTATACAGGTAAATTAAGACTAAACCAAACATTGACTTAAATCATTATCAGTAAGTCTGTTCTAGCCTGGACAACATGGGAGACCTCATCTCTACAAAAAAATTTAAAATAAATAAATTAGCCAGGCATTATGGTGCCTGGCTGTGGTCTTAGCTATTTTAGAGGCTGAGGTGGGAGGATTGCTTGAGCCCAGGAGGTCAAGGCTGCAGTGAGCCATGATTGTGCCAGTGTTCTACAGCCTGGGCAGTAAAGTGAGACCCTGTCTCCAAAAAACATCTATATGCTTCTTTAAATGTAATAATAGATATCAAACTGCTAAAACATTTTGCAGGATAAGGGGTGTGTGTGTGAGACAGAGATGTATATGATACATACATGCACATATATGTGTGTATGAGATACATATGCATACATATGCCTAATATAAGTGTTTAAGTGAAGTACTATTAGTTCAAATAGTTTTTCTTAAACAGCTCCCTTCAAAAAATTTCTCCACCCATGTGTATTAGTCATAGTTTCCAAATATGTTTAAATTGTCAGTCATCTGGGCCTGAGAGCAATTCTTCCTGATTGACTCAACTGGCCTTTCTGTGAGGGGATAGCTAAGTGTCAGAGGGTCAAAGCATTCACTGTAAAATTCCACTGTGTGAGGGCTCATCTCACATTCTTTGCCCACACTCACTGACTCAATAGGGAATTTCTGCCAGAGGCTATTAAGCGCTTTTTAAAAACTTGCTATGCTATTCAATGATTCTTCTTATAAATGATTTCCTTCTCAACAACTGAAATGATCAATCAAGAGAGGTTTTCTGCAGAGAAAAGAAGAAATTTTACATTCCAGTGAGGACACGTTTTCACGAATTATAACACAGGCTCCCACAGCCCACGGTAATGATGGCAAGAGTTTGCCAGGAGGCCCTGCTGTTTCAGTGAGCTATTCTTGTGGCAAGGCAGCAGTTGGCCAAGAGCAGAGACTCAACCCAAAAAGACCTAGTCAGAGGAAGCAAG
Organism: Papio anubis; assembly: GCF_008728515.1. Lineage (NCBI taxonomy): Eukaryota > Metazoa > Chordata > Mammalia > Primates > Cercopithecidae > Papio > Papio anubis. The sequence continues at coordinate 24,106,670 of NC_044990.1, read as the reverse complement.
ATGGAGGGCCTTCGTGAATTATTCGATGGCCAGGCTATTAAGCAATGACTATGACTTTCAGACCTCTGTTCTACCTTTAGAAAATCCAAGCCTAGGAAAAGAGACTCAAACAGAAAATTACCACTCATCCTCAGCAGGTACATCCTTCCTGTCACCACCAGCCACCCACTCCTGCCCCACAGCAAAGGCCTTGCATCCTCTAGTGATGATGGAAGATGGAGCTAGAGAACATTTTTTATGCCTTCCGTGGACAGCATCATTAGCTTTATGTGATCTTCAACCACACCGAATATAAATTTCAAGGCACTTACGTATATTTTTCTATATTTAACTTTTTTCAAAGTTCAGAATTACTATGCTCATTGTAAAACATGAAACAACATAAAACTATTCATTTCAGTATACCTCCACCATGCCTATACCCAATTCTCCACTACTTTGCATCCAGAGTCAAGAGGCTGGCATATATTCTTCTGGAACTTTATCCTCACTTATGCATATGTATCCATGCAGACATGCACATATACAAGAGGTTTTCTGGGTTATTTTTAGGGTTTTTTGACAATATAAAATCACACTCTATACATCATTCTGCAACTTGACTTTCTCCACTTGACAATGTGATGGACATTTCTCTTTATCAGTCAGTGATTGCTGCATAACTGACTAATTTAATAGGGGGTTGCCAAACTACAGGCTGTGAACCAGCCATCTGTCTTTGCAAATAAAAGTTTTATTGGAGTACAGACACACCACTCATGTTTCTTATTGTCTATGGCTGGCTTTGCCCTACAACACAGAGGTAAGCAGTTGTGATAATGACCATATGGCCCACAAGCCTAAAATATGTATTCTCTGGTCTTTGAAGAAAAAGTTTGCTAACCTCCAGCTTAAAAGAGCAGTCATTTATTTCCTTATGATTCTGAAGGTTAGCAATTGGAGCAAGGCTTAGCTGGACAGTTCTTCTGCTGTTCTCCCCTGGGGCCATTCATGTGAAGACAGTCATTTAGCAGCTGAATAGTCCAAATGGCTTCACTCACATGTTGGTAGTTGGTGCTATCAGCTTGGCAATACGTGTCCAGCAGATGTCTTCACATGGTGCTAGCGTTCCAAGAGGAATGTGCCCAGTGCACAGATAGAAGCTTCTGCTTGCAACATGTTTGTCCCACTGGCCAGAGCAAGTCACATGGCCAGGCCCAGGGCCAGAGGAAGAGGAGACTGCACAAGCATATGGCTTCATTGGAGGCTATTAGAATAACAGACTATTCCACCCTCCAGGTCAGTAAACATAGATATCATCACTGGATGTAGATCTAATCCTAGTTTTTATTCTAATTTCTCTAATCATAGTCATATATGTGCAAAATAATATAATTTTACATGAATGGGATCATATATATGCTTGAGTTTAGGACAGCATTTTTTGCCTCTCTGCTTGCCTCTTCCTCCTTGCTCTCCTCCCTCATTTCAGCCCCAACACACACACACACACACACACAGAGATAACGTGTGTCTACTACCTAGTATAAAGCACTCCATACTTTCCTCCATGTTCATAAAATCACACACACACACCACCATTTTACCTAGATATGATATCATACATGCTCAGTGGTGACCTACTCAATGGGTCAGTTCTGTGATGTTTTAGGAGTCACAGCCCTTCCAATGATTGAGTAACCCTATAATTCCTTGTATTACGTCTCTTTCTGCAGAAAACACATGGAGTACTTTCTATTTCCTGCATTAAATCCTGACTGATACACTGATACAATTCAACCATTCCTTTACTGATGTGCATTCATTTTGTTTCCCAATTTTTGCACGATAAACAATGCATTAATAAGCATCCTTGACTTAAACCTTTTATTTCTACAAAGTACATTCCTATGAGATTTCATTTTGAAGACGGCTGGTTTGAAAGGTAAATGTATTTTTATCATAATGAATTGTGATAGATAAAAAACACTTTTCAAAATGGCAATAACAATTCATATTTTTAGTAGCAATTTAGATTTTCTTGCATACCTGTCAGTAATAGGTGTTACCATTGTTTTTCCTTTTTGTCAGTCTGAAGTCATATCTAAAGTCATATTAATGCAGGATCTAAAGCAGTAGCAAATCATTTCCCTATTAGTAAACCTGACCACTTTTTTCTATGTTTCTGGCCCCTAGTATTTGCTGTTCCATAGTACTTACTCATATCTTTTTGCCCATTTGGGGCTTTTTTTTGTTTCCTTTTATGTTTTTGTCAAACTTGTAAGAGATCATTGTATATATAGATTTTAACACATTGTCTATTGATGTAGTTTACATGTTTGTCCCCTTCAAATCTCATGTTGAAATGTAATTCCCATTATTGGAGGTGGGGCCTGGTGTGAGGTGATAGGATCACAGGGATGGATCCCTCATGCATGGTTTAGCATCATTTTTTTGGTGATAAGTGAGTTCTCACTCAGTTAGTTCACATGAGATCTGGTTGTTTAGAGGTCTGAGACATCTCCCCTCACCCTCTGTCCTCTTGCTTTCACTCTAGCCGTGTAGGACGTGCCTGCTTCCGCTTTGCCTTCCACCATGATTGTAAGCTTCCTGAGGCCCTCAGCAGAAGCCGAGCAGATGTTGGTCCCATGCTTCCTATGCAGCTGTAGAATGGTAAGACAATTAAATCTCTTTTCTTTGTAAGTTACCCAGTCTCAAGTATTTCCTTATAGCAACACAGAAACAGCCTAATACAGAAAATTGATACCAAGGAGTGGGGCATTGTTATATGGATACTTGAAAATGTGGAAGCAGCTTTGGAACTGGGTAATGGGTAGAGGTTGGATGAGTTTGGAGGGCTCAGAAGAAGACAGGAAGATGAGGAAAAGTTTGGAACTTCTTAGAGACTGGTTAAATGGTTGTAACCAAAATGCTCATAGAAATGTGAACAGTGAAGGTCAGGCTAAGGGAGTCTCTGATGGAAATAAGGAAGTTATTGGGAGCTAGAGTGAAGGTCATTTGTGTTATGCCTTAGCAAAGAACTTGGCGACACTGTGTTCATGCCCTGGGGATCTGTGGAAGTTAGAACTTAAGAGTGAAGACAGGGTATCTGTTGGAAGAAACTTCTAAACAGCAAAGCATTCAAGTGGCCGTCTGCTTCAAACAGCCTACAATTAGATATGGGAGCACATAAATGACTTAAAGTTGGAACTTAAATTTAAAAGGGAAGCAGAGCATTAAAAAAATTGGAAAATTCACAACTTGGCCATTTGGTAGAAAAGGAAAAGGCATTTTCAGGAGAGAAATACAAGCTGGCTGTGGAGCAGTCACTTGCTAGAGAGATTAGTATGACTAAAAGGGAGCCAAGTGCTACTCTCAAAGACAAAGGGGAAAAGGTTTCAAATGCATTTCAGAAATCTCTGAGGCAGATCCTCCCATCACAGGTCCAGAAGCCTAGGAGGCCCTAGTTGTGGGCCACAGCTAGGGTCCCTCTGCAGTCTCAGGACACTGCTCCCCATATCCCAGCTGCTGCGGCTTCAGCCTTGGCCCAAAGGGCCCCATATACTGCTCAGGCCCCCACTTTGGAGAGCACAAGCCACCATAAGCCTTGGTAGCTTCCACATGGTATTAAGCCTGCAGGTGTATTGAATGTAAGAGTGAAGGAGGCTTGGTATCCTCCACCTAGATTTCAGAGGATGTATGAGAAAGACTGGGGTCCAGGCAGAAGCCTGCCACAGGAACAGAGCCTTCACAGAGAACCTCTACAAGGGCAGTGCAGAGGGAAAATGTGAGATTGGAGGCCCCACACAGAGTCCCCACCAGAGGACTGCTTAGTGCAGCTGCGTGGAGGAGGCTGCTGCCCTCCAGATCCCAGAATAGTAGATCCACGGGCAGGTCACCTCCTTAACCTGGAAAAGCTGCAGGCACACAACTCCAACCCATGAGAGAAGTCATGGGGGCTGAACCCTGCAAAGTCACAGGGGCAGAGCCGCCCAAGGCCTTGGGAGCCCACCCCTTGAACCATCGTGCCCTGGATGCAGAACATAAAGTCAAAGGAGATTATTTTGGAACTTTAAGATTTAATGACTGCCCTACTGGGTTTCAGACTTGTGTGAGGTCTGTAGCCCCTTTCTTTTGGCCAATTTCTCCTTTTTGGAATGGGAATATATACCCAATGCCTGTACCATCATTGTGTCTTGGGAGTAAATAACTTTTGATCTCACAGGCTCATAGGAGGAAGGAACTCATCTCCAGATGAGAATTGGGACTTCGGACTTTAGTCCGTAAAGTTATTGAGTTGAGACTCGACTCAGTAATAACAAAGTTATTACTGCAACAAGTTAAGACTTTAGAGAACTATTGTGAAGGCATGATTGTATTTTGAGATGTGAGAGGAACATGAGATTTGGGGAACCAGGAGCAGAATGGTATGGTTTGAATGTTTGTCCTTTACAATCCCATGTTGAAACACAACTCCCAATCGTGGAGGTGGAGCCTGGTGGGAAGTGAATGGATCATGGGGGCAGATCCCTCGTGAATGGTTTAGCACCATCCCCCTAGTGATAAGCGAGTTCTCACTCAGCTGGTTCATGTGAAATCCAGTTGTTTAAAAGTCTGAGATCTCTCCAACCTCGCTCTCTTGCTCCTGCTCTTGCCATGTGATATGTCTGCTCCCACTTTGCTTTCCACCATGACTGTAAGCTTCCCAAGGCCCTCACCAGAAGCCAACCAAATGTTGGTGCCATGATCCTACAACTTGCAGAATGATGAACCAATTAAACCTTTTTTCTTTATAAATTTCCCAGTCTTGAGTATTTCTGTACAGCAATGCAAAAACAGCCTAATATACCTGTCAAATGCATTTGTAATCTGTACTTTTTCTATTTTTTCTATATTGTATAGTTAAGCTTTCTTTTTATAAATTCTGGGATTTCTATCTTAATTAAGAAAATTTTCCTCAAATCCTGGGTAGTATTTTCAGCTTTCCAAATTTCTTTTATAATTTTTATTGTTCTGTTTTTGTATTAACTTTTTTATCCATTTGAATTTCATTCTAGACTATGATATAAATGAGGAACTAATTTGATTTTTCCTCGAGATGGAGAACCAGTTGAGCCAACATCTTTAATTAAATAAATCAAGCTCTTCCTACCGAGTGGAATCTATTTCTAATTCTCTACTTTGCTCCATATTCCTTTTAATCCTGCTTATATCAGGTTGGTTTTATTACAGTGACTTTAGAATATATTCTGAAATATGGTAATGGAAAGACTCTCTCACAATTGTTTTTAATATTTTTTAACAATCTCAGATAAAGTTACTCTTTCAAATAATCTTTAACATCACATTACTGAATTCAAACCAGCAAACAAACAAATGCAACACTGTTGGGGTTTCGATGGTTAATATTAGATGTCAATTTGTTTGGACTGAAGGATGTGTAGATGTCTGGTAAAGTACTGTTTTTGGGTGTGTCTATGAGGGTGTTGTCAGAGGAGGCTGATATTTGAGTCAGTGGATTGGGAAAGGAAGACCAACCCTCAAGGTGGGTGGGCACCATGCAATTGGCTGTCACCCCGGCTAGAACAAAAGCAGGCAGAAGAGGGTAGGATAAGCTGGCTTGCTGAGCCTTCGGGCTGCCTTCTTTCTCCTATGCTGGATGCTTCCTCCCACTCCTCCTGCCCTTGGACATTTAGAATTCAGGTTTTTTGGCCTTTGCATTCTGGGACTTGCACCAGTGACATGGCAGGAGCTCTTGGGCCTTTGGTCACAGACTGAAGGCTACACTTTTGGTTTCCCTGGTTTGAGGCTTTCAGACTTGGATGAGTTACTACCAGCTTCTGTCTTCCCAGCTTACAGATGGCCTATTATGGGACTTTGCCTTGTAATCGTTTGAGCCAACTCTTTCCAATAAACTCATATATATATATATATACACACACACACATGTATATATACACATGTGTAGATATCTATATTGCCTACCCTCTGAAGAATCCTAATGCAGAGCTCTAACTGAAATTGCTTTAAATTTATATTAATTGGGGGAAATAATATTTTTAGATATCACGTCTTCCCATCCATGAATATAGTATGATTTTTCATTTGTTCAAGTAATGGTTTATTTTCTTACAGGTGCTGTACATTCTGTTAAGTTTTTTCATAGGTATGTTATAGTTTTTGCAATTACAGCTAATGAAATTTTTAACCTTTACTTCAGTATTGATGAAATAGTGAAAGACCTTGCTTTTCTATGTTTAGCTGGTATCTGAACACTTTAGCAAATTCTGCATTAATTCTAGTAGATTTTACTAAAGACTCTTTAATTTTCTGAGAAAACCGTCACATGGTAAGCAAAAAAGGGTTTTATCTTTTTCTCGTTGCTTATATTGATTTAAAAAAAGCATTCTATGACAATGCAAATTCCACTTTAAAAACAATCAGCAATTGAGTTCAAATGAGAACAAGATAACTTTTTATCTGGGGGCAGGGGTGGGAAACATGTGTAGGGGAGGTAGATGATGAATTTCTACAGTCCCATTATTTTCTTAGACCAATCTCCCCAACAAACAGGAAACAAAGAAGTGGGAAATTCCCAGATTTACTGCCAATGTCCTGAAGAGTCCAATCAACTGATATTTGAACTAGAGCAGGCATGTTCTATCAGTAGTCCCAGAGTTGGTTTAGACAATACACCCCAACTCCAGAATTCCCAGCTAGCTGTACAACTGATATCATTTTATTAACTCACAAAAACACAACTCCACATTCTTTACAGTTGAATTTTAGAAAATTCATTTATGGCATTATGGTAGGGTTTTACTAGTTTTGTCTTCTTTTGCTTTGGTGTGTCTGGGGTGTGTGTGCGTGTGTGTGTGTGTGTGTGTGTTTCCAATTGATCTTATTTTATTCCCTAGAGCCTTCAAGAACATTGTTGAACAAGAATGGCAGAAGAAAGCATCTTGGAGTATCTCTTGCTTGATTTGAATTGAAATAGTGTCTGTATTTTATTACTTAGAATATTTGCTATTGGTTTTTGGTAACTGTTATGGGTTTTAGTATTTGGTTTTAAGTTGCTTCTTTCTGATTAAGTCAGGAGTGTGTTTGGTTGAATGTAATAGGAAACCTGATTGTAATTTAAAGAAGAAATTTAGAAATTGACAACTATTAGTGTTGATGTATCAGCTCAGCAAAGACATTTGTGAGTAGGTTGGCCTATCCCTCATGCTTGTTGCCTCATGGCTGCAGAATGGCTGTACCAGCTCCAGGCATCACAGTCACATTCAAGGCAAAAAGAAGAGAGAAAGGGGTGGCACCAACTACTGATCTCTTTTTATCAGATTAGCAAAAGTTTTTTTTTTTTTTTTTTTTTTTTTTTTTGAGACTGAGTCTGGCTCTGTCGCCCAGGCTGGAGTGCAGTGGCCCGATCTCAGCTCACTGCAAGCTCCGCCTCCCGGGTTCACGCCATTCTCCTGCCTCAGCCTCCGGAGTAGCTGGGACCACAGGCGCCCGCCACCTCGCCCGGCTAGTTTTTTGTATTTTTTTAGTAGAGACGGGGATTCACCGTGTTAGCCAGGATGGTCTCGATCTCCTGACCTTGTGATCCGCCCGTCTCAGCCTCCCAAAGTGCTGGGATTACAGGCTTGAGCCACCGCGCCCGGCTAGCAAAAGTTTTATTGGAAAAACCTCAGCACATTTCAGAGAGCATGAGTCACATGGCAAACTCTCACTTCAAGAAAGCAGTTACTGAACATACTTAACCTCAATAATTAAAGCAGTCAAGGAAAAGGAGCTTGGAAATGGGTTATGGTTAACCAATCATAGTATGTGCCAGACATTCTAAACAAATTATACTTCACCAAAATCTAGAATGGGCTGCTAATTCTATCAAAAGATGTTTCAACATTGATATGATAATTTTCTCTTCATTGATGTGATGAATTATGTTGATAGATTTTCTCTTTTTTTTTTTTTTTTATAATTTTTAAATTTTTTTTAGATGTGGGGTCTTTCTGTGTTGCCCAAACTCCTGGTCTCAAACTCCTGGCCTCAAGTGATCCTCCTGCCTCAACCTCCCAAAGTACTGGGATTACAAGTATGAGCCACCATGCCCAGGAATAAAATATAATTCCTTATATTTTATTATGCTTGTACACTTTGACTAAACCCTAGTTGGTCATAGTTATTAGTTGTTTGTAATTGCTGGATTACATTTATTAATAATTTTTTTAGAATTTTTGCATACATAATAAGTAAAATTAGTCTATAGTTTTCTCTATTTATACTATATCGTTATCAATTTTTAATGTTAAAATCATACTGAGTTCACAAAATAAAGTGAGAATACCTCCCTCTTTTCCTTTGATCTGGTATCATTTATATAATATTGGAATTATCTGGTCTCTAAGAATTAGACAGAATTCAACAGTAAATTCATCTGGTCCTCATACCTTTTTCAACTTCTTTCATGGTAATTAATTGCTCTAGTCAAGTTTTCAACTTTTTTAGTCAATTTTAGTAACTTAAATTATGATTTCTTATGGGCCAGTAGTTGTGCCTTCACATTTGTTTCATAATCTAAGATATATTCTCAGTCTCTCTCTCTCTTGCTCTCGTTCTCTCATCCTCTTTGTCTCACCACCAGCATTAATCAGACTTGCTTGCAAGGAAATTATTCTTATTTTTATTGACTTTTTAAAGAAATCTTCTCATTTAACTTCCACATTTGGAGAGAGTTCCATTTTATTAATTTCAGCTCTCTGTATTTTAAATTGCTTTGTTATGGTTTTTCTAATTTCTTAAGATGAAACTAAAATCCTTGTTTTTTCTGTCTTCTTTAATAACAAAGGTACAATGTGTTTTAATTTTCTTTGTCTTCTAGATCATTTGTAATTTCAATTCCCTCTTCAATTCAAAAGTTATCTAGAAAAGTCTTCATTTTCTCTTTTTCTGTTTTTTTTAAGCAAAAGCAAGTTTATTAAGAAAATAAAGGAATAAAAGAATGGCTACTCCATAGGCATGGGCAAGGACTTCATGACTAAAACACCAAAAGCAATGGCAACAAAAGCGAAAATTGATAAATGGGATCTAATTAAACTAAAGAACTTCTGCATGGCAAAAGAAACTACCATCAGAGTGAACAGGCAACCTACAGAATGGGAGAAAATTTTTACAATCTACCCATCCGACAAAGGGCTAATACTATCCAGAATCTACAAAGAACTTAAACAAATTTACAAGAAAAAATCTAACAACCCCATCAAAAAGTGGGCAAAGGATAGGAACAGACACTTCTCAAAAGAAGACATTTATGCAGCCAACAGACACATGAAAAAATGCTCATCATCACTGGCCATCAGAGAAATGCAAATCAAAACCACAATAAGATACCATCTCACACCAGTTAGAATGGCGATCATTAAAAAGTCAGGAAACAACAGGTGCTGGAGAGGATGTGGAGAAATAGGAACACTTTTACACTGTTGGTGGGACTGTAAACTAGTTCAACCATTGTGGAAGACAGTGTAGCGATTCCTCAAGGATCTAGAACTAGAAATACCATTTGACCCAGCCATCCCATTACTGGGCATATACCCAAAGAATTATAAGTCATGCTGCTATAAAGACACATGTACACATATGTTTATTGCAGCACTATTCACAATAGCAAAGACTTAGAACCAACCCAAATGTCCATCAATGAGAGACTGTATTAAGAAAATGTGGCACATATATACCATGGAATACTATGAAGCCATAAAAAAGGATGGGTTCATGTCCTCTGTAGGGACATGGATGAAGCTGGAAACCATCATTCTGCGCAAACTATTCCAAGGACAGAAAACCAAACACTGCATGTTCTCACTCACAGGTGGGAATTGAACAATGAGAACACTTGGACACAAGGTGAGGAACATCACACACTGGGGCCTGTCATGGGGTGGGGGGAGTGGGGAGGGATAGCATTAGGAGATATACCTAATGTAAATGATGAGTTAACAGGTGCAGTACACCAACATGGCACATGTATACATATGTAACAAACCTGCATGTTGTGCACATGTACCCTAGAACTTAAAGTGTAATTAAAAAAAAAGAAAGAATGGCTACTCCACAGACAGAGCAACACCAAGGGTTGCTGGTTGCCATTTTTATGTTTATTTCTTGATTATATGCTAAACAAGGAGTGGATTATTCATGCCTCTCCTTTTTAGACCCTATAGGTTAACTTCCTGACATTGCCATGGCATTTGTAAACTGTCACAGTGCTGGTGGGAGTGTAGCTGTGAGGATGACCAGAGGTCACTCTTGTTGCCATCTTGGTTTTGGTGGGTTTTGGCCATCTTCTTTACTGCAATCTGTTTTATCAGCAAGGTCTTTGTGACCTGTTTATTGTACTGACCTCCTATCTCACCCTGTGATTTAGAATGCTTTAACCATCTGGGAATATAGCCCAGTAGGTATCAGCCTTATCTTACCCAGCTCCTATTCAAGATGGAGTTGCTCTTGTTCAAACGTCTCTGACATTTCCCCCCTCCCTTAATCCTAAGGGTTGCAGAGGTTTAAGATCCATCTTCTGTAATTTCTTCAGGCTAAATAGGGATAATGATATTCCTGCCTAACTGTGAGGGTCTCTTGTATTTGGGGTAGAGAGGAGCTCAGTCAGAAAGCATCAGTATGGTAAGGGCCATTCATAACTCTTGAGTTCTAACAAAAGGTGATACCTGGAAGATTAATACATGTTCAATTTAAGAAAATACTCAGTAAGCTTATCCTGCCTTCCTACACAAAGAGCACAACAGCAATTTATTCCACAACAGTAAAACACAATAAGTAAAATTATTCCAAGTAAACTAAATAAGAAGGCTTTCTATGAACTGGGCAACTGTTGGAACCAAGCTGATATGGGGTCACTAGCTGATTCCAATGTACCCAAAATTAGAATATTGATCCAGATTTTTACATTACCCGATCCCTCTTGTTTCTTCTGAGCAGCAGTCAAGAGATCACTGGTTGGTTCACAGGAATAAGTAGGGTTAGCCTAAATTGCAGAAACAAATTTAAAAACAACTTATGAGACTAGAATTTAATAACAAGTATACCATAGTTCTTGAAATATATTTCTCTCTTGTTTCCCATTTTTACTAAAGACAAATCATAAGACTGATTTGCATTATTATGCTTGGCCTGATTATTTGTAAAAAGTGCAGCAAGAATAATTATTTTTCATATAGGTTCTTTTTAAATTGGCTTTGATGGAACTCTGTCCCATAGAAGAAATCTCAGATAAGACCTTTTTTTTAAGCCAAGCCCTGCCATGGGTTTGTACCCTCAAATACCTATGAGTTGAGTAAATTCCTCTCCTCTTGGGGTCCCAAGATAACTTGGGGCTCCTGAGTCTGTGAGAAAGTGACATTCTTTACTTATCACAGGTCAGAAACCCTGTACAGGGACTGCGTAGGTAAAGTATGAGGCCAGTTCCCCAAGGGGCTTTTATTGCCTTTAAAAGTCAAGTTTGATTCCTTAAAGGAAAGCATGTCATTCCAGTCAAAGTCTTGGTAAAATAACCAGTTTGTCCAATTGTGTCCTGTTACAAAAGAAAACAGACTCTTATTGCACTTATGCAAATAACTATGTTGCCAAATGTTAAGAATACTCACAAATGGTTTTCAAATTTTGGAAAACTCAGGCAGAGAGAAACAAATATGGTCCAAATTTTTTTCATGGGAATATACTTTACTCAATTGTTAAAAGCTGTAAATAGCTCAAAAGAAAAGTTTTCTTGACTCATTTATAAAACTGTTTGTCAGTAGTCTCAATTTCATATTATAACGTTGACTCTTAGTGACTTTTACTTTTGGCAAAACCTTAATAAGTTTGGGATTTTAATTATGTGCTAGGTGTAGAGCCTAGGACAGCAGACAGAGGTGCAGATAAGGTCTGATTCTTTCCTGCATCTAACTTCATGTGTGGCAGGTCTTATCTTGACAAAGTTGGCCCCAATCAGTGTTGCAGTCTATTTCCTTTGAATTGGAGTCTCCTCAGTATCATCGCTTCCGTGGTTCACCAGAAAGATGTTACCAGACCCCACCACTTACCCAAAAGCTAGCCTTTGGGTTGGGGGTTTCCACACTATAGTCACTTCAGTGGTCACCAGAAAGATGTTACAGGAAGGGGTCCTGATCCAGACCCCAAGAGAGGGTTCTCAGTCTCACACAAGAAAGAATTCAGGGTGAGACTGTAATGTGAAAGCAAATTTATTAGGAAAGTAAATTAATAAAAGAATGGCTACTCCATAGACAGAACAGCCAAGTCTTGATTTTCAAATAGTTAAATTTTTGAGAAAGGTGAGAGCAGCAGTAAGAAGAATGTTTTTCTTATTATTTTACTGTTATTGGATTGTTACCAGAGAATGTGACCTTCGAAATCTCTATTTTCAATTCCTGGCCAAGATGGCCAAATAGGAATAGCTCTGATGTGCAGCTCCCAGCAAGACCAAAACAGAAGACGGGTGATTTCTGCATTCCCAACTAAGGTACCCAGTTCATCTCATTGGGAATGGTTAGACAGTGGGTGCAGCCCATGGAGGACAAGCAGAAGCAAGTGAGGCATCACCTTACCTGGGAAGCACAAGTGGTCAGGGAATTCCCTCTCCTAACCAAGTGAAGTCATGAGGGACTGTGGCGTTAGGGATGGTGCTATCCAGCCCATATACTATGCTTTTCCCACTATATTCAGAGCCCACAGACCAAGAGATTCCCTCTGGTGCCTACACAACCAGGACCCTGGGTTTTAAGCACAAAACCAGACGGCCATTTGGGCAGACACCAAGTAGCTGCAGGAGGTTTTTTCATACCCCATTGGTGCCTGAAACGCCAGTGAGAGAACTGTTCACTGCCCTGGAAAGGGGGCTGAAGCCAGGGAGCCAAGTGGTCTTGCTCAACAAATCCCACCCCCATGGAGCCCAAAAAGCTAAGATCCACGGGCTTGAAATTTGTACTGCCAGCATAGCAGTCTGAAGTTGACCTGGGATGCTTGAGTTTCATGGGGGAAGGGGCATCTGCCATTACTGAAGCTTGAGGAGGCGGTTTTCCCCTCACAGTGTACACAAAGCCACTGGGAAGTTCGACCTGGGTGCCGAACCCACCACAGCATGGCAAAGCTGCTGTAGCCAGACTCCCTCTGAAGATTCCTCCTCTCTGGGCAGGGCATCTCTGAAAGAAAGGCAGCAGCCCCAGGCAGGGGCTTATACATAAAACCCCTATCTCCCTGGGACAAAACACCTGGGTGAAGGGATGGCTATGGGCGCAGCTTCAACAGACTTAAATGTTCCTGCATGCCAGCTCTAAAGAGAGTAGCAGATTTCCCAGAACAGTGCTTGAGCTCTGCTAAGGGAGAGACTGCCTCCTCAAGTGGGTCCCTGACCCCTGTGCCTCCTGACAGGGAGACACCTCCAAGCAGGGGTCAACAGACACCTCATACAGGAGAGATCTGGCTGGCATCTGGCAGGTGCCCTTCTGGGACAAAGCTTCCAGAGGAAGGAGTAGGCAGCAATATCTGCTGTTCTGCAGCCTCCACTGGTGATACCCAGACAAACAGGGTCTGGAGTGGACCTCCAGCAAACTCCAGCAGACCTGCAGAAGAAGGGCTTGACTATTAGAAGGAAAACTAACAAACAGAAAGCAATAGCATCAACATCAACAAAAAGTATGCCCATGCAAAAACTCCATCCTTAGGTCACCAACAACAAAGACCAAAGGTAGATAAATCCACGAAGATGAGGAAAAAAACAGCACACAAAGGCTGAAAATTCAAAAAATTAGAATGCCTCTTCTCCAAAGGATCACAACTCCTTGCCAGCAAGGGAACAAAACTGGACAGAGAATAAATTTAATGAATTGACAGAAGTAGGCTTCAGAAGGTGGGTAATAACAAATCCTCCGAGCTAAAGCAGCATGTTCTAACCCAATGCAAGGAAGGTAAGAAGCTTGATAAAAGGTTACAGGAACTGCTAACTAGGATATCCACTTTAGGGAAGAATATAAATGACCTGATGGAGCAGAAAAACACAGCATGAGAACTTCATGAAGCATACACAAGTATCAATAGCCGAATCAAACAAGAAGAAAGGATATCAGGGATTGAAGATCAACTTAATTAAATAAAGCATGAAGACAAGATTAGAGAAAAAAGAATGAAAATGAATGAACAAAGTCTCCAAGAAATATAGGACTATGTGAAAAGACCAAATCTACGTTTGCTTGGTGTCCCTGAACTTGATGGGGAGAATGGAATCAAGCTGAAAAGCACACTTCAGGATATTATCCAGGAAAACTTCTCCAATCTAGCAAGACAAGCCAACATTCAACTTCACGAAATACAGAGATCACCACAAAGATACTCCTCAAGAAGAGCAACCCCAAGCCACATAATCATCAGATTCATAAAAGTTGAAATGAAGGAAAAAATGTTAAGGGCAGCCAGAGAGAAAGGTCAAGTTACCCACAAAGGCAAGCCCATCAGACTAATGGCAGACCTCTCTGCAGAAACCATACAAGCCAGAAGAGAGCAGAGGCCAATATTCAACATTCTTAAAGAAAATAATTTTCAACACAGAATTTCATATGCAGCCAAACTAAGCTCCACAACTGAAGGAGAAATAAAACCCTTTACAGACAAGCAAATGCTGAGGGATTTTGTCACCACCAGGCCTCCCTTGCAAGAGCTCCTGAAGGAAGCATTAAATATGAAAAAGAAACACCGGTACCAGCCAGTGCAAAAACATAACAAAATGTAAAGACTATCAACATATGAAGAAAATTCATCAACTAATGGGCAAAATAACCAGCTAGCATCATAATGACAGGATCGAATTCACACATAACAATATTAACTTTAAATGTAAATGGGCTAAATGCCCTAATTAAAAGACACAGGCTGGCAAATTGGATAGAGTCAAGACCCATCCGTGTGCTGTATTCAGGAAACCCATCTCACATTCAAAGATGCATGTAGCCTCAAAATAAAGGGATGGAGGAAGATTTACCAAGCAAATGGAAAGAAAAAAAACAAAAAAAAAAAGCAGGGGTTGCAATCCTGCCATCCTAGTCTCTAATAAAACAGACTTTAAACCAAAAAAGATCAAAAAGGACAAAGAAGGGCATTACATAATGGTAAAGGGATCAACAAGAAGAGCTAACTATTCTAAATATATATGCACCCAATACAGGAACACCCAGATTTATAAAGCAAGTTCTTAGAGACCCACAAAGAGACTTAGATTCCCACACAATAATAGTGGGAGATATTAGCACATAACTGTCAATGTTAGACAGATGAACAAGACAGAAAATTAAAGAGGATATTCAGGACTTGAACTCAGCTCTAGACCAAGCAGACCTAATAGACATCTACAGAACTCTCTCCCCCAAATCAACAGAATATACATTCTTCTAAGCACCATATAGCACTTATTCTAAAATCAATCACATAATTGGAAGTAAAACATTCCTCAGCAAATGCAAAACAACAGAAATCATAACAGTCTCCCAGGCCACAGTGCAATCAAATTAGAATTAAGGATTAAGAAACACACTCAAAACCACACAACTACATGGAAATTCAACAACCTGCCCCTGAATGACTACTGGGTAAATAACAAAATTAAGGCAGAAATAAATAAGTTCTTTGAAACCAATGAGAACAAAGACACAATGTACCAGAATCTCTTGGACACAGCTAAAGCAGTGTTTACAGGGAAATTTACAGCACTAAATGCCCACAGGAGAAAGCAGGAAAGATCTAACATTGACACCCTAACATCACAATTAAAAGAATTAGAGAATCTAGAGCAAACGAATTCAAAAGCTCGCAGAAGACAAGAAATAGCTAAAATCATAGCAGAACCGAAGGAGACGGAGACACGAAAAACCTTCAAAAAAATCAATGAATCCAGGAGCTGTTTTTATAAAAATTAAATAAATAGATAGACCACTAGCCAGACAAAGAAGAAAAGAGAGAAGAATTAAATAGACACAATAAAAACTGATAAAGGGGAGATCACCACTGATCCCACAGAAATACAAACTATCATCAGAGAATACTATAAACATCTCTGTGCAAATAAACTAGAAAATCTAGAAGAAATGGATAAATTCCTGGACACATACACCCTCCCAAGACAAAACCAGGAAGAAGTCGAATCCCTGAATAGACCAATAAAAAGTTCTGAAATTGAGGCAATAATTAATAGCCAACCAACCAAAAAAAGCCCAGGATCCGACAGATTCAGAGCCAAATTCTACCAGAGGTATAAAGAGGAGCTAGTACCATCCCTTCTGAAACTATTCCGAACAATAGAAAAAGAGGAAATCCTCCCATACTCATTTTATGAGACCAGCATCATCCTGATACCAAAATCTGGCAGAGACACAACAAAGAAAGAAAATGCAAGGCCAATATCCCTGATGAACATCAATGCGAAAACCCTCAATAAAATACTGGCAAACTGAATCCAGCAGCACATTAAAAAGCTTATCCACCATAATCAAGTTGGCTTCATCCCTGGGATGCAAGACTGGTTCAACATACACAAGTCAATAAACACAATCCATCACATAAACTTTTTAGTCATAAAAGAACCAATGACTAAAAACACATGATTATCTCAATAGATGCAGAAAAGACCTTCGATAAAATTCAACAGCCCTTCATGCTAAAAACACTCAGTAAACTAGGTATTGATGGAACATATCTCAAAATAATAAGAGGTATTTCTGATAAACCCACAGCCAATATCATACTGAATGGGCAAAAGCTGGAAGCATTCCCATTGAAAACTGGCACAAGACAAGGATGCCCTCTCTCAACACTCCATTCAACATAGTATTGGAAGTTCTGGCCAGGGCAATCAGGCAAGAGAAAGAAATAACGGCTATTCAAATAGGAAGAGAGGAAGTCAAATGGTCTCTGTTTGCAGATGACATGATTGTATTTTTAGAAAACCCCATTGTCTCAGCCCAAAGCTCCTTAAGCTGATAAGCAATTTCAGCAAAGTCTCAGGATACAAAATTAATGTGCAAAAATCAAAGACATTCCTATACATCAATAATAGACAAACAGAGAGTCAAATCATGAGAGAACTCTTACTCACAATTGCTACAAAGAGAATAAAATAACCAGGAATACAACTTATAAGGGATGTGAAGGACCTCTTCAAGGAGAACTACAAACCACTGCTCAAGAAAATAAGAGAGAAGACAAACAAATGGAAAAACATTCCATGCTCATGGATAGGAGGAATCAGTCTCAAGAAAATGGCCAAAATACTGCCCAAAGTAATTTATACATTTAATGCTATTCCCATCAAGCTACCATTGACTTTCTTCACAGAATTAGAAAAAGTTACTTTAAATTTCATATGAAACCAAAAAAAGAGCCTGTATAGTCAAGATGATCCTAAGCAAAAAGAACAAAGCTGGAGGCACCATCCTACCTGACTTCAAACTATACTACAAGGCTACACTAACTAAAACACCATGGCACTGGTATCAAAACAGATATACAGATCAATGGAACAGAACAGAGGCCTCAGAAATAACACCACATGTCTACAACCATCTGATCTTTGACAACCCTGACAAAAACAAGCAATGGGGAAGGGATTCCCTATTTAATAAATGGTGTTGGGAAAACTGGCTAGCCATATGCAGAAAACTGAAACTGGACCCCTTCCCTACACCTTATACAAAAATTAACTCAAGATGGGATTAAAGACCTAAACGTAAGACCTAAAACCATAAAAATCATAGAAGAAAACCTAG
Organism: Papio anubis; assembly: GCF_008728515.1. Taxonomy (NCBI): domain Eukaryota; kingdom Metazoa; phylum Chordata; class Mammalia; order Primates; family Cercopithecidae; genus Papio; species Papio anubis. The sequence continues at coordinate 24,088,869 of NC_044990.1, read as the reverse complement.
GCAATACCATTCAGCACATAGGCATGGGCAAAGACTTCACGACTAAAACACCAAAAGCAATGGCAACAAAAGCAAAAATTGATAAATGGGATCTAGTTAAACTAAAGCGCTTCTGCACAGCAAAAGAAACTATCATCAGCAACCTACAGAATGGGAGAAAATTTTTGCAAACTACCATCTGACAAAGGGCTAATATCCAGAATTCACAAGGAACTTAAATAAATTTACAAGAAAAAAACAACCCCATCAAAAAGTGGGCAAAGGATATGAACAGACACTTCTGAAAAGAAGACATTTATGTGGCAAATGAACGTATGAAAAAAGCTCATCATCACTGGTCATTAGAGAAATGCAAATCAAAACCACAATGAGATACCATCTCACGCCAGTTAGAATGGCAATTACTAAAAGGTTGGGAAACAACAGATGCTGGAGAGGATGTGGAGAGAGAGGAACACTTTTACACTCTTGGTGGGAGTGTAAATTAGTTCCACCATTGTGGAAGACACTGTGGCAATTCCTCAAGGATCTAGAACCAGAAATACCATTTGACCCAGCAATCCCATTACTGGGTATATACCCAAAGGATTATAAATCATTCTGTTATAAAGACACATACATATGGATGTTTATTGCAGCACTGTTCATAATAGCAAAGACTTGGAACCAACCCAAATGCCTATCAATGATAGACTGGATTAAGAAAATGTGGCACATATACACCATGGAATACTATGCAGCCATAAAAAAGAATGAGTTCCTGTTCTTTGCAGGGACATGGATGAAGCTGGAAACCATCATTCTCAGCAAACTAACACAGGAACAGAGAACAAAACACTGCCATGTTCTCACTCGTAAGTGGGAGTTGAACAATGAAATCATATGGGCACAGGGAGGGGAACATCACACACCAGGACCTGTCAGGTGGTGAGGTAAAAGGGGAAGGACAACATTAGGAGAAATACCTAGCGTAGACGATGGGTTGATGGGTGCAGCAAACCACCATGGCACATGTATACCTATGTAACAAACCTGCACGTTCTGCACGTGTACCCCAGAACTTAAAGTATAATAAGAAAAATTAAAAATTAAATTTCTAGTTTCTTCAATTTGTGAGGGATTCCTTACAACCAAATACATTATCAATTCTTTTTTTTTTTTTTTTGAACAAACGAAAAGTGTATTTGCTTCTTAAAGGATATACTGTTCTAGACAAATCTATTAAATCAGTTAAATCTATTAAAACAATTAATGTTGATTGTATTATTTAATTCCTCTATGTCCTTCCTCTTGTTTTAAAAGCAATGTAAAAAAATTTCCTGCTCTAATTGCTTTTCGTGAATTTCTAGTAGATTGTACTATGCTGCTACTATATTTATGCTTAAGGTTATGTTTAGCATATATTCTTCATAAATTGAAACTTCAATCCCTGCAAAATGTTTCTGTTTATCCTGTTGAATGCTTTAACCTTAAATTCTACTTTGCCTAGTGCTGCCATTTCTTTCTTTCTTTGCCTTAGACTTCTGTCTCTTTGCCTATTATTTTATGTTTGACTTTTATCAACCAACGTATGTTTATTATCAATGTCATAGGACTGAGTGTTCTATGTAGGCATTTTGGAATGCCTTTACTATCCCTTCTTTCTCCCCATCTCAATTTCTATGTTTACGCAGGATAGTTTAGCACTTTATTTTCCAGACTCTTATTAAAACTTTGTCTCCTGTGTTTCAAGACTACTCGTTTAATATTTATATTACATACTTCCAATCTGACATTTTCCAGTAACTTTATTTATTTATTTATTTATTTTTAGAGACAAAGTCTCACTCTGCCACCTAGGCTGGAGTGCAGTGGTGCAGTCATAGCAGCCTCAAACTCCTGGGCTTAAGGGATCCTTCCACTTCTGCCTCCCAATGCACTGAAATTACAGGTATGAGCCACTGTGCCCAGCTCTCCAGTAACGTTTCACCATAGCAATAGCTAAGGTAACACCAACTGCTGTAACAGATAAATCTTGAAATCAAAGAGGCCTGAGACAATGTCGGTTTCTTTCACATTTCTGTAAAGTCAAATCTGAGAGAGGAAACCCTGCTCTGTGCAGTCACTCAGAAACCTAGGTTGGAAGGCTTTCCCTTCCCAACTCCTGGCTTCACCCTGAGTGTCAGTATCTGACTGGCAGACAGAGAAAGGGACAGCACAGGCCAGCCTCAGAGAAGCTTACAACCCTTCCACCTGCCTTCCAGCAGCCAGATCTCAGTCCCACAGCTACACCAAACTGCAAAGAAGTTGGAGAAGTGTAGCTTTGCTATGTCCCCAGGATGAAGTGGCAATATATTTGGCACATAAATTCTAGTAATTAAATATCCAGTTGATGAAGAACTACTCAGCCTCACTCAAGAAATGCAACCCAGTCCAGGCACAATGACTTATGCCAGGCACAGTGACTTATGACTGTAATTCCAGCACTTTGGGAGGGTGAGGTGGGAGGAACACTTGAGGCCAGGAGTTTGAGACCAACCTGGGCAACATAGTAAGACCCCATCTCTCCAAAAAAATAAATTTAGCTGGGTGTGGTGGTGCACACCTGTAGTCCCAGCTACTCAGGAGGCTGAGATGAGAGAATCCCTCGAGCCCTGAAGTCAAGGCTGCAGTGAGCTATGACTGTACCACTGCACTCCAGCCTGGGCAACAAAGCAAGACCTCCCCAACTCAAAAAGGAAAAGAAAAGAAATGCACCCGAAAGTCACCTAGTCACTGCATCCAGCTCAAAATCAAAAACTTTCCAGTGATGTAAAGTCTTCTCCACCAGGAGAAGCTGTAGCCCGGAGCAGCAGTGACCTAAGAAATACAAAGACAAGTTTACCACCCACCACATGTGTACACTACACAGAGCCAATCTGGAATGTCCCAAGCAGAGACAGAATAACCCCCGGTAAAAACTCCCTTTTGGAAACAGAAAGAATTAGAAGTTATTTTAGTTATTAGTAGTTATTAGTTATTAGTCTATTAGTCCACAAAGGTTGTGAAGGCCTGCTTGGCAGGAACAATAAAGGCCCAGCCAAAGGTTGGGGAAGTTGCTCGCTAAGGTCATGATTTCATTCTCTGGATGGACAACTTGTTCTTATTGTCCGTGGCCCTTGGCCTCCGTGCATCTCTCAACTTCCTTGAAATAGTTGGTGAAAATGTCATCCCATTAATATGATATTTTCCATGGTACTAAATTTCAGTTTAATTTAATTTTTATTTTTATTTTGAGACTGAGTTTCACTCTTGTCGCCCAGGTTGGAGTGCAATGGCATGATCTTGGCTCACTGCAATCTCCATCTCCCAGGTTCAAGCGATTCTCCTACCTCAGCCTCCTGAATAGCTGGCATTACAGGCACCTGTCACCATGCCCGGCTAATTTTTGAATTTTTAGTAGAGATGGGGTTTCACCATGTTGACCAGGCTGGTCTCAAACTCCTGATCTCAGGTGATCAGCCGATCTCAGCCTCCCAAAGTGCTGAGATTACAGGCGTGGACCACCACGCCCAACCTAAATTTTAATTTTAATGGGGACTAGTTGTTAACAATATTTCTCAGATTTATCTAAAAGTCTAGAAGCAGATGACCTTTGCAACTTTGCACAGTCTCCAATGTCTGGATTCTCATTCTCTCTGTCTCTCTCTCTCTGTCTCCTGGCTAGACACCATGGGCAAGCTTGGGAGGGATGAATTGAACACAGCAGAGCCTTCACAGCTGTGGCCCTGATAGGAGTGGAGGGCCTCCCCCCAACCTCCACAACGTCCTCACGCGAGTGAGAAGAAAGCCTCCATTGTGATAAGCCTTGAGCATCCAGTGCTGATCTGTCTGTCTCCATGGGTAATGCTCCTTAACTACATACCGGAAGCTTCACTGCTAGCCAGTTTTTTCTTTCTTCATTATCTTCCATCTTGCTATTCTAATTTTTTATTTATGTTTTTCTTTTTTTTCCAAATATTCTCTTCAGATGTGGATTATATAGTCCTTAAATCATTGCATACTTACATACTTACAAATATATTTTCTTCCACCTAAAGTATGGAGCATATTTCTTTGGATCCAAGATTTCATCTATTGTAAGATGAACCATTATTTTATGTACCACTAAGAAAGAAAAAACACTTTTGATTCAATTAGAACATAATGCTTTCTTATAACTTGGAGATTTATTTTATAGTTATTGAAGGAGCTCTTTCAGGCTTAAACAGATTGTATTTTTATCATATTTTACTCTCGTGCATTAATAAAAACAAGAATGTGACCCAATAAATTGGGTAAGGCACTCCTAAAGCGTCTTCCCATAGAATCCTAAACTGCTCATTAACTCAGTTGTGAGAGTTTGTTTGCCCACAAAATATCATCTTCTCCACCATCAAGAGAGTTCCTGAAAGAATGCTCCATTATTCTCTCCAGGATTTTCATCCAAGCTACTAACATCCATTCTTCAGATTTTTGATGCCACGATTTTTTCAAAAATCTGTTCAGAATATTTCAACAGATTCATACAACAGTCAGTCCTAGGACTCATATTCATTTCTGGTCATTTAATGGTTTGTTTCAAGCCACTGCCCCAGCCAGAAGTGGACTGGGAAGCTCCGCAATCCCCAGCTGAGGTCTCACTCCCACGCAGAGTCAGATCTGCCCCATCAGAAGGAGTGGAGGAGCTGGAGTTGGAAATGGAAGGAAGGTGGGATATTCCAGCCACCACCTTCCCCGAAAGGCCTCAGCTTTGTTCTTGTATGTTGATTATAAAAGATGAAACATATCTAAATATAAGACAAAGAAATGGTCAGGGTACGCATACCATTCCATTTCTTCCCATCATTGGAACCATTATCTCACACCATGAGAAGCAGCTCAGCAGTTCACACCATAAGAACAGGTATCTGCCTATGGGAACTGATGCGGGATAGGAACAGAAGATGTGACACAAGAGGATTAGAAGCTCAAACTTCGGAATGGTTTTGGTACCAACACACTCCACGCCCCTCCCCTCCAACACAGAGTAGAAATTCACGTAAGACCAGCAAAAAGAGCATTTCAACTTCTCAGGGAATTAATCCAGAATGAGGACTGGTCAGCACAGCTTAGATGATGGCCTCAGAGCCCTCCATTCAAATGTGGTCGCAGCTTAGCCATAGGCAATTTACTCAACCTTTGCTTCCGATTTCTCATCAGTCACACTAAAAAGATATTACCTATTGAATGTGCTGTGAAGATTAAATAAGATCACATAAGAGAAACCACTCAGAGCCAGGCACAGAGGAGGCCCTCAGTAAATCTGCATTCCTTTCCTAATTCTCATAATATTCTTGCTTGCCCTAGAGGCTACTGTGGCATGATCTGGCTGGGCTGACACACCAGAGGATGCTAACACAGTTCTTGGCCATGCTTGAACCAATTCGTTGTCCAATGTGTTGCCCTCCAATGCTTCAAAGTTCCTTGTTGAATCCAAGGCTGGTGGCTGCTTCTGCTCTTCAAATTTGAGTGACAAAACACATGTAAAGTACTAAGAACAGGGCCACACACCTAAAAGTACCTAGTCAATAGGACCTATTATTCTCTTTGCATCCTCCTTCCACCCTTCCGCCACTTTGCCTGTTTCTACTGTGCAAAATAGGGAAGATAAGCTGTTCAAAGAATCATGAAGCTAGCGAATGAGAGCAAAGGGACAAGAAATGAAATGAGCAAAGTGAGGGGTGTGCTACAAAGAAGAATTAGAGAAATTTCCCTCTCTGATGCAGAGGAGAGAAAAAAAACCCTGCAGGATGGCAAACAATGAGGATAATGACATGGAAGATAGAATTTTGCATACTGAACCTGCAAACCGTAATAGCAGACTCCAAAAGTCTCCCATATTGCTGGGTAGTTGTGTCTTGGTGTGCACTCTGGGACACTTAAGTACAAAATTCTCACACTGTTTCAGGAACAAATGAACATGACCAGTGGGCATTGCCACTCAGAGTCCTAGAAATAAAAGTTCTCTAAGATGAGATTGCATCGAATCCTAACAGGCTTGGAACAGAAAACGAGTCTTTATAGATAGTCCTCTGCAGTGGTTTCAACCAGCCTTTCACTGACTTAAGTTGTCATCTTTCCAGTGAGATGTGGGGAGCCACCCTCTGGGGCTCAAAACAAAGTCTTCACTTGCCCAAGAACCCAGCCTTCTCACTATTTATGTTTAGCATTAAATACCTCATGCAAAAGTAATGACCTTGGCTCCTGGGGCTTCTGCTGCTTCAGAAAGAACTGAAGTCACAGCTTCAGGCACCAGGCTGTCATGTGAAAGGGACACAGGTTAGTAAACCAAGTGATAAATAATTCCTGGCTGGTACACAGCTTCTAGTTTCCCTTCGTTTAATTACTCAGCCAGGTAGAGGCTGAGTTGTTTAGTTAAACTCCTTTTGGAAAAATTAAATCAATGATATCCCAAATGTTTAGAAAACAAAAGCATTATCCAGGAGTCTCAAAGTTAAATCTTGGATTGAAACAAAATAGACTGTATGATTTGTCTAAGGAAAAATCAGCTTCCCAACCATAACCTGAACAAGCTCTGACTTTAATGGAGCCATAAAAGTGCTGCCTGCGGTACTCGGAGACAAGATCTAGTAATTCCTTTGTGAACTATCAAACAAATCTATCACTGAGGCTTTGTTGGCAGGAACACAGATTTAGGGGGTCAAAACACGAAGCATTCCCATTCATGACCCCACCACATGCACCCCTAATTAATTATGACCGTCTTAATGTGAAAAATACTTTCGTAACTGAAAGGCGACCTATTCCCATTCATAAGCAGACCACAAATCAGTCATAATTCCCCAAACACCATGAAAGAGCTGCTCAATTTGTATCTGTGTTGAACTGCCAGTATTACATAATTTATATCCAAACTCCACTCTCATACATCTACTAAAATACCCACTCTGACCTTGGCTGCCAATCCCAACTGCATTAAAAGGAACTATAATCACTGGAACACAGGCATCCAATCATAGCTCTGCTCTCTTGGAGCCACGCAACTTTCTTCCCTTGATGAGTTCATCATCCCCTAGAATAGGTTATAAAAATTGTTCACATTTTGAGATAATAATTCAAAGGCTCTTTATTTTACACTGTGGTTCATCATCTGCCCGGCTGAACCAAGTGAGAGTGTAGACAAACGAAGCAGCCAGATTTCACGGAGCCTTCTGTTTATCCCTGCCTTGAGAACACTGCCCTCAGATCCATGCTCACACCCTGCAATGAACCTGTCCTCAATTTAGCAGTGCTTTGCTTATGCCTCACAGACCTTATAGCCAAAAGCAGCCTGGGCTAACCAGCAGCTCATATCGTCTTCTTATTACAGCAAAGCTTTGCCTTGAGATGCAAAACGTTTCTTGATTTAAAAGAAAAAGACAATGTTCTCTTTGCCCAGTGTGGCCAGGGGAGAAAAGCTTCGAAAAATTCTCTCAATCCCTGGTTGCAGTCAAATCTGATCATCCTTAAATGTTGATGATACAAACTTTACCTCTACCCCAAATCACTATACGAGTAGAGAACAAGAAACCCTGCAGCGAACAAGTCACCATAGAAGATTCCTTCCATCAGTTTCCAGGGAGATTTTCCAACGGGATCCAGGAAGAACTGTAAAGAAGGCTTGCTACCGATTGCCACCAGCCCTGGGGCAGCTTGGGATTTTCCTTGGCAGCTATCTGTGTCTAAGAAGGGGCTTGATCCGTCCAGGGTGGTAGCAGAGGGCGCTTGGGCTGGGACAACAGCTGAGCTTGCTTCAGACCAGACATCCCATGAGTCTGCTTCCAGAGAAGCAATGTCCTTATAGTTGGCATTTATCTGCCTTGTTCAAGGGACTCAGTCAGTGCCCCCCACAGTAGGGTGCTTGACTGAAGCTCAGTCCCCCAAATCCACAAGGAACATACTGTGCTTGGCTCCCTACAAAGGCACATACAGCTTGTGAGTGTCACAAATGCAAGCTGACCACCCTGCTAAAAAACAAGGTAAAGGAACTTGAAGCACACCTGTTTACCTTTTAGCCTATTAAGAGATTTAAATTTCTTAGGCAGGATATAACATAAGAAGGAAAAAAAACAAAAAACTTCTATATGAGCCACCACATACAGCAGAATTAGATCTGCTGTGCGACCAAAGACAGAGATCCGCATGATGTTTGATTTCTTTCTCTTTTTTTTTTTTTTCTTTTTAACTATTCAGGGATTTTTTTTTTTCTTACGACACTCTCAAGTGTGGTTAAGGGCTCTGTGTAGTAGATCAAGATAGCAATGTGCTGATTTGTTTGTTCTTATATTTCTGGGCCTGTAATCCCTAGCCTCTGTTACCCTGGGGTACAATTTCTTATGGCTGAATGAGGCAAAGAGCTTGAAGACACATAAGGGAACTATTCATCCCGGAGGGCTTCTTTCATTCTTCAATTACAGAAGGACCAAAGGAAGCACTGCCCTAGGGGAGGAAACACTGACTATCAATATATGAAAAGGCAGGATTTTCAAAAACTATTTTGCCCCTGTTGTTCTTTAGAAAAAATGTTATCTGAGTTTCAATTGACAGAGCTATTCACTCTTAAAATGAGAAGATGGAAATCCAAATGAGACTAAGCACTGAGAAGCCTTACCACAAAGCAGTACATGACGCACAGAGCCTAGTAAGAATAAGACCCTGACAAGGGTTAAAGCAAGCCCCCTGCCCCATCCCCCTGCCTGGGCTCTAAAAGAAGATAAAGGTAGTACCCTGCTTTGTAAAGAAAAAAGTTGCCCCTGGCAATTTTAGAGTATTCTGCCAAACTGTAATACCTGGACAGATGTTAAAAATGGATTTTCCCCAAGTCTGTTTGCAGTCATTGGAACAATATGAGGTAAAGAGAAGCCATCAGCTTGGTTTTGTGAAAAACAAATTGCTATCAGTCTAACCTCATTTGGCTCCACAGTGTAACAGGCAGATGCTGGAAAGCAATAGATGTTATCTCTGGAAACTTCAGTTAGGCTCTGGGTTGTCTTATTACTACCAGCAACCTAAGGAATTGGCCTTTGAATGAGTCATTTCGAGGCCAGCGGCTGAAGAGGAGAGAAAGCCTGGCTTTGGGAATGAAGGAGCAACAGAAGGCAGGAAGAGAAGTGAGGTCAGCTCACCTCCCTCTTGATTCAGGGATAGGAAGACACCAGACCTAGCTCAAAGTGCGCCCAGGAATTTAGGGTGGGGGTGCTGCTTGTGGAAATCAGCAGAATTTCCCTGAGCTCCAGGGAGTAACTCTATTTGGTATCCTTCTGTTCATCCCCTTTGACCCGATTACTTTTCACTGCTTGCTCTTTTCCAGGTTTTAAAAATGCTCTGCCAAAGTCAATGCCGAGAAAAGAAACAACAACAAAAGTTAATCTGCTTTTGAAACTCTTTTCTAATGTAGAGGGACATATCTCTATTCAGTGCTGGTGGCACCTCGTGGTGGCTTTTGTTTCATCCTGACAACGAAATCCATTTTACTTAGTCTAACTTTTCTGAATTTGAGCCTAACTAACGATTGTTTTAAAAATTCTATTCTGAGTTGTTAATGAGTCTTGAGTAAGGTTTCGTAACGAGAAACGTTAAATAAACTCTTGACTATGATCAAAAAGTGAGAATACATTGGTACTATTATTGTAAATCATAACCTTTGCTAAAAGGTTATTAAACTCCTATTGGAAACCTTGGTCATTTGTCCTAGTTTGATAGATGTTTGCCTAGTTATCACATTCCCACTGGGAATGGTCCCAGTTCATGCCTATTGTCCGAGAAAAATTATTCATATCTTCCCTTTCACTGCCATAAGGGTCCCAGGCTGGGTGACAAATCCTACACTCACTCCAGCCGTAAATCACAACGAAAACTAATTTCCCACCAACCTCCCCTCCCCTAATAACTGTCTACTCCTTTCTAGCCCATTGGGTTTTTTATAGTTATACCATAGATCATTAATAATGTATTACATATATATGTGTGTGTGTGTGTGTATATATATATGTGTGTGTGTATATATATCCCACTTATTTGTGAAAGAAATTAAAATGGCTTGCAATGCATTCACTTGACAAATATTTACAGGAAGCCTAAAAGGTCCGTGAATACTACCTGAGGATATACCTATGCACGAAGCTGTTCAAATGAAAGTTAAAAGGTAAGGGAGGGTAATAAAAACCATGGAGAGCTGGGCGCAGTGGCATGTACCTGTAGTCCCAGCTACTTGGGAGGCTGAGGCTGGAGGATCACTTGAGCCCAGCAATTCAGGGCTGTGGTGCACTATGATCGCACCTGTGAATGGCCACTGCACTCCAGCATGGATGACACAGTGAGACTCCATCTCCAAAAAAAAAAAAAAAAAAAAAAAACCCACCCAACCCCAGCCATACAGAGGAAAAAGATGACTAAGCGAGAGACCACGGACAAAACCATAATTCTAATTCCTCCTGTATTTAACTTTGAGCTTCCTAGTAGTAAAACCAAAAAGTAAATTACAACATGTATCACATCAATTATATTTCCTGAGGACACACAGCTTTAACATGAAATCTCTTTTTTGTCCTTACACTAAATTCCAAGATAATTTAATTATACATTCAATAAATACCTATTGAGAACCTGCTATGTCTCAGGCACTGTTCTAGGTAGGTTTTGGAACACAGAAGCGAACAAAACAGAACAGATAAAAATCCCTACCCTCAGGGAGCTCACGTTCCAGTCGGACAAGACAGACAATCAATAGAATACATCACGGGTCAGACAGCGATAAGTGCTGTAGAAAAAAAGTGAAGCTGGATGGGAGAAAAGAGAGAGCTCAGAGAGGAGCTGCAGTTTTCACACAGCCCCCTACATACAGTTTTAATACATGCAGGGTTAGGAAACCCCCCACTGAGAAGGTGACATTTGAGGAGAGTCGCAGAGGGGAAGAGGCAGCAGTTGTGTAGATATCTAGGGAACAGTCTTCCCGACAGAAGGAAAAGCAAGTGCCCAGGCCCAGAGATGGGGGCACAGGAGACCAGTGTGGCTCTGGCAACATGAATCAGGAACAGATGATGAGGACATCAAGTCAGGGGTGGGGCAGGGAAGGACGGGGAAGTGGAGACCTTGGGGGATTTTCCTCCCAAGAAGATGGAAAGTCACGGGAAGATTTTGAGTGGAGAAGTGTTGGGACCAGACGCATTTTAAAGGATGGTTCTGGCTGCTATGTTAAGCACGGACGTAGGGGAACAAAGGGCAGAAAAAGAGGGGTCAATTAGGAAACTTGTGACGTGTCACAGTCCAGAGAAGCTAATAAGAAACCGTTCACTTCTAGACTGTGCTTGAGGCAACAGGGCTTGATAACAGGTTGCACATACCGAGAGAGAGAAAGAGGACTCAAGATGGTTGTGGGTTGCTTGGTCTGAGCAGTGGAGCTGCTGTTTACTGAATGACAAAGACTGAGGGAGGAGCAGATCACTGGGGGAAGAACAGGAGTTCAGTTTGGGCCCCATTAGATGTGATACACTTACAGGACATCCAAGTAGAAACGCCAAGTCGAGCAGGTGGTTAGATATGAATCTGGGGATCTTGTGAATCCTTACACTAAAAACATGGAATTGTAAGGTGGATGTCTTTAACAGATCTTTTTGCCAAAAGTACAGAAACATTTGTTTTATGACCATTTTTATACTAGCCTGCAATAAAAATCAAGGGCCTACTTACTCTTCAATCATAGCTAAGTGAAGGCATTTCTGGAAGCTGCCAAGCTAGTGTAGTAAATGTCCTGAAAGATGTTGCCTTTGGGAATCTAACTTGGAACAAGCATAAAGCTTACTGAACCTGGGGGAATGGGCAATTCACAAGGACCTCAGGCCTGTCTCTTGCAATTGTGATTTCAAATTTGTCTTTGGCAAGGATGAGCTCTTTGTATGTGTTCTCTGGGGTAGATGGTCAAATAGCAAGGCCAACTTTTTTTTTAATGAAAGCAAGAGTCTGATAAATTCTCACCCAGATCAAAGTCCATCTCACCCTTACTTGAAGGCAGGTCACTGGGATACCTGAAAGACCTATCAGAATTTTTCTTTAAAAGGAGCCGTGAATTTACTCAGATGTCAGGCAAATCCAAAGCTGAGACCCGAGAATGATCAGCTGGTGTTTAGCAACAATTTGGAATTATCCAGATTATGATTTGGTGTTTCCCTGGTGAAAGGAAGGATCTCAGAAAGTGGCTTACACAGACACATAAAAGATAATTCTTTCCCCAGCCAAATAATAAAAGAATCTATAGTTCCTCCAAGCCACATCAGTCTAGAGAAAGAAAAATGTGAAACTGTCATAAATGTAGCATAATATCAGCAACATAAATGGAGACACATCACTGTTCAGTTTCACCTTCGGGGTATAAAAATCACAACTTTTAAAAAATTTTTGAAAACAGATATTTAGTCTGTTTTGCTTAGTTTGTATCTATTAACACCTGCTAGAATAATGCTACCACAAAGTAGGTGTTCAATAAAACAGCAACAAAGTAATGAATCTATCAACAAAGAAAAATTTAAAAACAAAACTTATGAGCACCACCTTGTGGAAAGCCTTATCATGACAACAACCAAGACTGCAGTCAGCAGGAGTGGACACAGAAATGTCTATGTGACAGGGATTCAGGTGAAATGGACTGTTGGAAGTGGTGGGCTAGGAAACTTGTCCTGAACCTGTGTTTGCACAACAAATACACTTTTTGCTTAGATTCGGGTGAGATCGATAAAGATTATAGGGGGCTACAGAAGTTTCCCCAAGCCAGCCCTTGGCATTGCCCCTGAGTATAATTGAGAGGTGTAGCTTTCAAAAGTAGTCTTTGACAAGTTTCTCGTCCCCATCACCAGCAAAGCTTGTTGTCATAACCCAGCCTCAAATTCTTCCTTTGTGCTCAAGAGATCCTTGGGGTGTGGTCTAAAGAGTTCTTTGGACACTTCATAGGACCTCTGTCTTCCTGTTCCTCCTACACTCCTCCCCATACCTTCTGATACTGGTATGGACTTGGCCTCTCTTCTGTTTTCTCCAACTTTCTCCACATCAGGAGGAGGAGGGGGAGAGTCAGAGATAGTCATCTGATCACCTTCCACTTGCTTAGCTCCTACAGGATCACCAAGCCGAGCAGCCTTGGGTTCTCTGTGCCCCACATCTCTTCCACGGAACTTCCTTTTTGGACACATTCCCACCCTCCTCCCAAGATCCTGGCACAGGTCAACAAGAGACAACGTTTCAAAACCCACTAACATACACCTGTTATGTGCAGGGTGCTCATGATTCTTCAGGTTTTGTGAACACCTGAAGCTTATACAATTTGATGGACTCTCTTCAAGAAAAAGAATATAAAATTATAAGAATGAATTTAGGTGCAAAAGTGAATATTTATTTAGAATGGGAAAGGAAAGTGCAGGGATTCCCGAGCAAGTAGGCCGAATAGGAACAGCTCTGGTCTGCAGCTCCCAGCGAGACCAGTGCAGAAGGCGGGTGAATTCTGCATTTCCAACTGAGGTACCTGGTTCATCTCATTGGTTAGACGGTGGGTACAGCCCATGGAGGGCAAGCCGAAGCAGGGTGTGGCATCACCTTACCTGGCAAGCACAGGGGGTCGGGGAACTCCCTCCCCTAGCCAAGGGAAGCCCTGAGGGGCTGTGTCTGAGGAACAGTGCATTCTGGCCCAGATACTATGCTTTTCCCACAGTCTTCACAATCCATAGACCAGAAGATTCCCTCGGGTGCCTACACCAACAGGGCCCTGGGTTTCAAGCACAAAACTAGGCTGCCGTTTGGGAAGACACTGAGCTAGTTGCAGGAGGTTTTTTTCATAGCCCAGTGGCACCTGCAACGCCAGCAAGACAGAACCATTCACTCCCCTGGAAAGGGGGCTGAAGCCAGGGAGCCAAGTGGTTTAGCTCAGAGGATCCCACCACCATCGAGCTCAGCAAGCTAAGATCTACTGGCTTGAAATTCTTGCTGCCAGCACAGCAGTCTGAAGTCAACCTGGGATACTGGAGCTTGGTGGGCGGAGGGGCATCCACCATTACTGAGGCTTGAGTAGGCGGTTTTCTCCTCATAATGTAAACAAAGCCCCTTTGAAGTTCGGACTGGGCGGAGCCCACCACAGCACCGCAAAGCTGCTATAGTCAAACTGCCTCTCTAGAATCCTCCTCTCTGGGCAGGGCATCTCTGAAAGAAAGGCAGCAGCTCCAGTCAGGGGCTTATAGGTAAAACTCTCATCTTCCTGGGAGAGAACACCTGGGGGAAGGGGCAGCTGTGGCACAGCTTCAGCAGACTTAAACCTTCCTGCCTGCCGGCTCTGAAGAGAGCAGCAGATCTTGCAGCACAGCACTCGAGCTCTGCTAAGGGACAGACTCCCTCCTCAAGTGGGTCCCTGACCTCTGTGCCTCCCAACAGGGAGACACCTCCCAGAAGAAGTTGACAGATACCTCATACAGGAGAGCTCCAGCTGCCATCTGGCGGGTGCCTCTCTGGGATGAAGCTTCCAGAGACAGGAGCAAGCAGCACCTTTGCTGTTCTGCAGCCTCCACTGATAATACCCAGGCAAACAGGGCCTGGACTGGACCTCCAGAAATTCCAGCAGACCTGCAGAAGAGGGGCCTGACTGTTAGAAGGAGAACTAACAAACAGAAAGCAATAGCATGAGCATCAACAAAAAGGACACCCAAGCAAAACCTCAATCCGAAAGTCACCAACAGAGAAGACCAAAGGTAGATAAATCCACAAAGATGAGGAAAAACCAGGGCAAAAATGCTGAAAATTCCAGAAATTAGAATGCCTCTTCTCATCCAAGTTGGAATCCAAGAATCACAACTCCTTGCCAGCAAGGGAACACAACTGTACAGAGAATAAATTTGACAAATTGACAGAAGTAGGCTTCAGAAGGTGGGTAATAATAAACTCCTCCAAGCTAAAGAAGGATGTTCTAACCCAATACAAGGAAGCTAAGAACCTTGACAAAAGGTTAGAGAAATGGCTAACTAGAATAACCAGTTTAGAGAAAAACATAAATGAACTGATGGAACTGAAAAACACAGCACGAGAACTTCATGAAGCATACACAAGTATCAGTAGCCAAATCAATCAAGCAGAAGAAACAATATCAGAGATTGAAGATCAACTTAATGAAATAAAGCATGAATACAAGATTAGAGAAAAAAATAATGAAAAGGAACAAACAAAGCCTCCAAGAAATATAGGATTATGTGAAAAGTCAAAACCTACATTTGATTGGTGTCCCTGAAAATGATGAGGAGAATGGAACCAAGTTGGAAAACACACCTCAGGATATTATCCAGGAGAACTTCCCCAACCTAGAAAGACAAACCAACATTCAAATTCAGGAAATGCAGAGAACACCACAAAGATACTCCTCAAAAAGAGCAACCCCAAGACACCTAATCGTCAGATTCACCAAGGTTGAAATGAAGGAAAAAATATTAAGGGCAGCCAGAGAAAAAGGTCAGGTTACCCACAAAGGGAAGCCCATCAGACTAACAGCAGATCTCTCTGCAGAAACTCTATAAGTCAGAAGAGAGTGGGGGCCAACATTCAACATTCTTAAAGAAAAGAATTTTCAACACAGAATTTCATATCCAGCCAAACTAAGCTTCGTAAGTGAAGGAGAAATAAGATCCTTTACAGACAAGTAAATACTGAGGGACTGTGTCACCACCAGGCCTGCTTACAAGAGCTTCTGAAGGAAGCACTAAATATGGAAAAGAAAAACTGGTACCAGTCACTGCACAAACATACCAAAATGTAAGGACTATCAACACTATGAAGAAACTGCATTTAAAAATGGGCAGAATAACCAACTAGCATCATAATGACAGGATCAGATTCACACATAACAATATTAACCTTAAATGTAAATTGGCTAAATGCTCCAATTTAAAGGCACAGACTGGCAAATCGGATGAAAAGTCAAGACCCATTGGTGTGCTGCATTCAGGAGACCCATCTCACATTCAAAGAACACACATAGGCTCAAAATAAAGGGATGGAGGAAGATTTACAAGCAAATGGAAAGAAAAAAAAAAACAAGCGTTGGAATCCTAGTCTGTTATAAAACCGATTTTAAACCAACAAAGATCTAAAAAGACAAAGAAGGGCATTACATAATGGTAAAGGGATCAATGCAACAAGAAGAGCTAACTATCCTAAATATATATGTACCCAATACAGAAGCACCCAGATTTATAAAGCAAGTTCTTAGAGGCCTACAAAGAGACTTAGACTCCCACACAATAATAGTGGGAGACTTTAACACCACACTGTCAATATTAGACAGATTGAGACAGAAAATTAACAAGGACATTCAGGACTTAAACTCAGGTCTGGACCAAGCAGACCTAACAGACATCTACAGAACTCTATCTACAGAACTCTCCACCCTAAATCAACAGAATATATATTCCTCTCAGCACCACATAGCACTTATTCTAAAATCAACCACATAATTGGAAATAAAACACTCCTCAGCAAATGCAAAAGAACAAAAATCATAATGAACAGTCTGTCAGACCACAGTGCAATCAAACTAGAACTCAGGATTAAGAAACTCACTCAAAACTGCACAACTACGTGGAAAGTGAACAACCTGCTCCTGAATAACTACTGGATAAATGACAAAATAAGGTCAAAAATAAATAAGTTCTTTGAAACCAATGAGAACAAAGACACAATGTACCAGAATCTCTGGGACACAGCTAAAGCAGTGTTTAGAGGGAAATTTATAGCACTAAATGCCCACAGGAGAAAGCAGAAAAGATCTAAAATCGACATCGTAATATCAAAATTAAAGGAACTAGAGAAGCAAGAGCAAACAAATACAAAAGCTATCAGAAGACAAGAAATAACTAAGATTGGAGCAGAACTGAAGGAGATAGAGACACGAAAAACCCTTCAAAAAATCAATGAATCCAGGAGCTGATTTTTTGAAAAGATTAACAAAATAGATAGATCACTAGCCAGACTAATAAAGAAGAAAACAGATAAGAATCAAATAGACACAATAAATGGGAGATCACCACTGCTCTCACAGAAATACAAACTACCATCAGAGAAAACTATAAACACCTCTATGCAAATAAACTGGAAAATCTAGAAGAAATAGGTAAATTCCTGGACACATATACCCTCCCAAGACTAAACCAGGAAGAATTCGAATGCCTGAATAGACCAACAACGAGTTCTGAAATTGAGGCAGTAATTAATAGCCTACCAACCAAAAAAAGCACAGGACCACATGGATTAACAAGCGAATTCTACCAAAGGTATAAAGAAGAGCTGGTACCATTCCTTCTGAAACTATTCCAAACAACAGAAAAAAAAGAGACTCCTCTCTAACTCATTTTATGAGGCCAGCATCTTCCTGATACCAAAACCTGCCAGAGATACAACAACAAAAAAGACAATTTCAGCCCAATATCCCTGATGAGCATCAATGTGAAAGTCCTCAATAAAATACTGGCAAACCAAATCCAGCAGCACATTAAAAAGCTTATCCACCATGATCAAGTCAGCTTCCCTACGCAAGTCAATAAATGTAATCCATCACATAAACAGAACCAATGAAAAAAAACACATGGTTATCTCAATAGATGCAGAAAAGGCCTTCGATAAAATTCAACACCTTCATGCTAAAAACACTAAATAAACTAAGTATTGATGGAACGTATCTCAAAATAATAAGAGCTATTTATGACAAATCCACAGCCAATATCATACTGAATGGGCAAAAGCTGGAAGCATTCCCTTTCAAAACCAGCACAAGACAGGTATGCCCTCTCTCACCACTCCTATTCAACACAGTATTGGAAGTTCTGGCCAGGGCAGTCAGGCAAGAGAAAGAAATAAAGCGTATTCGAATAGGAAGAAAGGAAGTCAAATTGTCTCTGTTTGCAGATGACATGATTTTATATCTAGAAAACCCCACTGTCTCAGTCCAAAAACTCCATAAGTTCATAGGCAACTTCAGCAAAGTCTCAGGATACAAAATCAACATGCAAAAATCACAAGCATTCCTATACACCAATAATAGACAAACAGAGAGCCAAATCATGAGAGAACTCTCGCTCACAATTGCTACAAAGAGAATAAAATACCTAGGAATACAACTTACAAGGGATGTGAAGGACCTCTTCAAGGAGAACTACAAACCACTACTCTGGAAATAGGAGAGGACACAAACAAATGGAAAAACATTCCATGCTCATGGATAGGAAGAATCAATATCATGAAAATGGCCATACTGACAAAAGTAATTTATAGATGCAATGCTATTCCCATCAAGCTACCATTGATTTTCTTCATAGAATTAGAAAAAAACACTTTAACTTTCATATGAAACCAAAAAAGAGCCCGTATAGCCAAGAAAATCGTAAGCGAAAAGAACAAAGCTGGAGGCCACCTGACTTCAAACTATACTACAAGGCTACACTAACCAAAATACGATGGTACTGGTACCAAAACAAATACATAGACCAATGCAACAGAGCAGAAGCCTCAGAAATAACAGCACACATCTACAACCATCTGATCTTTGACCAACCTGACAAAAACAAGCAATGGGGAAAGGATTCCCTATTTAATAAATGGTGTTGGGAAAACTGGCTAGCCATATGCAGAAAACTGAAACTGGACCCCTTCCCTACACCTCATACAAAATTAACTCAAGATGGATTAAAGATTTAAAGGTAAGACCTAAAACCATAAAAACCCTAGAAGAAAACCTAGGCAGTACCATTCAGGACATAGGCTTGGGCAAAGACTTCCTGACTAAAACACCAAAAGCAATGGCAACAAAAACGAAAATTGACAAACGGGACATAATTAAACTAAAGCGCTTCTGCACAGCAAAAGAAACTATCATCAGAGTGAACAGGCAATCTATAGAATGGGAGAAAATTTTTGCAATCTATCCAGCCGATAAAGAGCTAATATCCAGAATCTACAACGAACTTAAACAAATTTACAAGAAATAAACAAACAACCCCATCAAAAAGTGGGTGAAGGATATGAACAGACACTTTTCAAAAGAAGACATTTATGCAGCCAACAAACACATGAAAAAAAGTTCATCATCACTGCTCTTTAGAGAAATGTAAATAAAAACCACAATGAGATACAATCTCACGCCAGTTAGAATGGCAATCATTAAAAAGTCAGGAATCAATAGATGTTGGAGAGGATGTGGAGCAATAGGAACATTTTTACACTGTTGGTGCGAGTGTAATTTTAGTTCAACCATTGTGGAAGACACTGTGGCGATTCCTCAAGGATCTAGAACTTTAAATACCATTTGACCCAGCAATCCCATTACTGGGTATATACCCAAAGGATTATATATCATTCTATGATAAAGACGCATGCACACGTATGTTTATTGCAGCATT
Source organism: Papio anubis (assembly GCF_008728515.1). Classification (NCBI taxonomy): domain Eukaryota; kingdom Metazoa; phylum Chordata; class Mammalia; order Primates; family Cercopithecidae; genus Papio; species Papio anubis. Next base: position 24,069,421 of record NC_044990.1, on the reverse strand, counting down.
ATTCACAATAGCAAAGACTTGGAACCAACCCAAATGCCCATCAATGATAGACTGGATAAAGAAAATGTGGCACATATGCACCACAGAATACTATGCAACCATAAAAAAGAATGAGTTCATGTCCTTTGCAGGGACATGGATGAAGCTGGAAACCATCATTCTCAGCAAACTAACACAGGAACAGAGAACCAAACACCGCATGTTCTCATTCATAAGTGGGAGTTGAACAATGAGATCATATGGGCACAGGGAGGGGAACATCACACATTGGGGCCTATCGGGGGTGCGGGGGGGGGGGGGGCAAGGGGAGAGATAGTATTAGGAGAAACACGTAATGTAGATGATGGGCTGATGGGTGCAGCAAACCACCATGGCACGTGTATACCTATGTAACAAACCTGCACGTTCCACACATGTATCCCAGAACTTAAAGTATAATAAAAAGAAAAGGAAGAACAAATTGCAAGCACTTCAGAGATTGAGGTCCTTCTGAAAGCTCTGTGACAACTGACCAGGAATGCCTACATAGAGGTGGTTTGCAACCCGGCCTCCCACTCCACCTGACCACTCTGCAACTCCTGCAAGTCCACTCACAGTGGCCAGGGCATGGGAACATAGCTTTCTCCAACCCTTGGCCCCAGATCAACCCCTTGTGGGACTCCCTATCCCCTTCAGGGCAGTTCCTTTCCCCCTGGAAAGGACTGCAGGGCAGAGGGGCTATCATCCAGGCTGCTAAGGGCCTTGTCCTGGGGACCAGCTCCAGTGAGCCCATTCAGGGCTCTGAGAGCCCCATGTATCCCATCTCTTCATCTACGCAGCCACCACCAGCTTACGCTGGACCCCAGGATTCTAGAAAGTCCCAGCCTGGAGGTCTAACGTGTATTGTCTCCATTCAGGGAAACACAGTCCCCACGGCTACAACTTCCCCCTGACACAGGCGACCTTCGCGCAGACAGCAGGAAAACTTTCTGGCCGCCGCTGACGCTTGGTCCAAACAGTTCCCCGCCAGGAGAGAGACTGGGAAAAGGCAGGCGAGGGCAGGTGCAGAGGCTTAGAATTCCCCGCCACGCACACACGCAGATTAGATGGGGCCCGGGGAGGCTGCAGAGCGCGGTTCCCATGGTAACCGAGAGCTGCCACAAAGGCAGGGGCCTGAGATCGCGGTGGATGCGCGCGCGGGTGCCTGGCTTGGGTAAGGGCTGCGCACTTTAGCAATGCGCTCCTCCTTCTCTTTCTCCTCCCCCTCCCTCTCCACCCCCCATCCCCCTCCTCTTCCCCCTCCTCTTCCCAGGGAGAAAGCAGGGAGCAGAGTCGAGGGTCTGGACAACAAAGAAGCGCCAAGTACATAGACTTCTTTGTTTCTCTTGCCCTTTCTCTGCCTCTCCATTCCCTTGGCCTTTCTGACCTCTGCTTCGACTCAGCTTCTCCCCATTGTGAAGTCCGTTGTTGGGTCATGAAATTTCTACAAATAAAGGAGAAAGGGTCACTTTCTCTCCAGAAAGCCCCTAGCTCTGGGGAAAAAGTGTGAGTGTGGACAGTATGACTTCTCCCTCGACAGCCTGCACATAGACCAGTCCCCCAACCAGGAACAAATTCCCCAGATCGAAAACTCCAGCCTTGCCCACAAAGCGACTCCTGTGGCCCAAATGCAAGTCACTCAGCTTCCCCTGTTTCCTTCCCCTACCTCTCTAATGTGGGGGGTAAACAGCAGTCCTAACTGGCCTTCCAGGGAGATAGTGAGCAGTGACCAAGGTCAGTGTTTTACAAGTGTTCTGTGCCGAGTGAAGGCTCAAAGTCACCCTCCTTGAAAGTTCAAACCTGAATATATTTGAAATTCTATTTATAAAAAAGGCCATAGGAAATTATGTTGTCATGAGTGCACTGGGTGTCTATACTGCTAAAACTGTACTGATTGGTCTAAGGGGGTTGCCAGAACATTTTGACTTCATGTTCGCCCCCTGGTATGTTTTAATGTGGATCTAGATCAGCCCAGGCCTGGCACCATGGAATTCACAGAAGTAGGTCATCAGTTGTTCCCCTCATGGGGGAAAGCAGCAGACTTCAGCCAAGAATCCTGCAAGTTAATGAATGAGGTTATAAACAGCTACGGTAAACGATAACATTATCGACCCATGAATATATTGAGGTCTCTGGTTGGAAGGGACACATACAACTGTCTACCAAAGCTCAAGGCTTCTCTTGTACCAGGAGACAGGGTGAAGCCCTGTCCTCCCATTTCTCCTGTTGGAGATGGGGCTGATGTATCCTGCTGAGACAGACGCTGGCAGCAAATTCCTCAGCCCTGCCAGACCTCAGCCAAGAATCTGTATCCATGAGTCCCCCGGCCCATCACCGACTGGTCTCCTCCTAGACCTTAGTGGTTTACCGGCCTCTACACTTCTGTGTTGTGTAACTCAAAAAATCTTTGTATAGAAACATTTGCCTATGTTCTTCCTATCCCACTAAAATTAGAAAGTGTGAGTTTAATAACAGAATTTATTCTGTGTTTCATATTTAATTCCTTCCAAACTCCAAATGTGGAACCAGGCATCTGTGCCCTCTCAGACTGATGCTTTCTAGGAGAAAGGGGTGCTTAGGCAGCACACCCCAAGTCCCAAGCCTGCCTCTCAGCTCTATAATCCATAGAAGATGCCCGTTCCAGTTTTGACTGGTGGTCATGATAAACTTCACCTTTATGTTGGTTCACAGCTTCAAGCAGTGCTTTTGGAGCATGGCTATATGTGTGTGGTCTGCACTTAGCCGTGACCATGGGCTGAGTGCCCAGGGAGCTACACCTGATCATGTTCATGGACACATTAACAAAATAAACACTGTCAATACTCCTCACCCAGGCCTAATTTTCTGAACCCCTGACAAAAGCTGGAGCTTGCAGCCCTAATCAAATTAGTCTGTACAACCGGCTTTCTACAAGGTCTCAGAGGTTATTGGAGGCACCAAGGAGAGATTCAGGTACAGTTCCCAGGTACTATTAGGAATCTGGTCCAGAACCCACCAATTCCCAGAACTCTGTAGCCTTTTGGCCGTGAATATTTTTTTCATTAGGAAGGGCTCACTGCTACAAGGGTACCCCTCTTTGAACAAGGACATAGGTCCAACATAGGATAGATAACATGTCTACCAAGGTAAACCATTCTCTATCCTGCAAATTCCTAACTGCTAGAAACTTGCAAACTCCTGACACCATCCTGGACTCTGTGGAATGTGCAAATGAGCTCTTTTGCCTGGATGTCTGAAGAGTCCAGTCTTCACATTGAGAATGGCCTCGATGTGACCTAAGGAAGAAATCCATGAGCAGTCAAAACCAGAAAGCCCCTTGGCTCCTGGTCTTACGATCCTTCCCAGTGACTAAGTGGGGCAATTTCAGGTCATAAAAGATGCCCTTCCTCTCTGATTCTATACCTCCCTGATCCCCCGTTGAAATCCAGAATGCTTGCTGTTTCCATAGTCTGTCATGTGAAAACATAGACCCTCTAGCCAAGGCAGCTGCCCTTGATTCTTTAGGGAGGTCAGCAGTGGGAGGAAGAGCCCTACTGGCCAGGTAGGTAGGAGGGAGGAGAAAAGGTTGTCACACGGGCATTAAGGGCATAGGCCCCTTCCGTAAGTAAGCTCCCCTGCAACATCCTCTGGCTAGCTTTTAATTCAGTGAGGACTGCCCAGTTCTCTCATGGGCCCCATACCCCAGGGGCCAGAGGTAGTGCTGGCATCTGCTAGCTCCCCATCATCTCCCCTTACAGATGATTTCTCTTCCAACTCCTGTTAAAACTCTCCTCTTTTTTCGTTCATTACAACATAATCATACTATGTTGTATTTTATTTTCCTGTCTTTCTGCTTAAGCAAGAAGCTTTCTTGAAAACTATCTTATTAAGTGTGCCTTATGCAACTTTGTGGCCCCAGTGCCTGACACAGTGTCTGGGACATTAAAAAGTCCTCAATAAATGTTCGTGGAAGGAAAGAGGTAAAGAAGAAAGAGAAAAAGGAGAGGAGGGAGACTTGAAAGCTTATCATTTTCAGAAGCACATTGGATAAGGTCTGGTGAATACACTAAATGATAGTATCAGGACTCACCAATATTTGGGCAGCTTAGAGGGGTGAGGCAAAACCTGCAAGATGAAATGTAACATCAATCCATGTAAATACTGGTATCAGGTTCAAAAAATAAGTAGAAGTTTAGCACAGAAGAAAAAACAGATAAAGAACATAAAGCTACCTTCAAATATTTGCAGCTCACTGTGAAGCAAGTCTGGACTATGTAGCTTCAGGGAGCAGACCTCGGAAGGCTGGCTGGAAACCCAAGGGAAGAAGATTCAGCAGCGGAAGTATGTGCCATTTGATTCATGCTAAGTATAGTGCCTGGCACATGGAAATGGTGGCTGTGATTTTTGTTATCCTTATTATTACAGTGTCATGGTCATTATTTATTATTCATTAGATCTGTCCAACAGTTGGTCTCAGGAGACACTGAGCTCCCATCCTTGGAAAGCCAAGGTCATCACTGGCGCCACCTGTGTCTGGGGACACCACGCCTGCGTGGGGTGTTTGTAAAGCTGATTCCTAACCCCTGGCCTCCCCTTTTCCCTAATCCTATGACTCTAAGAACAATGCCCTGTATGCCCTGGGTAGTGAATCTCTAGATGCAATTCCTGACTGAGGAAACTGTCTTTTCTATAAAGGTTTTGCACTCTTTGCATTAGTTGCAGCGTGCCTCCCTCATGCAACGCCACTGAAGCATTTCTTTGATGTTGAAAAACAAAATTGCTTTGTGTGAAAGCTTCTTTAATCTTATATAGATACAAATGCCTTGTATCTTTGGGGATACGCCAGACCACTCTTAGTATTTGAGAATTAATCTTATTAAAGAAAGCTCTGTTTAATCCCCACTGCTATTTGCCAGAGATGTCAAATAATTCGACACCTGTTCCTGCTGCCGCTTTACTGTGCACTCTTCCCGGATTTATTGTTGAGGAAAACGCATTGGTTCGATCAGGCTGGACAATGGGATTCTAGCATTTGGTTGGATGCTATAGCTATAGTAAAGTTCCTTTATAAGTATTAACTCAATTTCTTTTAGTTAAAGAAAAGGAAAGAAAAGTAAGGGGTAGGGGACGCTTGCTTGTTGTGAAGAATAACAAATGATATAATGAAATTGCTTCATTAACTATCCAACTCAATATGATTACTTACAGTAAACCATCAGTATTGCTAAGAAAAATGGAGTTAATATAAAGTAACTATTTGTTGTCTCTTCCCAAGTATATAGGAAGCCCCTGTCCTTGATTAGACCTAGTCTGTAGAATATCTTTTGCATATAAATGTATATTATATATATATACACACACACACACAAACAGTCCTGCCACATAACATTTCACTTGACAGACCATGTATACAACAGTAGTTCCATAAGATTATAATACCGTATTTTTTTTTTTTTTTTGAGACGGAGTCTCGCTCTGTCGCCCAGGCTGGATTGCAGTGGCCCGATCTCGGCTCACTGCAAGCTCCGCCTCCCGGGTTCACGCCATTCTCCTGCCTCAGCCTCCGGAGTAGCTGGGACTACAGGCGCCCGCCACCACGCCCGGCTAGTTTTTTGTATAATACCGTATTTTTACTCTTCCTTTTCTATGTTTAGATATGTTTAGATGCACAAATTCTTGCCATTGTGTTACAATTGCCTACAGCATTCGGTACAGTAACACGCCGTCCAGCTTGTAGCATAGAAGCAATAGGCTACACCATATAGCAATAGGCTGCACCATGTAGGTTTGTGTGAGCACACGCTGTGATGTTCACACTGTAACCACATGACAGGTTCTTCCTGCCTGCTGCACAAGCAGAATCAATTCACAGAGACCATGGCACTGCAGTGAAGAAAGAGTTTAATTCACGTGAGGCTGGCCACACCGCACAGGAGATGGAGTCATTACTCATATCAATCTCCCTGAGCATTTGGAAGTTAGGGATTTTCAAAGATTGTTTGGGGAAAAGGGTTGGGGGTGGCTAGGCAAAGGGTTCTTGCTGCTGATTTTTTGGGGGTGCAATCATAGGGGTATAAGATGGTTCTCCTGCTTGCTGCGTTACTTCTTTTGAGTGGGCCACAGGAGTAGCTGGAGGATCCAGGTGGAACCATAGGTGTCAGACATGAAAAAACCTGAAAAAGACATCTCAAAAGGCCAATCTTAGGTTCTACAATAGTGATGTTGTCTGCAGGAGTGATTACAGCTGCATATCTTGTGACCTCCGGAATAATGGCTGGCAATCGTTTATGTCTACACCTTAGCAGAATTCAGGCTCCTCTCTCCGCCTGGCCTGGTGGTCTCTCATTAGCTTTACAAAGGTGGTTGAGTTTGGGGAAGGGCTATTATTTCAACTATAAACTAAATGTCTCCTAAAGTTAGCTGGCCTAAGCCCAGGAATTTTTATGAGCATCTTGAAGGCCAAAGGCAAGATGAGGGTTGGCCAGATCAGATGGCCTTCACTCTCATGATTTTCTCACTGTTATAATTTTTGCAAAGGTGGTTTCAACACAATGGCAAAATTGCCTAATAATGCAGTTTCTCAGAGCGTGTCCCCATCGTTAAGTGATGTATGATTATATAAATATGTCAATCAACATGAAGTCACCGGCTCCCTTTCTCCCCATTCACTTCTGGATCTTCTCAGGAGCTATCAGTGAACAATCCAAACACACAACCATATGAGATAATCACTCAGTTACTAATTTTATCAATTATTTGTCGAGCTCCTATCAAATGCCAGGCACCATTCTAGCTGGTGGGAGTACGATGGTGAACAGGAAAGCAAAGTTCCTGCTCTCAAATCTACAGACCAAAAAACATGGTATGTTTGGGAGTAACAAACACTATGAGGAAAATGAAACAACATGATAATACATGTAGTCATTGGAGGTGAGGGTCAGGGGGTGGCAGTTTTAGAAAGCCTTGCTGAGGAGGTGACATTGGAGCAGAAACTTGAGAATGAACTAGGTGTTGGAAGATCTTCAGATGGATGAAGAACTTTGCAGAGAGTGGGAAGGGCAAGTAGAAGCATTCTGAGGTGAGAACAGGCTGCAGCAAGGGAAGGAGAGGTTCCAGAAGGGCAGGAGAGGATGTAGGGCCAACATGGTCAGCCCAGGAAGGCTTTCAAAGGGAAGTGGAAGCCACTGGAGGATGACTGGGAGCAACACAGAAGCAGTGGAGCAATGTGGTCCATTTTCTGTTTGTAAAAGCCATCTCTGAAGAACGGATTATTGGAAAGCAAGAGCCAAAGCAGAAAGACTGCCATAGAAAACGCTGGATTTGACGATGGTGATGGCAGTGGTGGTAGAAGGAAGAACAGATTCAGGACATTTTGTGGGAGGTGGTGCAAGAGGACTTAAGGATTGATTCGTGGGTTTGGGAGGATGAAAAAGAGGAATCAAGGGTGACTCCAAGCTTCTTCATCTGAGCACTTAGGGAATTAGACCCGAGGTTCGCAAACTTTCTCTGTTCAGGGCACCCTCAATGTCTCAGTGAATTTTTCACGTTGCCCACAGGCCAAAAGAAATCCCTAAAGGTTTCATGTACTGAATCATTACATCCAAATAACTTAATGAATATTTGTGTCTCATCCTTGTGTCACGTATTTATGTCACAATTTAATACACAGAAATTGAGGGACAAAATAATGCTTTTATTTCCTTCTTAAGTAGCCACTGCAGGGGAGAAAGCATGATTTATTTTCTTTCCCTTTCTAGGTTATTAGTGGAGACACTCTCCTGAAAACAAAAGTCAGATTAACAAAACACATGCAAAAAATGGATGAGTGCTTGCTGCACCTATCATACAGGAGAGGCCTCAGTTCAAAAGTATTTCTCTCTCAAGGCAGTGGCTTCGGGACCTTGCTTAAATAGTATTTTAACAAAGAGCCATAAATACCATGTAGTGACAAGACAAAGAAAAGAGCAATTCCAGTCTATCAAAAAGCAGGAAAGTGTGTGGGAAGAGAGTAAAATCTGTTGCCAGATTCCTCTGGTGTCTGCTGCTGTCTTCTCTGGGCCGATAAGTAAATGCCATCTCCAATAAGGACGGGTTTTTGTGCTGCCATCAAGCAAACAGAGGCTGAGACCAAGTGTTCCCCTGCATTTTCAGTGTCTTTAACTTAACAATTCTCAATATTTTGGAGGAAAATATTTTGATTTCCTTCCCCACAATGACTTACTAATGAATCGTGTGTACCCATTGGGCATTGCACAACTTCCCAAATCTTGGAATCAACTGGGCGTGGCCACCCTCATTTCCTGTTCCATACTGATTTTGGGATGGTGCCTGATTTTTATCTCAACAACTGCCAAATGCCCAGCTTTGCAAAATATGCCATAATTGAAAGGAACGTAGCGTAATCTAAAGTTAGTCGATGTCCAACAGATGTAAAGTATCACTGTTACCCTCAAAAAATTTAAACTATACTGTGACATCCCTGTGAGTTCTCTGCAGTGCCCAGGGAGCCTTGGTGTACAGATTGGTGATGCCATTTAGGGGTGGGGGTGGGGGTGGCAGAAGGGGCACACTGTAAGTGAGGGCTGCTTTGGTTTGATTTGCTGTTGGACATTCAATGAAAGATACTGATCAAGGAACTTTAAGGAAGAAACATACCACAAAACTAAATTCTATCCAATGTTAGTATAGAAAAAACCTATTTTCCAGCATTGTTAAGAAATATGTTTTCCTCTGCCCAACTTCCTTGGTAACTAACCAGAAGACGTTTTTCTTTCAGCTGTTATTGTTGAAAACTCTCTTGGCTTGGACTCAGTTTACCCACTGACATTGTAAGTACTCAGCCAGGAGCCTGACTGGGCTCCATTGTCCCATGTCTTGAAGTCTACACAGTCATGATTTCAAATAATTCTTACTGTCCTCCCTGTTAGCCACTCTGTGATCCTAGAAACAGCCATCTCAAAATAGATCTCCGTGAAGTGGATTTTATTTTCCTACAGAAACAGCATTTTAAATGCATTGCATTTCTCATTATGAACAGGGCATTCCATAAACTCTAGATGTTTCCACCAGTAGGGCTTCCAAAGAAATGTTCTTGCAGTGTTAAAGTCTCTTATCTGCAAGCTCTGAAATACGAAAAGTTCTGAGAACTGAGTCTTCTTGATAAGTTTGTGGGACACTCATTTTTCCACAAAACCTGACCTTCCAGAACTCCATGGGGAGCAAAATCCAACCTAAACGGAAGTGGGACTAAAAGCTTTTCTTTATCCCACTTATTGTAAAAGTTTACATGTTTGCTGCAGAAATGCTAAGACTCGCCACAGCATGCTTCCCCAGAGCCCTCTGGGGTTGTTTTGTATCTACAATGTAATTGTTATATCTAAATTCCACAGCATAACTGGCTGCAAGGATTTTGAACAAGGGATAGTTAGTCTCAGAAACACAGGGTAGAAAGGAACCTATGGATCTTCTAGGTCAATCTATTAATTGCCTGGAGATATGTGGCAGAATCAGCAAACATGTTCAGAATCATATACTTTTCAGGCGAGGTGCAGTGGCTCACGCCTGTAATCCCAGCACTTTTGGAGGCGGATGGATCACCTGAGGTCAGGAGTTCGAGACCAGGCTGACCAACATGAGGAAACCTCGTCTCTACTAAAAATACAAAAATTAGACAGGCATGGTGGTGTGCGCCTGTAGTCCCAGCTACTTGGGAGGCTAAGGCAGGAGAATCACTTGAACCTGGGAGTCGGAGGTTGCAGTGAGCTGAGATTACACCACTGCACTCCAGCCTGGGTGACAGAGTAAGACTCTGTCTCCAAAAAAAAAAAAAAAACACACACACATATACTTTTGGGATCTCAACCAAGAAGACAGTGCAATTTCTCCTGCCACCGACTGCCCACTGCCTCACGAGGCAGCCTAAACACGTACTCATAATTACTGAAACCCTGGTATCTCAGCACAGTTCGTGGGTAGAAAGGTATTTTTCACACACCCCAAAAATACCTTTCTTCTGAGATCTGAAATTAAATATGGCATCTGTTATAACACTTATCAATAATTCTGCTTCGTTGCTGATAATTGTGACTATTTAAGAGAGGTTAATTGAAAGATTCTTTATATGACTCGAAAATTAGTGCAGTCAACTTGTAACCACGGATGTCTTTTCATCTCAGTGAATTTCATTTTAGCAAGTAGGAACTCTAAATATTACTTCTTTGTTCTTTTAAATAATTTTCATGAAAGCTTTTAAATATTTGAAGGAATCCCTAAGAACTTGAGTTATAAAGATTGGAAAGAAGACATATGTTGCTTATCTCCTCTTTTGCAGTAGTTAGACTTTGGAATGAGACAGACATTGAGTCCCAAATATGGCACTAAGTAGCTGCGGCCTCAGACCGGCTCATTGCTCTGGTTCTTAGTTAGTTAATAGGATAACTATACTTTGCCAGATTGTGATCAATCTTTAAAGGAAAAGAAAAAAGAAAAGCAAAATAACTTTTTCTGTTCTAGGCACATAGTAAGTGCTCAGCAAACGACAGAAACCCAACTTCTCCTTCCTCCTCTTCTCCCCCTCTTTACTTTCTTTATCAAGGAGAATTATTGTTTAACCAGAGCCTATGGAAGAGGCTGTGAGAGAGCTAAAGCCAGTGCACCGGGGGAGACCCCTAAGAAGGTCCCCTGAGAAGGGCTGTCCTCCAAAACACACATGACAGTTGGCACTGGGGAAAGAGCGTCGCCCTCCGCAAGAGCAGACCTGGGTCCAAATCTTAGTCTTCCCACTTAGGACTTGCCTGACCTTGGTGGAGTTATTTGATTTCTCTGAACCTTAGTGCTGTCATCTATAAGAGGGAGATGATAGCATTTACCGCATAAGGCTGCAGTGATGAACCCATTAAATAGGGCCCATGAAAGCACTTTGCAGCTCAAGGCACTATAGAAATAGTTAAAGCATAGAGAAGAAGCGGGGCCATACTCCAGTCTGGAAACAGAAGAACCTGTTCCTAATTTAGATAAAAGGAGAAGAAAAGGCAGACGTGGCAAATGACAGCCCAGTCCGTGTGATATTGATGCTGGGCAGAATTCTAGCACATTTCACTTGGGACAGGGTAAGGCAGCAGGGCTCCCTGGCGAGTGAGGCAGGGGGCACTGCACCTCTCTGACCACCCTTAGAGATGGGAGGACACCTTGAGTGGGTTGGGAGTCAGGGAACCAAAGAGGAAGGGCTTCAGGAAGTTGAGGGGGACGGGCCTCGGGAGCAAAGTAGGAGTGGCCTCAGGGATTCCAGAGGCCAGGTCTCAGGGAAGGGCTTGGAGAGTGGAGACTGAAGGGCCTCAAAAGCTTGGCCCAGCCAGCAGCCTGTGGAAAGAGCTGCTTTCATCCAAACCTTGGGTTTGGTTTGTTTTGTTTTGTCCTTTTGAAACAGGGTGCTCTGTCTCCCAGGCTGGAGCACCGTGGCTGATCTCAGCTCACTGCAGCTTCGACCTCCTGGGGTTCAAGTGGTCCTCCCATCTCAGCCTCCAACGTAAGCTAGGCTCACAGGTGCACAACACCATGCCCAGCTAATTTTTTAGGTTTTTTAAGCGATAGGGTCTTACTGTGGTAGCCAGCCTTCTTCTTGGTGTTTCTTTGTTTTTTTGTTTTGTTTTGTTTTTTCAGCCAAAAATGTTTATAGTAAGATTTTCTTTCTCCCACCTTTAGTCTATTTTGATGCTCAGGTAGAAAACAATTTTTTCTTTCAAACAACTTTTTTTTTCGCACTTGTAAATGAAGACTGTAAACTCTTCTGTTTTCCTTGAAAGCTGATTTTCCTTACCTGTGAAGCGAGGATAATGATGCCTACATCGGAGCTTGCTGTGAGTGTGGAGGGGGCCAGGGCTTTGGCCACACAGAACCTTAGCTCCCCTCCCCACAGCCTCCCCTGACTGATGGATGGAGATGGGCAGCATGAGGGGCTTCTGCCGCAGCATCCCCGGGGCTTTCTGGTTGGACATTTGTGTCAGTGGTTTGGATGAGGATACAGATAAGACTAAGCTGGGAGGAACAGGAAATGGCTGGCAGTCAATGCAAGATTATTTGGATGAGCCAAAGAAAATGTAACGTCCTGGTTAGAGGGGCAGGAGCCCCCTTCCTCTTTTGGAGTAGGTGCTGCAAACATGCTCACAGAGTCGGCAGAGTTCCCTCTTCTCAGAAACACCACACCACACTGTGAGGGGCCATCACAAGTGTGCCCCTGTCTCCACGTGTCTGGGCCTGGGCTGGGCTTCTGTTCTGGGCCACCTGTATAGACAGCCCTTGGACCACAACAGTGCATCTGGAGAGAAGACCCTAGAAACCTCACCATCCACAGAAAGGTGGAAGGAGGGGGTCAGTATTCACATATTGACTCAACACACATTGTACCCACTGTGTGCTGGCCAGGGCCCTAGGTCCTTGGGCTACACCAGTAAATCAAACCAAGATCCCTGCTCCCAGGGAACTCACTGTGTAATGAGACGAGCAAGGCAGCGCACACCACAAATGAATAAGGTACTTGGTACATTAGATGGTGAGAGGTGCTCTGGGGACAAAGGGGGAAGGACGGCAGGTTAAGGGAGATGGTAAGTGCTAGGAACAAGTAGGGGAGGACCCAGGGTGATGGGGCATGCCTCACTGAGGCACTGGGGAAGGGGGTGACAGAGGGAGCAGGACTGTGGCAGAGATCTGGGGACAGGCCCCAGGCACAGGGAGAGTAAGGGCCTTAACCAGAAATAATGCCCTGACCAGCACCTGGCATGTTAGGAAGGACCAGCAGGTCCAGGATCAGCAGGGCAGGAGCCGAGGGAGGTAGGGGGAGAAGAGTCGGAAGGACATTGCAGGCACTGAAAGGGCTTTGACTTCATCTGGGAGAGGGGAGCTATCACAGGGAAGTGAGGGGTCCACCCCACATCTTCAAAGCCAGCAACCCTGTGAAGAATAGACCTGTTAGGGGGTGTGATCGTTAACTTTATGTGCTAATTTGACTGAGCTAAGGGAGGCTCATTATTTCTGGGTGTGGCTGTGAGGGTGTTTCTGGAAGAGACTAGCATTGGAACTGGTGGAGTAGGTAAAGAAGATCATCTTCACCAATGTGGATGGGCATTGTCCATGCCACTGAGGGTCCAGCTAGAAGAAAAACTTGGAGGAAGGGACAATTTTTTTCTCATTCTTTTTGGTCTGGGACGTCCATCTTCTCCTGCCTTAGGACCTTGGAAGTCATGGTTCGCAGGCCTTCAGACTCCAGGACTTACACTAGGGGCCCCCCTCCTCCATGTCTCAAACCTCCAGCCTTGGACTGAATTACACCACCAGCTTTCCTGGTTCTCCAGCTTGCAGACGGCAGATGGTGGGGCTTCTCGGCCTCCATAATTGTGTGAGCCAATTCCCATAATAAATCCCCACTTATATATCTATATATATCCCACTGGTTCTGTTTCTCTGGAGAACCCTGACTGATACAGAAGGTTATTGCAATAATGCAGGCAAGATGTGTTCGTGGCTCAGAGCAGTGTGGGAAAATGGAGGGATGAGAAAAGGTGAGATCCTTTGAAGAAGGAGCCAGACTGCTCTCCTGGTGGATATGAGGTAGGGTGAGAATGAAAGAGAAGAGTTTTAATCCAAGGGCTGAGAGTTCTGGGGAGGAAGACTAGGATCCCAGTTTAGGCATAGTGAGTTTGAGACGTCTGTTAGACATCCCAGCAGAGATGCCAAGAAGGCTGTTGGAGCTGAGCCTGGAGTCCTGGAGGAAAGTCTAATTGCTACCTTCAAACCCTTAGAAGGCTGTCATGTAGAACTCTTCATACTGGCTCCCCCAGGACTGAAAAGGGCCAGTGATGAGTGGAAGTCAAAGCAAGAAGACTGATTCAGTCTGAGGACTTCTGGACGGCAGCTGCCTGGAAACGGAATGATGAGCTTTATAAAGCACAGGCTATCTTACTTTATAGATAACAACTTCCTGAAAGCATGGCTGAGAGTCAGAAAATGTGCTGACCCATTGTGAGGGCGGTTCTCTCTCGGCAAACGAAGCGTCACCAAGGAAATCCCTCAAGTCAGGGCGCTTTCCCAGGGAGAGGTACCAGCCTCCTGAGGAAAAGGGAGCTCAACTCCGGCACTCCCCCAGAACCATCATTTCTCCTGGGACCCAGCCACCAGGACCCAGACTGAAGGACAGACGGACTCCAATCTCTAAACCTCTCCGCTGGGCTGCAGACAGTCCCTGGAGCAGGGTAGTTGGAAAGCAAATCTCTTTTTTCTCTCCCCATGGCATGAACTGATGAAGGCCTCAGAAGGACCCACAGCACCCATTCACACATAGAGGTTTACACACGTGCACTTCAGAGCTGGTTAGGAATAAGTGTGCAATAACAACAGTGCCTGGCCCTCCTTACGCCGGTACACACTGCCTCATTGCATCCTTCCAGGAGATAGGTCCTGTTGTTCTCAAATGGGTCAGAGTCTGAATCACAAGTTGGAGCCAGGATGTTTGCCCCAGACACTGGGTATCAAGTTGCCGTTACTGTTTATCGCACCTGTAGGCTTGTCTTACAAATGTTTAAGAGAATTAAAGGGAGAGTGTGTAGAATGCAGTTTCCCTTTCTGATCTTTGAAATGAGAAAGCGGTTGCCTGGACCCTTTTTACAAGGCCTGATGAGAAAATAGGAAGAAAAGATGCGTCACCGTCACGCTGAATGACGGCATGCCATTGATAAATGCTCCCTGGGCTAGCCAGGCGACTGGCTGATTCTGATCGGTTAAGCAGCTACAAAAATCTGAGAGGTAGGGAGCCCTGCAATGTAAGCCTTTGATGGAGTGGCCAATGCCTATGTGTGCTCCTCACCTCTCCCAGGGGAGGGCTAGACAGACTGGCTGTCAAAGAAAACTGAAGCTGGACAGCCATCAAAGTCGTAAAATATATACATTTTAAAATTGCTTAAAGATAGGCTGTCACTAGGTGACCAAGGCTGGTCTTGAACTCCTGGGTTCAAGTGATCCTTCTCACTTCAGCCTCCCAAGTAGCTGGTACTACCAGTGTGCACCACCATGCCCCACAGTAAAAATATATTTTACTCAGGAACTATTGCAATAGGAGAAAAGAGATCCCAGTATAGAACTGGACTCAATTCTGAATACAGCATGGGCAAATGGAAATTTACAGCCAAGGAGCAGAGTGGGGAATCAATGGATAGGAAATTAACTCAGAGGAAACATCAAGACATCATCAGGGTAGACAGGAAATTAACAAGAAATGGGATAAGGGAGATTCAGGCTAAGCCAGCCTGACAGGATTCTTGAGGAAGGCAGGCCTGGGGCATGGGGAGGATGAGAAATCTGATCAGGTAACAAGGATAGTCAGATACGGAGGATGGGAAGGGGTTCTTGCTAAACTGACTTAGCAGGTTTCTTGCTAAAACTGGACTTTATAGAACTACAACTTAATCCAGCAATTCCACTCCTGGGTATCAACCCAGAGGAAAAGAAATCATTACATCAAAGAGATACCTGCACTTGTATGTTTATCATAGCACTATTCACAATAGCAAAGATATGGAATCAACCTAATGTCCACCAACAGATGATCGAAGAAAATGTGGCATATATACAAAATAGAATACTGTGCAGTCATAAAAGAATGAAATCATGTCTTCCACAACAACATGGATGGAACTGAGGTCATTATCTTAAGTGAAATAAGTCAGTCACAGAAAGACAAACACCACATGCTCTCACTTCTGAGTAGGCATAGAGTGTGGAATAATACACAATGGAGACTCAGCTGGGCGTGGTGGCTCACACCTGTAATCCAAGCCCTTCAGGAGGCCGAGGCAGGTGGATCATGAGGTCAGGAGTTTGAGACCATCCTGGCTAACACAGTGAAACCCCATCTCTACAAAAAATACAAAAAAGTAACTGGATATGGTGGTGGGTGCCTGTAGTCCCAGCTACTCGGGAGGCTGAGGCAGGAGAATGGTGTGAACCCGGGAGGTGGAGCTTGCAGTGAGCTGAGACCGCGCCACTGCACTCCAGCCTGGGCGACAGAGCAAGACTCTATCTCAAAAAGAAAAAAAAAAAAAAATAGATGATGGAGACTCAAAAGAGTGAGGGAGTGGGAGAGGAGAGGATGGTGAGAAATTATTATAGCAAGAAATTACTTAACAATTACAATGTATGTTATTTGGGTGTTGGAGACCCTAAAACCCTGACTTTACCACACAACCTATGAATGTAACAAAATTACACTGGTACCCCCTAAATTTTTACAAAATAAAGAAAAAAATAAATAAAATGAAACTGGATTTTACAAGGAAGTGCACAGACGGGTCTGGGAGAAGGTTCAGGAGCCTGACTGGAGTTTGGTCAAGCAAAGAATCCTTGTCACCACTCTTCAATTGCTCTCGCCATCCCAGCTCTGTCTTAGGGCAAGGCAGCAGGAGCCAATGGGAATTAGAAGTGGACGGCGATAATAGGTGTGTGTTAAGGTTTTAGATGAATAAAGCTGAAGGGGCTTCCTTTACAACCGAAGAGGCTTCTGCAGACATCGCTGTGGGTGGGTCCCAAAGCTTTCCGGAGCTCACCCTTTGCCCCAAAGACAGTGTCCTCCACCATCAGCTCATGTATCGTTTATACCTCACCTCCTCCAAAAAGCATTGGAGGCAGCCTACCTGAAAACATATTCATATACCACAGAGCCATACAATGAAGAATAAAAGGGCAAGTCAACTGCAGGCACAGCTTCCATTCCCTGCTGCTTCTTAACTGTCTAGCAAATGGCCATGGGAATCCTCTTGCTCCAGAGTTGCTTTAATCCGAACACTTTCACCATCACCACTGTGAAGCAAAACTTACGGGAAGCCATCAGTTTGGGTGAGGCCCCTGCACCAGGTCCCAGTAGACAAGACCAAAAACCAGAATGGAGTCACTCGTGCTAAGTGCCATATAATCAAAGTGAAACTGCAAGGAAACAGATAGATTCCAGAACAGCACAGTTTTTCCTGAAAACAGGAGATTCCAGTCTACCTGAGTGAGAATAATAAGCAAGTCCTCTCTCTGCTTTAACCCTTACCAAAAAAAGTAACCTGAAAAAACCCGATGTTAGCCAATCCACTTTTTTTTTATTGCTGTTTCTGTGTTCTCACCTCACAGAGCCCACTGTTTTGCTACTGCCTGGTGGGAGCTCTCATTCTGTTTGTAAAATGGTTCTATTCATGAATCATGAATAAAAGCCAATTCGATTAATAACTAAATTTGTTGCAATTTTCTCTTTTGATGCCACCCAACACAAAATGCTTCATGATGGGTTTTAAAACTCTCCATGCACGGGCTTCCCTTTTACTGCTACCATCTTTGTCACCTCTCAGCACGATCAGCTTTCCCTGCCCCAGGCGGATCCGGTTACTCCCTACCCTCAACCACTGACCTTTTAAGCCATCAGGCTACCAGTGAGGCCTTGTTTTCCTCTCCACCAACTCTTTCAGTCAGTTATTTCCCAGAGTTACATTCTGTGAAGCTATCACAAGGTAGGTTCTCTGGAAATAGACTGTAAAATGCAAACTGCTGAGATGCAACTGTTGAGATACAAAATGTTTCTTGGGGTCAACCCCTGGAGGAAAAAGGGAGAGGAAGCAGGCCTGGCCCAGATGGAGATGGCACTTGTGGAGTAGGCTCGGTGAGCCTTGGTCAGCCTGCCAGAGAGCTCTGGGGTGAATGTGGCCTCTCTGAGGTGCGCTGCCTGGTAGCCTTTCTTCCTCCAGCTTGCCTGGTGCTCAGATACAGGCTGCCCCAAGAAGGGCATCACTACCAGAAAGGGAATCTGCAGCTGAGGCACATCCTGAAGGAGCTGGCAGCTGGGGCCACCTGTTGACCACACTTCTCACTGCTGGGCAGCAAGTCCTTCTTTGAAAAGGGAATCTGGACAGTGTACTTCTCTGTTCCCTGCCCCAGGCTAACCCTATCAGAATCCAGCAATCCAAGGGCTCCAACAGTGATGTGGGTGGGTAAATGTGCCATTTGCCCATGATAAATGGCCTTGTCCATCACACCCCTCATCTTGGACATCATGCTGCATTTGCTAAAATTGATCCTGGTGGTGTCATCTGGCTGGTTCCCTAGAACAGAGTTTCCCACTCAGACAACCAGAAAGAGGCATGCCAAGATATGTATCTCTTAAGTCCCCAGAGCAAGCAGAAGGATTCTGGGCCAGTTGCCTCTTCAGTCTGTCCTGTTGCACAAAATAAATGTCATTTTTAAACCTTCAGGGTGCACTGCTATAGAGCCACCTCTTCTTGGCCCTTCATTCAGTCACTGGCCATAGGTTTATTGGACATCTATTATGCACCAGGCTCCAAGCTAACCATCAGAGATACAGTGGGGAATGGGTTATAGAAGGTCACTATCATTGAGACATTTACACCTAGTGGAAGAGAAAAACTGAACAAGAACACACAGAAATGAACACATAATTAGACACAGTGATAAGTGCTGTAAAAGAGAGTAACAGGGTGGGGGCAGGCGAGGAAGGATGGGGATAGATAAGGCCAGAAAGACAGGCAGGCATGGGACGAAGTTGGCATCATATTCTAAGCACAACAGAAAGCCACTGGGAGATTTTAAGCAAAGGAAATCCTGATTTGATTTATATTTTTACAAGAACACTCTTTGCAGCAAGTGACTAGCAGAGCAGTGGCAGGGGTCTCAGGAAAACCAGTAATTCAGTCTAGAGATGGCGTGTTCACCATGGGGAATCACAGCGGGCCACAGTGGAGAGGAGGGGGAGTGGAAGAATTCAAAATCTATTTTCAAAAAAGAATGACACTGACCCCACCCACCTTTAAGGAGCTTATACTGTTGGAAGGACAAACGTGCTAACAATTTAATATAGCAAAATAGTTACTTTAATAAAAAAATAAATAGAAGACATGGATGGAGCAGAAGAGGGAGTCTGGAAGTCTTCATGGAGGAGTCAAGATGCTCAGTGTTAAAACATATGTAGCATTTGCCTGGTGAACTGAGGGCAGATGGTGCTGCGGGCAGGGCTGACAGTGCATGTGGTAGCCATGAGGACGTACCCCACAGACTTCTGACCACAGGGGCCTGAACTGACCAGAAGCCCCAGCCACTGTGTCCATCCCACACTGTGGGAACCCTTCCATTGTGTTGGTCACTTGTGTTTAGAAATCTGTTTTTTGTGACTCCTTTCTCCCCAGATTTCAAGCTCCTGGAAGACAGTCTCGGTCTTATTTATTGTGGCAATAAATACTTAATGAGAAATAAAAATCTTCTCTAGCAATAGCACCACTAAACAATGATTGCTTTCCAGCCCTCCCCGTTGACTTCATATTGTGCAGCAATTTCAAAGGCCTGGCCTTCAGGTGTGGTCTCCCCACCCAGCTCGTTGAGGGTAAGCCT